>NW_027315823.1:30204223-30486723 GCF_026437365.1 Eucyclogobius newberryi | reverse complement strand
ATTATTACCCGCATCGATTTTTTTTCTACAGTGGGGGTCCTGTGTCAGAGCAAGTGAAAGTCTTGTCAAGTTGGGCTAAGTAGAATTGAAAAAAGAATATTATCATATACATATCTGCCAAACTGCAGCGTTTGTGGCGTGTTCCTGGTCAGCAGTGGTCAGTGCTTTTCAGAGTTGCTTTAGGCACTGGTTTGGTCCAGGTTTAGTCTAGGTTCAGTGCAGCTCTTGTGACTTGTCCTGGTTTTTAGTCTGTGTATATCAGCGGCTTTAGTTTCGTCCTGGTTTAAACCTGGTTATGTAGTTCAGTCCTGAAGTGTCAGATTATAATATTTTACTATTTTATTGATGTAGTTGCAAATGCCAACTATCTCTTTTAATAAGATTTTTAAATAATTATATTTATCTTATGTTAAAATCCTTTGGGGGAAAAGCAAATGACATTCAACATTATGAATACATGCAGAAGGTTGATGTCTCGATAATCCCAACTGAAATGTTTGTAACAATTTAGCTTCATTCAATTGTTTCAACAAGTCTCTCTCTGAAACTCAGAAAATATGAAGTTTAAATGTTCTGACGAGCTTAATAAATTATCACCAGACTTTTGTTTATTTCCCCATGTTAATTCTGCTTCCAGTAGATAGCGTTCCAAATGTCGCACTGGAAGAAAGTAATTATTTTATTTTAAGTAATTTTCCATAGATACATTATTTTAAGTTCTAAAACATGAGGAGCCAAAATAAAAGTATGTGTTTAAAGGACAAGAACAATACAAATAATGCATAATATTTGTGCTTAAAACCTGCAAGGCGCTAATTAAAGGAAACAACTGAAGCAAACACACCGAATTACATATAGTTCAGTGCAGTCTATGATTTATATTGTAGTATAGTAGTCGATCCAAAATACTGCAGCTACTTGCCATTAGCTTGGTTAGCCCGGAGCCCACAGGGAAATCCCGGACTTTCAGATCCAGGCATGGTGCCATTGATCCAAACCGATTTAATGAGAGCGCCTTGTCCGTCACTCTGCCTGGTCGTTAGCGTAGATGCTAATTGCTGTCGCAGATTATAATCAGTTGCATGTAGCTTCCATTGCTTTGCTGTCGTTAGCGCTGTGCTAATTGCTGCGGTTTGCGAAGAATTAAATGCGTCTCATTTTGGGATAAAGAGGAAAGTTTGAAAGTTTGTTTTTGTTTAAGTGTTAGAGTTTAAGAGATGTATTTTGTATAGTGTTGTAATATATAATGAGGATAGAACTCGATCAGTCCTTGACCAGTGCTTTAAAATCATTAAAAAGGCATAAAATGATTTCATTTTAAAAGTCTCTGTGTTTTGTTCCACAGGGAGGGAGAACATTTACTGAAGGCCTTTTTTTCATGTCTCTGTGTTGACACCATGAGACTGTAAGACAAAAGTCCTGAGACCTGAGACAACTTGATTGGAGATGTAATAAACTTGATAAATAATGCCAACACGAGCCTTATAAACAAACATAAGGCAGTGCTGTTCTCTTCTTGCATCCAGTGACGTTCTACTTTAGAATATAATTCACATTGGTGAGTTCTGTATCCTCCTCCTGTAGTGAACCTTAGAGCTGAACCTTAGAGCTGAACCTTAGAGCTGAACCTTAGAGCTGAACCTTAGAGCTGAACCTTAGAGCTGAACCTCAGAGCTGAACCTTAGAGCTGAACCTTAGAGCTGAACCTTAGAGCTGAACCTCAGAGCTGAACCTTAGAGCTGAACCTTAGAGCTGAACCTCAGAGCTGAACCTTAGAGCTGAACCTCAGAACTGAACCTTAGAGCTGAACCTCAGAACTGAACCTTAGAGCTGAACCTCAGAGCTGAACCTTAGAGCTGAACCTTAGAGCTGAACCTTAGAGCTGAACCTTAGAGCTGAACCTCAGAGCTGAACCTTAGAACTGAACCTTAGAGCTGAACCTCAGAGCTGAACCTTAGAGCTGAACCTCAGAGCTGAACCTCAGAGCTGAACCTCAGAGCTGAACCTTAGAGCTGATCCTCAGAGCTGAACCTTAGAGCTGAACCTTAGAGCTGAACCTTAGAGCTGAACCTTAGAGCTGAACCTTAGAGCTGAACCTCAGAGCTGGACCTCAGAGCTGAACCTTAGAGCTGAAACTTAGAGCTGAACCTTAGAGCTGAACCTTAGAGCTGAACCTCAGAGCCGAACCTTAGAGCTGAACCTCAGAGCTGAACCTTAGAGCTGAACCTCAGAGCTGAACCTCAGAGCTGAACCTCAGAGCTGAACCTTAGAGCTGATCCTCAGAGCTGAACTTTAGAGCTGAACCTTAGAGCTGAACCTCAGAGCTGAACCTTAGAGCTGAACCTTAGAGCTGAACCTCAGAGCTGAACCTTAGAGCTGAACCTCAGAGCTGAACCTTAGAGCCGAACTGACAAGGTAAAATGGTGATATTGTACTTTTCTGATTGATACTGTTATGTTCAAACACTTTCCCCACCCATTCCTCTGATTGGTCAGCCATAGTGAAGTATGGACACTTCACGTTCAAAAAGCCTTCACAATAAAGCCCATGTAGCTACTGCTAGAAATTATTTCCACCCTCTACTGGCATCAACACTTTTATTGTCCTATTTTTCATTTTTTTCAGTATCATTTTATGCTATCTATGGCTTTCAGTCACGTGACTTGATTTTGAAGACGTCACCATAAGCTATTGCTTATCGTTGCTGTCCTTCCTCCTCCAAAAGCCTTCTGCACTGGACCAAGCCTCACAGCTTTCAAGACTTTGTGTCTGATATAACACCTGGAGACTTGGAAATTAGACTTGTTAAAACTGTAGGCTAATGTATATTATATAAGACTATCAATCTGGAACATTCCCAATGTCTTTGAAAACTGCGGTCATGAAGCCTCTCCTAAAGAAGAGCAGTCTTGATGCCGCAGTACTGAGTCATTACCGGCCCATCTCTAATCTGCCATTTTGGGGCAAAGTCCTTGAAAAGGTTGTTTACCAACAGCTCACATATTTCCTCTTAATAAACAACTCATTTGATGTTTTTTAGTCAGGTTTTAGACATCATCACAGCACTGAGACTGCTCTTGTCAAGGTGACAAATGACATCCGCCTGAGCACTGACACGGGCAAAGCTTCAGTCTTAATTCTGTTAGATCTGAGTGCTGCGTTTGACACTGTCGATCATGGGATCCTCTTACAGAGACTAGAGGACTGGGTGGGCATCACTGGCACTGCCCTAAACTGGTTAAGGTCCTATCTGGAAGACAGGAAGTACTTTGTTGAAATTGGTAGCTGTGTCTCAGACCACATGACCCTGACCTGTGGAGTGCCCCAAGGGTCAGTCCTGGGTCCCCTTCTGTTCAACCTCTACATGCTGCCGTTAGGTCAGCTGGTACGCAGTGAAAATGTGTCCTATCACAATTATGCAGACGACACTCAGATCTATGTTTCACTGTCGACAGGTGAATATGGACCAGTGGATTCACTCTGTCACTGCATCCAACAGATCAGTTTGTGGATGCAAAACAACTTTCTCAGGCTGAACTCAGAGAAGACTGAAATAATCGTTTTTGGCCCACAGAAACAAAGAGAAAGTGTTAGCGGTCACCTCCAGAGTCTCGCTCTAAAACCTACAAACCAAGTTAGAAATCTGGGGGTAATAATGGACTCAGACTTAAACTTTAACAGACACATCAAATCAATAACATCAGCAGCTTTTTACCATCTAAAAAACATTGCCAAAATCAAAAATATAGTGTCAAAACCAGATTTGGAGAGACTTATTCATGTGTTTGTCTCCAGTAGATTAGACTACTGTAACGGCCTGCTCACTGGCCTCTCCAAACGAGCTGTAAAACAGCTGCAGTACATCCAGAACGCTGCTGCTCGGGTCCTGACTAGAACCAGGAAGTACCATCACATTAGTCCTGTTCTCAGGTCTCTGCACTGGCTCCTGTGGCTCAGAGAATAGACTTTAAAGCAGCTCTGCTTGTGTACAAGTCTCTCCATGGCCTAGCACCAAAGTACATCTTGGACATGTTATTGCCATATGAACCATCTCAGGGACCGGCCTCCTGCTGGTGCCAGAGTCAGGACTAAACATGGACCGGCCTCCTGCTGGTGCCAGAGTCAGGACTAAACATGGACCGGCCTCCTGCTGGTGCCAGAGTCAGGACTAAACATGGGGAATCTGCATTTCAGTTTTATGCAGCTAAAATCTGGAACAGTCTTCCTGAAGATGTGAGACAGGTTCTACTCTGACAATGTTCAAATCTAAGCTAAAAACAGTTTTGTTTAGCTGCGCATATGACTGAAAGGATTTTTTCTTTGCACTTTGTGATTTCATTAGTTTAGACAATCAGTTGGATTGATTTAAAAGGGAGTTACCCTTTGCGGCTAGGTGTTCTTTATTTAATTTAAAATTGAGTTAATTTTATTGTATTTCTGTTTCTGTAATTTCTTTGTGATTTTAATGCATTTTTCCTGTTGTGTGAAGCACTTTGAATTGTCTTGTGTATGAAATGTGCTCTACAAATAAACTTGCCTTGCCTTGCCTTACTATGGCTGACCAATCAGAGGAGTGGGTGGGGAAAGTGTTTGAATAAAAACAACGCAATAGACAAGGCAAGTTTATTTGTAGAGCACAATTCATGCACAAGGCAATTCAAAGTGCTTCACACAACAGTGTGCATTCAAAAGTGCATTAAAATCACACAGACATGACAGAAATTACAAAACAGTTTAAGACCTAAAAGAGAAGAGTGCAAATAAAATCCTTTCAGTCATATGTGCAGCTAAAGAAAACAGTTTTTAGCTTGGATTTGAACATTGTCAGAGTAGAAGCCTGTCTCACATCTTCAGGAAGACTGTTTCAGATTTTAGCTGCAGAAAACTGAAACGTAATAATCAATAGCCAGCTGCTAACCCTAACTACCTGAAACAAACAGCTCAGCCTCAGTCTGGAGTTCATTCTGTAAGTCCACTGGTCCCTCCTGACCACAGTGACACATTTGTGGACAAATGGGTCTTTGGGGATGTGACAGAAGAGGAATCCTTTGTTTTGGGATTGTTTGTTGGCTCAGCCTACAGTGCAACATGCAGCTTTCATCCTCAAGATGGCAGTTGCAACAAGTGTGGGACGTCACTTCAGACCCATGAATAAAACTGTTAAGACATTCTAATCTAAGCCATCCAATAGTCCCAGTATTGCTTAAACTTTTAACTATACTATAAATAAATTATAAAACAAAGACCAAGAAAACTTCACTTCACTTAACGTACCTGTTATTTTTCATCCAGTATTGTTCTCATACTAAGTATATGTCCTCACAAGTACAAAGAGACGGACCTGCAGCATCAGTCTTGTCTTGTCGTGAGCCGGTGCTAATTGCTCTAACAGTGAAACAGAGTGCTCCCACAAGACTAACACTACAGGTTGTTTATGGGTTCTCTGATTGGGCGATTTGTGTCGGATTAAGATGAATAATGTGTTGTGATTGGATGATTAATTGTCTGTGGGGGTGAGTGATGTTGGAGCCAAGAGCCTGAGACAGAAACACTTTGGAAAATGCACAGGATTAATAGCAGTAAATATCGAGGTTCACTTTACCAATACAACAATGGTTAGATACCAAAAGCCTGCACTGGCTGAATCAAACAAACTTAAAGGACACATATGCATAAGATAACTGACTTTCTGGAGCATTGAGACTTTCTTGATTAACCTCTAATCCCCCCGCCTACATCACCCCTGCCTTACAAACAGAACCAACTTTATACTACCTCGTTCAATTTTCATCATTTTCACACCTGCACAGTTTGAGATAGTGATGTTCCCATTGGCTTTTATGTTCAGTGTGATATGGAGAATAAGTGTGCCAAATTTTAACTGTTAATGACAAAGTCACTGTTTTCATCCCATTCAAAATGCCTGTAAACCAAAAGGCATGTAAGTCTATGGCACATGTGTCAGATTCAAGGCCCGCGGGCCGGACGTGGCCCGCGAGGGGATTTTCTTTGGCCCGCACGACAAAATCTATTTACTATTAGAGCTGGCCCGCCAGTATATCGCGTGCAACACCATAATAATACAAATCCCACAATGCACTGCCCGCAAACGTGGCCCCACTTGTTTGTTGGCATCGCTTGTGACAACTATCCCACCCAAAAATGGCTAACCGAAAAGTGGCCTTTGAAAACAGGGGTTTTTAGTACAGGTGGGCAGCAGAATACATGTTCGCGGATGTGAAGGGCAAAGCCGTGTGTCTTTTTGTGCGGAGACAGTGTAGCTGTAATGAAAGAATACAACATAAGAATGAAACGAATCACCACAACAAATACAAACACCTGGACATGACACGAAGGCTTCAGAAGATTGAAGAGCTAAAAAGAAGTCTGGTTTCACAGCAGGCTTTGTTCTCTAAAGCCAAATCTCAAAGCGAGGCTGCTGTTAAAGCCAGTTTCCTTGTGGCAGCAGAGGTTGCAAAATCAGCCCGGCCCTTCACTGAGGGGGAATTTATCAAGAACTGCATGCTTTAAATTTGCAACGCCGTTTGCCCCGAAAAAAGGTAATCGTTTTTAAATGTGAGCCTGAGCCGAAACACAGTGCGTCAGCTTGCGGACAATATCCAACAGCAGCTCGTGAAAAAGGGAAAGAATTTCATTGCATATTCCCTTGCCGTGGATGAGAGCACTGACACATCTGATATTGCCCAGCTCTCTGTTTTCATGTGTAGGATATGCAGATGTCCTTCCCGTGTTGCCATGGTGACAGGAATGCGAGCTATAGGTGTTATCAGCTGTCCGTGTGGAGTTTTACAACCCTCGAGACCAGAGGACGTGATAGAGACAACAGAGACGCTCTGAACTTTGAAAATAACTTTTCATCAAATGACTCCTTTTGGATTACAGAGAGTAACAATCTCTCCAAGACAAAAGCTAAAACGCTAAACAGACTATGCGGTTTTAGTGGTTTTAATAGACAATCATCAGATTGCAAAAATGTGTCCACCAGATGACTTTACATGTACATATTGTGATATCGTGTTTAACATGTCATTTTAACTGTTTCATAACTTGTTTTGTGGACAATTTTACCTTTTTGTGTAACTCTTGTGGCCTAAAGCCAGACCTCGTCTCCTTATCAGCTCTGACCCCAGCGTGCATGCTGATTGGCTGAAGCCACGGCGCCAAAACCCCCGCGGGGAAGACAATGCAAAGAGCAGGGAGTTACACACCCAGTTCCATCTGAGCTCCAGGGAGAGTTCCATCAGATTTTTCTTCGAAGCTCGACCCTCCATCCAGGGTCCCACCAGCAAGGTCCATGAGGCCTTGGGAGCAGGCATCAGGCCTAGTTAGCGTGAGCGATGCTACGCTATGGGACAAAGACTTTTCCAAGAGAAGCTAATGTTCCCTCCCGGAACTAAGAAACCTGTGCCCGCTTTTAAAAACGTGATTGATGCTGCATCACGCAAAATCAAGCAAGGACCTTTTGCAACTTTTTCAAGTCCACAGCCTTTTTTGACCAGCCACATCGGTGGAGCAGCACGACGGCCTTTTCATTCGGGAACGCCTCAGAGCCAAGGAGAACTCAGAACCTGATCCAGTCCTTCTTTGGCCAGACAACGTCAGAGCCGAGCTCCAGAGCAGCCCTGCTCTGGCCAGTGTGTGGACTGAGCCGCAGGCCCTTGGACCCCACGCAGGCCCTTGGACCCCACGCAGGCCCTTGGACCCCACGCAGGCCCGTCTCAGGGTCACAGCTTCTGGTTCCGTTCGTATGAATGCACTTCACAGGCTGAATTTCATCTTAGAGTTAACTCTTGCACCCACCCAGATAGATCTAGAACCATCATGTCTAGTGTTTTCCATCTGTTATCGACTCATTTGCATATTCCTGATTCATATTTATCTGTTTAATTCTTTGGTCATTAAATATTCATAACCCACATTTGGTTAACCTGTTACCACCCACCTATTTTCGCCCTGTGCACAATGGTTGGACAGACCCAAATGGCATTGCTTATTAAAAGAGGATCTTACAGCCCACATGCAAGTGTGATGCATCATTAGAAAGCTTAGGCCTTCTAGTTTCTGCAGATGTGCACATGAACACTGTCAGGGTTAGGGTTAGAACTTACACTACAGAGGCCCAAACATAAACAAAACATCCTTATTTTAGTCTCGCCTGAATATTGTCAATTTGTAATGGTCCTGAGCATGACATATTTCATTGTGTGCATATGCTGTTCACTGTACATGATGTTTATCTTGTTGACAACCACTGTGTAAAGTTTCAGATCTCTGGGAACAGGCATTTTGGTGCTGTTGACCTTTTTGTATCAAAAGTATATCCGGAACAAGTGATCCAAATTTGTGCCAACTGTGCCAAACTGCTTTATTACAAGTTTAGCTCCTCTATGATCATAAAACATACATTTTGATGTTGTGTAGGCCACTAATACCAATTATAACTGCTAAAAACAATGTATGTGAAAATGTGTAAATATGAGTTTACCCTTGAATTTCCCATATAAAGGTGAAAAAGCGCTGGCAAGAGGCCTATTAGTTCCGCGCACGCCCACTTCCAAACACTCACTAACACACTCCTCCACTCATGTAATAAAAATATTATTACGGCAACGCCGTCCGCCCAACCAAACGTCGGCCATATTGGTTAAAAAATGGCTAAGCATGACTCGTCACGTCCTACTTTTACGAACTCCTCCCAGGGCGTTGGCCCTAAAAAGCTGAAATTTGGTAAAAATGGTACTGAGGAGTGGGATATCAAAAGTTATCCAAATTACATTGATACCTCTCACGGTCTCTGTGCGGCGGAGCCGCAAACTGTAGCTAGAATTTCAGAAATCTCCCAAATTCAAAATTTCTGCCGTTTGTGCAGATAAAGTCCGAATTGCGTCAAATTAGAATCAGTTGTTAATTTCTTTGCCCTAAACCTACTTGAAGTGAAATCAATTTATTTGGCGCCACAGCGCCCCCTACAGATTTTATATGGAGGTTAAATGTTTAGTTTTGCAAAATTTCACGAAATTTGACACAAAACTCTGGCATCCCCATCAAAAAAGTCAATGAGACCCATGTCATAATTGTTATGGCGTTGCCGTAGCGATGACCAAAACCTCCCATGTTATTCCAATGGGGAAATCGCCAGAACATGTTTACACTTTGTACTTTCACGAACTCCTCCCAGGACGTTAGCCCTATTAACCTGAAATTTGGTGAGACTCATCTTCAGGGGTGGACCATCAAAAGTTATCCACATTTTTATTCAAAGAGTCACGGTGTCTGTGCGGCTAAGCCGCACATTTTGCCAAGAATTCAAAATAAAATAGCTTTTTGATGGTAAAACAAAGGGGAGAAGATGTGACAGCGTCACAGATTCAGCTGTAGGCGTAATAAAAGAACAATTGGGGCGCGTTAGCGCCCCCTCCTCTTGCGGCATGGCGGCGGCGTGGCGAGGGCCGATCATTGCCGCTTGCGGCTATATTTCTTGTTTCTTTCTCACCTGTGACTGCAGCTTTTACTGTGAGCATGTTCTGTTTCCTCTGTTTTCTCTGTCACATGTGTGGACACTGTGGGTGTGTCTGTGTCTGTCAACTTTAATGTTTCATGTTTGAGTATAAGTATAAAGTATAAATATAAGTATAAGTCGCACTACTACTACTTCAAGAAAAATAAATTAAAAATACCACAAACTATTACAACATAACTGCAACTACTACTACTATTAATACTACTACTACTACTATTTCTACTCCTACTACTACTACTAACTATTACAACATAACTGCTTCTACTACTACTATTAATACTACTACTACTATTTCTATTCCTACTACTACTACTTCTACTACTACTACTACTACTACTACTACTACTACTACTACTAACTATTACAACACAACTACTGCTTCTACTAGTACTAATATTACTACTACTAATACCATATCTACTGCTAGTGTCTTTCACGGGAGTGTTTAAAACCACTCCCTTGTTGAACAATAGCTCAGATGTGCTCTCTGCTGTTTATTTCCTGCTTCATGCACAAGGTTGTCGTGTCCACATCTGTCCACTAGAGGGCAGCATGGGGCACTGGCCAGATAAATGCACCTGAGCTTTTATTTACACGGTTTAGCCTCTAATTGTGGTTCTATCTTTGTCAGATCCGAAATGTGAAAAGAATCAAAATGATACAAAATTGCAGAAAATGTTTAAATCATAAAGGTAAAAGTAAAGCTCGAGTAGTCATGGATACTGTTGCAGCGACCAGATGTGTCTCTCTGAACAGACTAATGACAAAAAAAAAAAAAACATTGAAGAGCAACATTGGGATGCAATATATGGCCGTATATTGACACAATCATGTCATAAATCATTTTATATCCCATAAAAATGCCCTGTTATTATTTTTACTAAAGTGAAAAGTCAAATCAAATATATACTGTAAAAAAAAAAATCACATTTCTAGCAAAGACTGGACCGCATTGATGATTAAAGGTCTTAAATATGTTTGTCAGGGCCAGTTTTAATTATCAAGGCAATCATTTATTCTCATAATATGTGGTTTGTATTTAAAGTGCATGTGACGGTTCTCACGACTTTGTTCAGTGGTATAGAACCTGTGGTATAGATTGGTCAGTTTCACATTGGTCCAGTTTACAATAAAACTCATGACATTTACAGGAAGTAGAGCCGAGTTGAGAGCTGAGAATCCCTCTGTGATGTCATCAATAAGTGACATTTCATCAGAAATGCAGAGACAATTTACACATAACTGACGCACATTTCAGACGGTTTAAACAATCATTTAACAAAATACAGGTGTTATCAGTTATTATTACTATCGTTTACTTAAAAGGATGTTTTTAATTTTTTTAATTATGTGACTTGTAAATGTGATATTTTTTTATCAGGGCAGGGATGAATCTATGGATGAAAAAAGTATGCAAACTATGTGTTTTAAGATAAGATAAGCCTAAGTTAAGATAAGCCTTTATTTGTCCCACAAGGGGGAAATTACATTGTTGCAACACAAAGTAGATACAGAAGTAAATAATAATGATAATAAAACAGATAACTTATAAAATACACTCCTATAGAAAAGCTCTTATAAAACTTTTATAAAAAACCTCTTGATAAATAATAGTTATACAGCTGTTATATGGACAGAGAATAATTATTACAGCTGTTTCTGTGAGTGAAACTAAATATTTGTCCGTCGAAGATTGAAAAAAACTGGCAAAATGGACAAAAACATCCAAAAGGGAGTTAGGGGGTTAAAATGTAAAAAGTGAAAACTAAAACCACCTAAAAGAGAACATCTGGTGATATAACGGTGATTGTCTTTGTTGTAAGATCACCAGAAATATACCAAATGTACTACAAACAGTCATGTACTAGCGCCAATGTAAAAAAATAAAATAAAAACAGCTGTCGGTTTTAATAATGACCCAACCTTTGTTTCTGTGTTGTAGGTGGTAAAGATGGCGGACGGGCAGAGTTTGCAGACTTGCCACTGCGGCTGGGCTAAAACGACGACGTACCAGGGCTTAAGGACTCACCAGGGGAAGAAAGGATGCACCCCGAAAGGAACCCACATCCCAGAACACACACCACAAATCATCTTCAATACTTACATGCCCAAATACACCTACATACCATCTCTGACACCTGACGACCTCACCAGATCGCTCCGTGAGTATGGAGCTATTGATGACGCTGATAATCGACGGATCGTGACCAGTCGACTGTACGATCGCTGTTGTCGTTGTTATTGTTGAACTACACAGATGCTAGCACGTGAAAAGCAGCGTTCCAGGCACTCTTTCCCATATTTATTTGACATTGCCATGGTGACAGGGGTCTCCGGGATGAACACATCACTTTTGGATTGATTCTTTCCCATATCAGCGCGCTATCCGCAAAATCAAAGAATCAAAGAAATCCCAAAAAACGTCAGGAGAGTTCTGATTTACGCTCGATTCATCTCGGTCCTTTTTGAAATTTAATACCGTATTTTCCGGACAATAAGTTGCACCTTTTTTCATAGTTTTGACCGGGGTGCGACTATTTAGACTTATATACCAGAGCGACTTATATGTGATATTATTTGTTATTTTCACACTTGCAACCGCATTTCATACTCCAATGCGACTTATATATGTTTTTTTCTTCTCTATTATGCGTTTTTTGGCTGGTGCGACTTATACTATACTATAATAAACTATGAGCTGTGTCGCAAAAAAATATAGCGGAGATAAATAAATAAATAAAATTACAATCAGCCGTATGGAAATAGAAATGCAATAAAACTAGAATTATTTATTGCAGCAAAAAAAGTAAAGCAAATCTAACCTTTTGTTTTCCAGTACAAGTGCTTGACGAGGCAGCGGTTATAGAAACTGAAGGCACACACACACACACACACACACACACTCACACACTCACACACACACACACACACACACTAACACACACACACCAACACACTTACACTAACACACACACACTCAAACACTCACACACACACACTTACACTAACACACACACACTCAAACACTCACACACACACAAACATATACATACACACTGAAGGCACACACACACGGCCTTGATCCACAGCTCGGTACTACACCGTCCCACGCGGAGGGAGGCACGGGGGATTCTCTCCTTATCTATGCAGGTTTGCTCACCGTGGGGGCAGAGGAACAACTCCATATACGAGCAAGATCCGGGACTAGGATCTCAACCAGTTCATGACGTGTTGCTTTTCTCGTGGTGTAAATGGAGTTTAATGATAGACCATGGCCGCTTTGGACGCCTCGGGCGCATCATACGCGCGCTCAAAGTATCGAGAGCGTACGAAAACGCAGGAATCGCGCCGCAAAAACGTAGAAATCGCGCCGCGGAAAACGCAGGACACTTTCGCCGCGCGTTTACATAGACTTTGAATGTAAACTGGACGCTTCGGATGCCGTGGTCTGTAACCGGCTTTAATTTCCTGTTTTTCAAGGACAAGTCACGCCTATTGGAATTGATCTACAGAGCTCATATTTCACTCACTAATGCGTTTTTATGGTCTGATTGGAAATAATTAATACCCATGTAACAAATTTACTCCATAGCACCCCCTACCCATTGTGTGGAAAAACTCAACATTGCCTGATTTGTTTGAAACTCATGGGTTTTATTCTCTTCGAGACGCCATGAAAAAAAGTGCATAGCAGATTATGTGTATTTTCACTATTGGCCTGCAGAGGAGCAATTAATGCCTTCATTGCCAGCATTAGTGTTAGCATCAGCATTAGCGGCGGGTCTCTGTTGCTAGGTGACGGAGGTACAGGGAAGAGGGGGTCTAAAGAATAAAGTGTAACAAATAAAGAATAAAGTCTAACAAATAAAGAATAAAGTCTGAAGAATAAAGTCTAAGAGTATGCAGTTTTGGGGCAATCGCAATCAAAACACGGTCGTGCGGGAAGGCGGTCGCACGGGTGGCGAGAACCATCATCGCTGCTACCGCAGCTTTAATTTACTTTGGGATCTTGTAGGGTTCCTACCATCTCAAGCTACAACTGTGGCTTGGTAAAACTTTTCTCATCTTGGTACATGGTAACGGCCAAAGCAAAAATGTTCATTAGCAGATTGTGACTAACTCTTGATTCGATTTATTTCTGTCTCCAGATTGGCTGCTTTTTGTAGTGGAATCATTGTCGAAAGTAAAGAGTTTTCCAAAATGTATGATGTCTGTATGTATATGTAATCCTTGAGTCGTCGGTTAGGTTCAATATGAAAAGAAAAGCTTTGCAAAAGTCCAAAGTCAGGCAAGGTAGTTCTCTGTCCAGTGTCAATTTGTTCTTACACATTACACCATCTTGAGCATTGACGGAAAAGGGTAAAGTTTGTTCTAGCTCATCGATTTGGAAGATATCCAAAGGTCCAAGCTCTTTTTGTTTTCTGCTTCCTGGAGGTCATCCAGGAGGCTCGCCCTATCCCATATGGCATCTCTTCTGGAATCCTGTATTGAAGAGTGGCAGAGGAGGTGCAGGAGTCAACACTGGAGAGGCAGGCCAAAAGCGTTAATTTGAAATATGAAATATATCAATTTGCAAAAGCTGCAAGTGCTGTAATTTTCTTGAAGTTTTAGTATTTTTGCTATACCCCAACTTGAACTGATCTAAAAATGTAACATGTGCAAATAAACTATGTATATAAACAACGATGATGAAGGAATGTATTATAAAAACTTAATAAAATGTTGCAGAGTTTAGTGTTCTGCCATGCTGGGCGCAAATTTTCTGCACTTTTACTTTCGTTTACTCAACAACTACACAAGAAATTATAATTTTTTTAAACTTTTATCTAGTTTACTTGTATAAACTACATATTACAAATTTCTCTCCCTGGAATGCACCATGACAGACAAAACTTAGTCAAGTCATTTATTCTCATTTATACATACTACATGCAAGTAAGACACAAGCATGCAGCCTACAAGACGTTAAATATTATTATAAGTGTATTAACCAAATGTAAAATCTACACACTTTGCAGGGTGACTTTTAATCATTTAGCATACAGGCCTATACACATTGTATTAATTGCATTGGTATATGTATGTTTTGGTTACTAACTGTTAAAAGTGTCTGTTGTTATCAGCTTTCCGTTTTTTTTAATTGATTGATGAGCTCGGAGCAGGGTTCAGTAGCATTATCAAACATACATGACGGAAATTAACAAATAGAGATACAAATACATACATAAAAAATAAATACAGACTGAGTAACCAATCAAATCGCCGCAACTTTTGATGTATAATTAGAAAGTGAATATATGTTTGTTTTTTTGTCGGATTGAGAACATACATTTCTACAAGATCTCATTTTGTGGAGTTTTTGAGCTGAATCAAGCTGTAAATAAAAGCATTTGTGATGGGAACTTTTTTTTTTTGCAACCACTGTTGTACATGGTATGCACAGACAAACATATTTTTTCATCACAAACAATGACATATTTCAGTCCTATAATACATACAAAAATACAAAACAATTAACTTGTTACTGGAGTATTCCGAGATTCCGAGTAGATATTCCGAGAGCTCTGTGCATTCCAGAACAAAAAAATAATATCCCCAAAGACAACCAAAAAACACCATTAGACTTAACAAAACATAAAAACTTATACATATTTCCTTTTTATTTATTTCAATTAAGAATATGAAATAGTATTGTCGCTAATTCTGTGCTAATTCGAAGTATTGGGAATTGGCTCCGTAGTTTCCATCTGCAAACCATTTCTATCGACTTTATCCACTAGAGCATCTTCATATTCGCCAGGAGGCGCTAACGGTTGACTTTTGACTTTGAAAACATCCCATCTTTCTGACACCAAGTGTTTGTTGAAGAGCAGCGCAGCCAGGAAGGAAAAAAACAAGATAGCTGCCACCGCAGACAACATGAAGATGGTTCTGACCGGAGCGCACTGGACGTACACGCCGTCCTCTGCAGTGCATCCTGGGAAATGTAGGACAGGCTTCAAACCAAACAACGCCTCTCCAAATAGTAACCGCAATGGAAAGCCAAAGAGCAATCCCATAATAGCACCGTAACCATTGGAAAGCTTGAAAAACAGAGCGCAGATGAGCTGAGGGAAGATGACGATGTAAGCAATTTCACTGCCGAGAAACCAAAACAGAATAATACTGCTTCCAAACGTGGTGAGAGAGGTGCCAATCAAACCAAAGATCACCACGGAGACACGGATCACCCACTGGATTTCTCTGTCTGATGCCTGCTGACAGAAAGAAAATGTGTTATTTATTTTACAAGATTATTGAGATAGCATAAAAATAATTATCTGCTGTTAAAAATAAAAATAAAAAATAAAATGAAAATATAGCCGCAAGCGGCAATGATCAGCCCTCGCTACGCCGCCGCCACGCCGCAAGAGGAGGGGGCGCTAACGCGCCCCAATTGTCCTTTTATTACGCCTACTGCTGAATCTGTGACGCTGTCACATCTTCTCCCCTTTGTTTTACCATCAAAAAGCTATTTTATTTTGAATTCTTGGTAAAATGTGCGGCTTTGCCGCACAGACACCGTGACTCTTTGAATAAAAATGTGGATAACTTTTGATGGTCCACCCCTGAAGATGAGTCTCACCAAATTTCAGGTTAATATGTCTAACGCCCTAAGAGGAGTTTGTGAAAGTCTAAAGTGTAAACATGTTCTGGCGATTTCCCCATTGGAATAACATGGAAGGTTTCGGTCATCGTTACGGCAACGCCATAACAATTATGACATGGGTCTCATTGACTTTTTTGATGGGGATGCCAAAATTGAGTTGTGTGTCAAATTTCATATAATTTCGCAAAACTAAATATTTAACCTCCATATAAAATCTGTAGGGGGTGCTGTGGCTCCAAATTAATTTATTTCACTTCAAGTAGGTTTAGGGCAAAGAGTTTAACAACTGATTCTAATTTGACGCAATTCGGACTTTATCTGCGCAAACGGCAGAAATGTTAAATTTGGGAGATTTCTGAAATTCTTGCTACAGTTTGCGGCTTTGCCGCACAGAGACCGTGACAGGTATCAATGTAATTTGGATAACTTTTGATGTCCCACTCCTCAGTAGCATTTTCACCAAATTTCAGCTTTTTAGGGCCAACGCCCTGGGAGGAGTTCGTAAAAGTACGACGTTTGGAAAAACTCCGAAGTCATGTTTAGCCATTTTTGAAGCAATATGGCCGACATTTGGTTGGGCGGACGGCGTTGCCGTAATAATATTTTTTACTTCTTTTGTCACCATCTACCTCTGCGCCAAATTTCATGATTCTACGATCAGATTTTTTTTGGGTCATTTCCCATCTCTCAATGCATTTTTGGTACATTTGGGGGCGCTGACGCGCCAATTTTTTTATTTTAGAAAAGGGAAATAGCCAGAATGTAGAGAGGCACGATTTTTAGAGGTGTGCAAATTTTTGTGACTTTTCGTCAATGTTCACTGGGTGAAAAATAGGGGGGTTGGTCCCGAGAAGAAGAAGAAGAAGAAGAAAGAATTAAAGCCGCAAGCGGCATCCAACGGCCCTCGCGGGCCGCCGGCCTTCCGACTCTGCGCTTTCGACTTGATAAAGATGGCGCCCTTATTGTGTGTTGAATTAAAAAAGAACTTGACAGACGGCGACACATTGGACATGGCCAATCCAGTGGAAATGAACACAAGTGTCAGTCAAATGTGCGGGTCCGCCGCACAGAGACCGTGACACTTGGAATAAAAATATGGATAAGTTTTGATGGCCCGCTTGTGTAGATGATTTTCCCCAAATATGAGTTTGATCGGACAATCGCCCTAGGAGGAGTTCGTTAAAGTGTGAAGCGTAAAAATGTGATGATTTGAGCGATTCTACGATTTTCTCATAAGGATAACATGGGATGTTTCTGTCATCGCTACGGTTACGCCGTACAAAATATGACTTTGGCTCTCATACTTGTATGATCAGGATGGCAAATTAGAATTTTGTGCAAAATATCATGTCATTTGGAAAAACTCTATTGTTTATAGGCCACTCTGAAGGCCAAATAGTCAGAATTCTGGGAAACGTTTGCGGCTCCGTCGCACAGAGACCGTAAAAGTTATCCTTAAAATTTGGATAACTTTAGATGCCCCACTTGTCTAGAGGACGTACACCGATTTTGAGGTTGGTGGGCAAAACGCACTAGGAGGAGTTCGTTAAAGTGTGAAACATAAAAATGTGGTAATTTGAGAGATTTTGTGGTTTTCCCATAGGGATAACATGGGATGTTTCTGTCATCGCTACGACTACGCCGTAAAAATTAAGGCATTTGTCTGATTGGCTTTTGTGATCGGGACGGCAAAATAGAATTTTGGGTAAAGTTTAGACAATTTTGGTAAAACAAATTTTTGACCTTCAATGTTAATTTAAAGGTCACTCTGTAGGGGGCGCTATCGCGGCCATTTCAATTTTGTCATCATAAACTGGTCCAAACTAGAAAGTTTAACAACTGATTCAAATTTGGTCCTAATCGGACTTGTTTTGATCAAATGGGAGCAATTTTTAGATCTGCAATATTCCAAAATAAGTTGTCCAACTTTGCGGCTGCGCCTCACACAGACCGTAAAAGGTATCTCAAAAAATTGGATAACTTTAGATGCCCCACTTGTCCAGAGGACGTCCGCCGATTTTGAAGTTGGTGGGCAAAACGCCCTAGGAGGAGTTCGTCAAAGTTTGACGTGAACAAAATGGCTAACACAGGGTGTTTTCATTTTCAAAGGAAGATGGCGGCCATAGGGTAAATCTGGGGGCGTGGCCACAATAATATTTTTTTTTTTGTCCTCACGAGAGGAATGTGTGTTCCGAATTTCGTAGCTCTACGACAAAGTTGACCTCGGGGCGTCTCCCATAGGCGCAATGTATTTTGACTTTTGTCGGTGGCCCTGTCGCGCCATTTTTTAACGAAAAAAAAAATGGCCCAGAAAAAACTAAATTTTTCGCCGATTCTGAATTTTGGGCAAAGTTTGGTGAGTTTTTGAGCATGTTCAGGGGGTCAAATTAGAGATCAAAGCGCTGAAGAAGAACAAGAAAAATTAAAGCCGCAAGCGGCATCCAACGGCCCTCGCGGGCCGCCGGCCTTCCGACTCTGCGCTTTCGACTTGATAAAGATGGCGCCCTTATTGTGTTGAATTAAAAAAGAACTTGACGGACGTCGACACATTGGACATGGCCAATCCAGTGCAAATGAACACAAATGTCGGTCAAATGTGCGGGTCCGCCGCACAGAGACCGTGACACTTGGAATAAAAATATGGATAACTTTTGATGCCCCGCTTGTGTAGATGATTTTCCCCAAATATGAGCTTGATCAAGCTATTGCCCTTAGAGGAGTTTGTTAAAGTGTGAAGCGTAAATGTGAACATTTCAGAGATTTCGCTGTTTTCCCATTTCTGATATATATTTGCGGGTCCGCCACACAGAGACCGTAGCACTTAGAATCAAAATATGGATAAGTTTTGATGCCCCACTTGTGTAGATGATATTCTCCAAATATGAACTTGATCGGACAATCGCCCTAGGAGGAGTTTGTTAAAGTGTGAAGCGTAAAAATGTGGTGATTTGAGCGATTCTACGATTTTCCCATAAGGATAACATGGGATGTTTCTGTCATCGCTACGGTTACGCCGTACAAAATATGACTTTGGCTCTCATACTTTATGATCAAGATGGCAAATTAGAATTTTGTGCAAAATATAATGTCATTTGGAAAAACTCTACTGTTTATAGGCCACTCTGAAGGCCAAATAGTCAGAATTCTGGGAAACGTTTGCGGCTCCGTCGCACAGAGACCGTAAAAGCTATCCTTAAAATTTGGATAACTTTAGATGCCCCACTTGTCTAGAGGACGTACACCGATTTTGAGGTTCGTGGGCAAAACGCACTAGGAGGAGTTCGTTAAAGTGTGAAACATAAAAATGTGGATATTTGAGAGATTTTGCGGTTTTCCCATAGGGATAACATGGGAGGTTTCTGTCATCGCTACGACTACGCCGTAAAAAATAAGGCATTTGTCTGATTGGCTTTTTTGATCGGGACGCCAAAATAGAATTTTGGGTAAAGTTTAGAACATTTTGGTAAAACTAATTTTTGACCTTCAATGTTAATTTAAAGGTCACTCTGTAGGGGGCGCTATCGCGCCCATTTCAATTTTGTCATCATAAACTGGTCCAAACTAGAAAGTTTAACAACTGATTCAAATTTGGTCCTAATCGGACTTGTTTTGATCAAATGGGAGCAATTTTTTGATCTGCAATATTCCAAAATAAGTTGTCCAACTTTGCGGCTGCGCCGCACACAGACCGGTAAAGGTATCTCAAACAATTGGATAACTTTAGATGCCCCACTTGTCCAGAGGACGTACGCCAATTTTGAAGTCGGTGGGCAAAACGCCCTAGGAGGAGTTCGTCAAAGTTTGACGTGAACAAAATGGCTAACACAGCGTGTTTTCATTTTCAAAGGAAGATGGCGGCCATAGGGTAAGTCTGGGGGCGTGGCCACAATGATTTTTTTTTTTTGTCCTCACGAGAGGAATGCGTGTCCCGAATTTCGTAGCTTTACGACAAAGTTGACCTCGGGGCGTCTCCCATAGGCGCAATGTATTTTGACTTTTGTCGGTGGCGCTGTCGCGCCATTTTTTAACGAAAAAAAAATGGCCCAGAAAAAATAAAATTTTTCGCCGATTCTGAATTTTGGGCAAAGTTTGGTGAGTTTTTGAGCATGTTCAGGGGGTCAAATTAGAGATCAAAGCGCTGAAGAAGAACAAGAAAAATTAAAGCCGCAAGCGGCATCCAACGGCCCTCGCGGGCCGCCGGCCTTCCGACTCTGCTCTCTGCATTTTACAGAGTTGGCGCTAACGCAATTGTCTAAGAACTAAGACAGTGACACATTGGACATGTACAATGCTGTGCTTAACCAGTGCAAATGAAGACAAATATCGGTCAAATGTGCAGCTCCAGCGCACAGAGACCGTGACACTTGGAATAAAAATATGGATAACTTTTGATGCCCCGCTTGTGTAGATGATTCTCCCCAAATATGAACTTGATCGGATAATCGCCCTAGGAGGAGTTTGTTAAAGTGTGAAGTGTAAAAATGTGGTCATTTGAGAGATTTTGCGGTTTCCCCATAGGGATAACATGGGATGTTTCTGTCATCGCTACGGCTACGCTTTACCAAATATGACTTTGGCTCCCATACTTTTATTTTGGGAATGGCAAATGAGAATTGTGTGCAAAATGTCATGTCATTTGGAAAAACTCTTGTTTATAGGCCACTCTGAAGGCCAAATAGTCCAAATTCTGCGAAAAGTTTGCGGCTCAGCTGCACAGAGACCGTAAATGTTATCCATAAAATTTGAATAACTTTTGATGCCCCACTTGTATAAAGGAGGTACACCAATTTTGAGATCGGTGGGCCAAACGCACTAGGAGGAGTTTGTTAAAGTGTGAAGCGTAAATGTGAACATTTCAAGGATTTGGCGTTTTTCCCATTTGTGACAGTATATTTGCAGCTCCACGGCACAGAGACCGTACCACTTAAAATCAAAATATGGATAACTTTTGATGCCCCGTTTGTGTAGATGATTTTCCCCAAATATGAGCTTGATCGGGCAATCGCCCTGGGAGGAGTTCGTTAAAGTGTGAAGCGTAAAAATGTGGTCATTTTAGAGATTTCGCTGTTTTCCCATTTCTGAAATATATTTGCGGGTCCGCCACACAGAGACCGTAGCACTTAGAATCAAAATATGGATACGTTTTGATGCCCCGCTTGTGTAGATGATATTCTCCAAATATGAACTTGATCGGACAATCGCCCTAGGAGGAGTTCGTTAAAGTGTGAAGCGTAAAAATGTGGTGATTTGAGCGATTCTACGATTTTCCCATAAGGATAACATGGGATGTTTCTGTCATCGCTACGGTTACGCCGTACAAAATATGACTTTGGCTCTCATACTTTCATGATCAGCATGGCAAATTAGAATTTTGTTCAAAATATCATGTCATTTGGAATAACTCTATTGCTTATAGGCCACTCTGAAGGCCAAATAGTCAGAATTCTGGGAAACGTTTGCGGCTCCGTCGCACAGAGACCGTAAAAGCTATCCTTAAAATGTGGATAACTTTAGCTGCCCCACTTGTCTAGAGGACGTACACCGATTTTGAGGTTGGTGGGCAAAACGCACAACCTGTCCGCCACTCTCCCTCACTCACAACATTCAAATCCCGCCTAAAAACATACCTCTTCACCCAAGCCTATGACCTCCCCTACCCCTAGCCTCCTCTACCCCATTGCCTACACTTCTACCCCCTGTTACATCCCCATCTTTTTCTCTCTACTTCTTCTGTCTTGTTCATTTTATCTGTATATTAATGTGTTCTGTACGTGTACGTGTTGTCCCCCCTGTCTGTAAATACCCCCCCTTTTTTTATTATGTTCAGCGTCTTTGGGTCACTGAAAAGCGCTATATAAATAAAAGTTATTATTATTATTAAAGTGTGAAACAGAAAAATGTTGATATTCGAGAGATTTAGCGGTATTCCCATAGGGATAACATGGGAAGTTTATGTCATCGCTACGACTACGCCGTAAAAAATAAGGCATTTGTCTGATTGGATTTTTTGATCGGGACGCCAAAATAGAATTTTGGGTAAAGTTTAGAACATTTTGGTAAAACTAATTTTTGACCTTCAATGTTAATTTAAAGGTCACTCTGTAGGGGGCGCTATCGCGCCCATTTAAATTTTGTCATCATAAACTGGTCCAAACTAGAAAGTTGAACAACTGATTCAAATTTGGTCATAATCGGACTGGTTTTGATCAAATGGGAGCAATTTTTAGACCTGCAATATTCCAAAATAAGTTGTCCAACTTTGCGGCTGCGCCGCACACAGACCGTAAAGGGTATCTCCAAAAATTGGATAACTTTAGATGCCCCACTTGTCCAGAGGACGTCCGCCGATTTTGAAGTTGGTGGGCAAAACGCCCTAGGAGGAGTTCGTCAAAGTTTGACGTGAACAAAATGGCTAACACAGCGTGTTTTCATTTTCAAAGGAAGATGGCGGCCATAGGGTAAGTCTGGGGGCGTGGTCACAATGATTTATTTTTTTTGTCCTCACGAGAGGAATGCGTGTCCCGAATTTCGTAGCTTTACGACAAAGTTGACCTCGGGGCGTCTCCCATAGGCGCAATGTATTTTGACTTTTGTCGGTGGCGCTGTCGCGCCATTTTTTGACGAAAAAAAAAATGGCCCTGAAAAAATCAAATTTTTCGTCGATTCTGAATTTTGGGCAAAGTTTGGTGAGTTTTTGAGCATGTTCAGGGGGTCAAATTAGAGCTCAAAAAGCAGAAGAACAAGAAAAATAATAATAATAAATAATATAATAATAAATATAGCCGCAAGCGGCAATGATCGGCCCTCGCCACACCGCCGCCACGCCGCAAGAGAAGGGGGCGCTAACGCGCCCCAATTGTCCTTTTATTACGCCTACTGCTGAATCTGTGACGCTGTCACATCTTCTCCCCTTTGTTTTACCATCAAAAAGCTATTTTATTTTGAATTCTTGGCAAAATGTGCGGCTTTGCCGCACAGACATCGTGACTCTTTGAATGAAAATGTGGATAACTTTTGATGGTCCACCCCTGAAGATGAGTCTCACCAAATTTCAGGTTAATAGGGCTGACGCCCTGGGAGGAGTTTGTGAAAGTCTAAAGTGTAAACATGTTCTGGCGATTTCCCCATTGGAATAACATGAAAGGTTTCGGTCATCGTTACGGCAACGCCATAACAATTATGACATGGGTCTCATTGACTTTTTTGATGGGGATGCTAAAATTGAGTTGTGTGTCAAATTTCATATAATTTCGCAAAACTAAACATTTAACCTCCATATAAAATCTGTAGGGGGCGCTGTGGCGCCAAATGAATTTATTTCACTTCAAGTAGGTTTAGGGCAAAGAGTTTAACAACTGATTCTAATTTGACGCAATTCGGACTTTATCTGCGCAAACGGCAGAAATTTTAAATATGGGAGATTTCTGAAATTCTTGCTACAGTTTGCGGCTTCGCCGCACAGAGACCGTGAGAGGTATCAATGTAATTTGGATAACTTTTGATGTCCCACTCCTCAGTAGCATTTTCACCAAATTTCAGCTTTTTAGGGCCAACGCCCTGGGAGGAGTTCGTAAAAGTACGACGTTTGGAAAAACTCCGAAGTCATGTTTAGCCATTTTTGAAGCAATATGGCCGACATTTGGTTGGGCGGACGGCGTTGCCGTAATAATATTTTTTACTTCTTTTGTCACCATCTACCTCTGCGCCAAATTTCATGATTCTACGATCAGATTTTTTTTGGGTCATTTCCCATCTCTCAATGCATTTTTGGTACATTTGGGGGCGCTGACGCGCCAATTTTTTTATTTTAGAAAAGGGAAATAGCCAGAATGTAGAGAGGCACGATTTTTAGAGGTGTGCAAATTTTTGTGACTTTTCGTCAATGTTCACTGGGTGAAAAATAGGGGGGTTGGTCCCGAGAAGAAGAAGAAGAAGAAGAAAGAATTAAAGCCGCAAGCGGCATCCAACGGCCCTCGCGGGCCGCCGGCCTTCCGACTCTGCGCTTTCGACTTGATAAAGATGGCGCCCTTATTGTGTTGAATTAAAAAAGAACTTGACGGACGGCGACACATTGGACATGGCCAATCCAGTGCAAATGAACACAAATGTCGGTCAAATGTGCGGGTCCGCCGCACAGAGACCGTGACACTTGGAATAAAAATATGGATAACTTTTGATGCCCCGCTTGTGTAGATGATTTTCCCCAAATATGAGCTTGATCAAGCTATTGCCCTTAGAGGAGTTTGTTAAAGTGTGAAGCGTAAATGTGAACATTTCAGAGATTTCGCTGTTTTCCCATTTCTGATATATATTTGCGGGTCCGCCACACAGAGACCGTAGCACTTAGAATCAAAATATGGATAAGTTTTGATGCCCCACTTGTGTAGATGATATTCTCCAAATATGATTTTGATCGGACAATCGCCCTAGGAGGAGTTTGTTAAAGTGTGAAGCGTAAAAATGTGGTGATTTGAGCGATTCTACGATTTTCCCATAAGGATAACATGGGATGTTTCTGTCATCGCTACGGTTACGCCGTACAAAATATGACTTTGGCTCTCATACTTTATGATCAAGATGGCAAATTAGAATTTTGTGCAAAATATAATGTCATTTGGAAAAACTCTACTGTTTATAGGCCACTCTGAAGGCCAAATAGTCAGAATTCTGGGAAACGTTTGCGGCTCCGTCGCACAGAGACCGTAAAAGCTATCCTTAAAATTTGGATAACTTTAGATGCCCCACTTGTCTAGAGGACGTACACCGATTTTGAGGTTCGTGGGCAAAACGCACTAGGAGGAGTTCGTTAAAGTGTGAAACATAAAAATGTGGATATTTGAGAGATTTTGCGGTTTTCCCATAGGGATAACATGGGAGGTTTCTGTCATCGCTACGACTACGCCGTAAAAAATAAGGCATTTGTCTGATTGGCTTTTTTGATCGGGACGCCAAAATAGAATTTTGGGTAAAGTTTAGAACATTTTGGTAAAACTAATTTTTGACCTTCAATGTTAATTTAAAGGTCACTCTGTAGGGGGCGCTATCGCGCCCATTTCAATTTTGTCATCATAAACTGGTCCAAACTAGAAAGTTTAACAACTGATTCAAATTTGGTCCTAATCGGACTTGTTTTGATCAAATGGGAGCAATTTTTAGATCTGCAATATTCCAAAATAAGTTGTCCAACTTTGCGGCTGCGCCGCACACAGACCGGTAAAGGTATCTCAAACAATTGGATAACTTTAGATGCCCCACTTGTCCAGAGGACGTACGCCAATTTTGAAGTCGGTGGGCAAAACGCCCTAGGAGGAGTTCGTCAAAGTTTGACGTGAACAAAATGGCTAACACAGCGTGTTTTCATTTTCAAAGGAAGATGGCGGCCATAGGGTAAGTCTGGGGGCGTGGCCACAATGATTTTTTTTTTTGTCCTCACGAGAGGAATGCGTGTCCCGAATTTCGTAGCTTTACGACAAAGTTGACCTCGGGGCGTCTCCCATAGGCGCAATGTATTTTGACTTTTGTCGGTGGCGCTGTCGCGCCATTTTTTAACGAAAAAAAAATGGCCCAGAAAAAATAAAATTTTTCGCCGATTCTGAATTTTGGGCAAAGTTTGGTGAGTTTTTGAGCATGTTCAGGGGGTCAAATTAGAGATCAAAGCGCTGAAGAAGAACAAGAAAAATTAAAGCCGCAAGCGGCATCCAACGGCCCTCGCGGGCCGCCGGCCTTACGACTCTGCGCTTTTGACTTGATAAAGATGGCGCCCTTATTGTGTGTTGAATAAAAAAAGAACTTGACAGACGGCGACACATTGGACATGGCCAATCCAGTGCAAATGAACACAAGTGTCAGTCAAATTTGCTGCGCCGCCGCACAGAGACCGTAGCACTTGGAATAAAAATATGGATAACTTTTGATGCCCCGCTTGTGTAGATGATTTTTCCCAAAGTAAAGCTTGATCGAGCTATTGCCCACGGAGGAGTTTGTTAAAGTGTGAAGCGTAAATGTGAACATTTCAAGGATTTGGCGTTTTTCCCATTTGTGACAGTATATTTGCAGCTCCACGGCACAGAGACCGTACCACTTAAAATCAAAATATGGATAACTTTTGATGCCCCGTTTGTGTAGATGATTTTCCCCAAATATGAGCTTGATCGGGCAATCGGCCTAGGAGGAGTTTGTTAAAGTGTGAAGCGTAAAAATGTGGTGATTTGAGCGATTCTGCGATTTTCCCATAAGGATAACATGGGATGTTTCTGTCAACGCTACGGTTACGCCGTACAAAATATGACTTTGGCTCTCATGCTTTTATGATCAGGATGGCAAATTAGAATTTTGTTCAAAATATCATGTCATTTGGAAAAACTATTGTTTATAGGCCACTCTGAAGGCCAAATAGTCAGAATTCTGGGAAACGTTTGCGGCTCCGTCGCACAAAGACCGTAAAAGTTATCCTTAAAATTTGGATAACTTTAGATACACCACTTGTCTAGAGGACGTACACCGATTTTGAGGTTGGTGGGCAAAACGCACTAGGAGGACTTCGTTAAAGTGTAAAACATAAAAATGTGGTAATTTGAGAGATTTTGTGGTTTTCCCATAGGGATAACATGGGAGGTTTCTGTCATCGCTACGACTACGGCGTAAAAATTTAGGCATTTTTGTGATTGGCTTTTGTGATCGGGACGGCAAAATAGAATTTTGGGTAAAGTTTAGACAATTTTGGTAAAACTAATTTTTGACCTTCAATGTTAATTTAAAGGTTACTCTGTAGGGGGCGCTATCACTGCCATTTCAATTTTGTCAGCCTAAACTGGTCCAAACTAGAAAGTTTAACAACTGATTCAAATTTGGTCCTAATCGGACTGGTTTTGATCAAATGGGAGCAATTTTTAGACCTGCAATATTCCAAAATAAGTTGTCCAACTTTGCGGCTGCGCCGCACACAGACCGTAAAAGGTATCTCAAAAAATTGAATAACTTTAGATGCCCCACTTGTCCAGAGGACGTACGTCGATTTTGAAGTCGGTGGGCAAAACGCCCTAGGAGGAGTTCGTCAAAGTTTGACGTAAACAAAATGGCTAACTCTGCTTGTTTTCATTTTCAAAGGAAGATGGCGGCCATAGGGTAAGTTTGGGGGCGTGGCCACAATGTTTTTTTTTGTTTATCCTCACGAGAGGAATGCGTGTCCCGAATTTCGTAGCTTTACGCCAAAGTTGACCTCGGGGCGTCTCCCATAGGCGCAATGTATTTTGACTTTTGTCGGTGGCGCTGTCGCGCCATTTTTTAACGAAAAAAAAAATGGCCCAGAAAAAATAAAATTTTTCACCGATTCTGAATTTTGGGCAAAGTTTGGTGAGTTTTTGAGCATGTTCAGGGGGTCAAATTAGAGATCAAAGCGCTGAAGAAGAACAAGAAAAATTAAAGCCGCAAGCGGCATCCAACGGCCCTCGCGGGCCGCCGGCCTTCCGACTCTGCTTTCTGCATTTTACAGAGTTGGCGCTAACGCAATTGTCTAAGAACTAAGACAGTGACACATTGGACATGTACAATGCTGTGCTTAACCAGTGCAAATGAAGACAAATATCGGTCAAATGTGCAGCTCCAGCGCACAGAGACCGTGACACTTGGAATAAAAATATGGATAACTTTTGATGCCCCGCTTGTGTAGATGATTCTCCCCAAATATGAACTTGATCGGATAATCGCCCTAGGAGGAGTTTGTTAAAGTGTGAAGTGTAAAAATGTGGTCATTTTAGAGATTTTGCGGTTTCCCCATAGGGATAACATGGGATGTTTCTGTCATCGCTACGGCTACGCTTTACCAAATATGACTTTGGCTCCCATACTTTTATTTTGGGAATGGCAAATGAGAATTGTGTGCAAAATGTCATGTCATTTGGAAAAACTCTTGTTTATAGGCCACTCTGAAGGCCAAATAGTCAGAATTCTGGGAAACGTTTGCGGCTCCGTCGCACAAAGACCGTAAAAGTTATCCTTAAAATTTGGATAACTTTAGATACACCACTTGTCTAGAGGACGTACACCGATTTTGAGGTTGGTGGGCAAAACGCACTAGGAGGACTTCGTTAAAGTGTAAAACATAAAAATGTGGTAATTTGAGAGATTTTGTGGTTTTCCCATAGGGATAACATGGGAGGTTTCTGTCATCGCTACGACTACGGCGTAAAAACTTAGGCATTTTTGTGATTGGCTTTTGTGATCGGGACGGCAAAATAGAATTTTGGGTAAAGTTTAGACAATTTTGGTAAAACAAATTTTTGACCTTCAATGTTAATTTAAAGGTCACTCTGTAGGGGGCGCTATCACTGCCATTTCAATTTTGTCAGCCTAAACTGGTCCAAACTAGAAAGTTTAACAAATGATTCAAATTTGGTCCTAATCGGACTGGTTTTGATCAAATGGGAGCAATTTTTAGACCTGCAATATTCCAAAATAAGTTGTCCAACTTTGCGGCTGCGCCGCACACAGACCGTAAAAGGTATCTCAAAAAATTGAATAACTTTAGATGCCCCACTTGTCCAGAGGACGTACGCCGATTTTGAAGTCGGTGGGCAAAACGCCCTAGGAGGAGTTCGTCAAAGTTTGACGTGAACAAAATGGCTAACACAGCGTGTTTTCATTTTCAAAGGAAGATGGTGGCCATAGGGTAAGTCTGGGGGCGTGGCCACAATAATATTTTTTTTTTGTCCTCACGAGAGGAATGCGTGTCCAGAATTTCGTAGCTCTACGACAAAGTTGACCTCGGGGCGTCTTCCATAGGCGCAATGTATTTTGACTTTTGTCGGTGGCGCTGTCGCGCCATTTTTTAATGAAAAAAAAAATGGCCCAGAAAAAACAAAATTTTTCGCCGATTCTGAATTTTGGGCAAAGTTTGGTGAGTTTTTGAGCATGTTCAGGGGGTCAAATTAGAGATCAAAGCGCTGAAGAAGAACAAGAAAAATTAAAGCCGCAAGCGGCATCCAACGGCCCTCGCGGGCCGCCGGCCTTCCGACTCTGCGCTTTCGACTTGATAAAGATGGCGCCCTTATTGTGTGTTGAATAAAAAAAGAACTTGACAGACGGCGACACATTGGACATGGCCAATCCAGTGCAAATGAACACAAGTGTCAGTCAAATTTGCTGCGCCGCCGCACAGAGACCGTAGCACTTGGAATAAAAATATGGATAACTTTTGATGCTGCGCTTGTGTAGATAATTTTTCCCAAAGTAAAGCTTGATCGAGCTATTGCCACCGGAGGAGTTTGTTAAAGTGTGAAGCGTAAATGTGAACATTTCAAGGATTTGGCATTTTTCCCATTTGTGACAGTATATTTGCAGCTCCACGGCACAGAGACCGTACCACTTAAAATCAAAATATGGATAACTTTTGATGCCCCGTTTGTGTAGATGATTTTCCCCAAATATGAGCTTGATCGGGCAATCGGCCTAGGAGGAGTTCGTTAAAGTGTGAAGCGTAAAAATGTGGTGATTTTAGAGATTTCGCTGTTTTCCCATTTCTGACATATATTTGCGGGTCCGCCACACAGAGACCGTAGCACTTAGAATCAAAATATGGGTAAGTTTTGATGCCCCGCTTGTGTAGATGATATTCTCCAAATATGAACTTGATCGGACAATCGCCCTAGGAGGAGTTTGTTAAAGTGTGAAGCGTAAAAATGTGGTGATTTGAGCGATTCTACGATTTTCCCATAAGGATAACATGGGATGTTTCTGTCAACGCTACGGTTACGCCGTACAAAATATGACTTTGGCTCTCATACTTGTATGATCAGGATGGCAAATTAGAATTTCGTTCAAAATATCATGTCATTTGGAAAAACTCTATTGTTTATAGGCCACTCTGAAGGCCAAATAGTCAGAATTCTGGGAAACGTTTGCGGCTCCGTCGCACAAAGACCGTAAAAGTTATCCTTAAAATTTGGATAACTTTAGATACACCACTTGTCTAGAGGACGTACACCGATTTTGAGGTTGGTGGGCAAAACGCACTAGGAGGACTTCGTTAAAGTGTAAAAAATAAAAATGTGGTAATTTGAGAGATTTTGTGGTTTTCCCATAGGGATAACATGGGAGGTTTCTGTCATCGCTACGACTACGGCGTAAAAATTTAGGCATTTTTGTGATTGGCTTTTGTGATCGGGACGGCAAAATAGAATTTTGGGTAAAGTTTAGACAATTTTGGTAAAACTAATTTTTGACCTTCAATGTTAATTTAAAGGTCACTCTGTAGGGGGCGCTATCACTGCCATTTCAATTTTGTCAGCCTAAACTGGTCCAAACTAGAAAGTTTAACAACTGATTCAAATTTGGTCCTAATCGGACTGGTTTTGATCAAATGGGAGCAATTTTTAGACCTGCAATATTCCAAAATAAGTTGTCCAACTTTGCGGCTGCGCCGCACACAGACCGTAAAAGGTATCTCAAAAAATTGAATAACTTTAGATGCCCCACTTGTCCAGAGGACGTACGCCGATTTTGAAGTCGGTGGGCAAAACGCCCTAGGAGGAGTTCGTCAAAGTTTGACGTAAACAAAATGGCTAACTCAGCTTGTTTTCATTTTCAAAGGAAGATGGCGGCCATAGGGTAAGTTTGGGGGCGTGGCCACAATGATTTTTTTTGTTTATCCTCACGAGAGGAATGCGTGTCCCGAATTTCGTAGCTTTACGCCAAAGTTGACCTCGGGGCGTCTCCCATAGGCGCAATGTATTTTGACTTTTGTCGGTGGCGCTGTCGCGCCATTTTTTAACGAAAAAAAAAATGGCCCAGAAAAAATAAAATTTTTCGCCGATTCTGAATTTTGGGCAAAGTTTGGTGAGTTTTTGAGCATGTTCAGGGGGTCAAATTAGAGATCAAAGCGCTGAAGAAGAACAAGAAAAATAATAATAATAATATTTTTAGCAAAAACAATATAGCCGTTTTTACTATAACAACAAATGATACATCGTTTGAAAGCTCTAAGCCTTCCCGATGCCGCCATGGGGTGGAATCATCATTACGAGCGCTTACGCGCTCGTCACTCCCTATTCCGTCGGGATGCCCCGCCCACTCCCCATAGACTTCCATTGATTTGAGCAGATACAAGCATGGCCCATGCCTGCGGCATGGATTCTCGCGTACGGGACGATGCCAGGAGGGTTTTTGGAGGAATGCAGCGCTTCGCGCTGCTGTTGTCAACAATTAGTGAATGGGCTACGCCCATTCACTAATTGTTGACTATTTCTGTCATAGCAGGAGTAAGTATGCATGATCCATGCCTTCGGCATGGGCTAGTTCACTGTACTTGCCAGGGGCGACGGGGTACCAAACATGCGGGCTGCGCCCGCATGTTTGGTCAGACAGTTGCAACGCTGCCTTCGGCAGCGTTGCGGGAGCAATAGGCCCTCCCCCTGCTGGGGCTCGGGCCTAATTAAAGCCGCAAGCGGCATCCAACGGCCCTCGCGGGCCGCCGGCCTTCCGACTCTGCGCTTTTGACTTGATAAAGATGGCGCCCTTATTGTGTCTTGAATAAAAAAAGAACTTGACAGACGGCGACACATTGGACATGGCCAATCCAGTGCAAATGAACACAAGTGTCAGTCAAATTTGCTGCGCCGCCGCACAGAGACCGTAGCACTTGGAATAAAAATATGGATACCTTTTGATGCCCCGCTTGTGTAGATGATTTTTCCCAAAGTAAAGCTTGATCGAGCTATTGCCCACGGAGGAGTTTGTTAAAGTGTGAAGCGTAAATGTGAACATTTCAAGGATTTGGCGTTTTTCCCATTTGTGACAGTATATTTGCAGCTCCACGGCACAGAGACCGTACCACTTAAAATCAAAATATGGATAACTTTTGATGCCCCGTTTGTGTAGATGATTTTCCCCAAATATGAGCTTGATCGGGCAATCGCCCTAGGAGGAGTTCGTTAAAGTGTGAAGCGTAAAAATGTGGTGATTTTAGAGATTTCGCTGTTTTCCCATTTCTGACATATATTTGCGGGTCCGCCACACAGAGACCGTAGCACTTAGAATCAAAATATGGGTAAGTTTTGATGCCCCGCTTGTGTAGATGATATTCTCCAAATATGAACTTGATCGGACAATCGCCCTAGGAGGAGTTCATTAAAGTGTGAAGCGTAAAAATGTGGTGATTTGAGCGATTCTACGATTTTCCCATAAGGATAACATGGGATGTTTCTTTCAACGCTACGGTTACGCCGTACAAAATATGACTTTGGCTCTCATACTTTTATGATCAGGATGGCAAATTAGAATTTTGTTCAAAATATCATGTCATTTGGAAAAACTCTATTGTTTATAGGCCACTCTGAAGGCCAAATAGTCAGAATTCTGGGAAACGTTTGCGGCTCCGTCGCACAAAGACCGTAAAAGTTATCCTTAAAATTTGGATAACTTTAGATACACCACTTGTCTAGAGGACGTACACCGATTTTGAGGTTGGTGGGCAAAACGCACTAGGAGGACTTCGTTAAAGTGTAAAACATAAAAATGTGGTAATTTGAGAGATTTTGTGGTTTTCCCATAGGGATAACATGGGAGGTTTCTGTCATCGCTACGACTACGGCGTAAAAATTTAGGCATTTTTGTGATTGGCTTTTGTGATCGGGACGGCAAAATAGAATTTTGGGTAAAGTTTAGACAATTTTGGTAAAACTAATTTTTGACCTTCAATGTTAATTTAAAGGTCACTCTGTAGGGGGCGCTATCACTGCCATTTCAATTTTGTCAGCCTAAACTGGTCCAAACTAGAAAGTTTAACAACTGATTCAAATTTGGTCCTAATCGGACTGGTTTTGATCAAATGGGAGCAATTTTTAGACCTGCAATATTCCAAAATAAGTTGTCCAACTTTGCGGCTGCGCCGCACACAGACCGTAAAAGGTATCTCAAAAAATTGAATAACTTTAGATGCCCCACTTGTCCAGAGGACGTACGCCGATTTTGAAGTCGGTGGGCAAAACGCCCTAGGAGGAGTTCGTCAAAGTTTGACGTAAACAAAATGGCTAACTCAGCTTGTTTTCATTTTCAAAGGAAGATGGCGGCCATAGGGTAAGTTTGGGGGCGTGGCCACAATGATTTTTTTTGTTTATCCTCACGAGAGGAATGCGTGTCCCGAATTTCGTAGCTTTACGCCAAAGTTGACCTCGGGGCGTCTCCCATAGGCGCAATGTATTTTGACTTTTGTCGGTGGCGCTGTCGCGCCATTTTTTAACGGAAAAAAAAATGGCCCAGAAAAAATAAAATTTTTCACCGATTCTGAATTTTGGGCAAAGTTTGGTGAGTTTTTGAGCATGTTCAGGGGGTCAAATTAGAGATCAAAGCGCTGAAGAAGAACAAGAAAAATAATAATAATTAAAGCCGCAAGCGGCATCCAACGGCCCTCGCGGGCCGCCGGCCTTCCGACTCTGCGCTTTTGACTTGATAAAGATGGCGCCCTTATTGTGTGTTGAATAAAAAAAGAACTTGACAGACGGCGACACATTGGACATGGCCAATCCAGTGCAAATGAACACAAGTGTCAGTCAAATTTGCTGCGCCGCCGCACAGAGACCGTAGCACTTGGAATAAAAATATGGATAACTTTTGATGCCGCGCTTGTGTAGATGATTTTCCCCAAATATGAGCTTGATCGAGCTATTGCCCACAGAGGAGTTCATTAAAGTGTGAAGCGTAAATGTGAACATTTCAGAGATTTCGCTGTTTTCCCATTTCTGACATATATTTGCGGGTCCGCCACACAGAGACCGTAGCACTTAGAATCAAAATATGGGTAAGTTTTGATGCCCCGCTTGTGTAGAATATTCTCCAAATATGAACTTGATCGGACAATCGCCCTAGGAGGAGTTTGTTAAAGTGTGAAGCGTAAAAATGTGGTGATTTGAGCGATTCTACGATTTTCCCATAAGGATAACATGGGATGTTTCTGTCATCGCTACGGTTACGCCGTACAAAATATGACTTTGGCTCTCATACTTTTATGATCAGGATGGCAAATTAGAATTTTGTTCAAAATATCATGTCATTTGGAAAAACTCTATTGTTTATAGGCCACTCTGAAGGCCAAATAGTCAGAATTCTGGGAAACGTTTGCGGCTCCGTCGCACAGAGACCGTAAAAGTTATCCTTAAAATTTGGATAACTTTAGATGCACTACTTGTCTAGAGGACGTACACCGATTTTGAGGTTGGTGGGCAAAACGCACTAGGAGGACTTCGTTAAAGTGTAAAACATAAAAATGTGGTAATTTGAGAGATTTGGTGGTTTTCCCATAGGGATAACATGGAAGGTTTCTGTCATCGCTACGACTACGCCGTAAAAAATAAGGCATTTTTGTGATTGGCTTTTGTGATCGGGACGGCAAAATAGAATTTTGGGTAAAGTTTAGACAATTTTGGTCAAACTAATTTTTGACCTTCAATGTTAATTTAAAGGTCACTCTGTAGGGGGCGCTATCGCGCCCATTTCAATTTTGTCATCATAAACTGGTCCAAACTAGAAAGTTTAAGAACTGATTCAAATTTGGTCCTAATCGGACTCTTTTTGATCAAATGGGAGCAATTTTTAGATCTGCAATATTCCAAAATAAGTTGTCCAACTTTGCGGCTGCGCCGCACACAGACCGTAAAAGGTATCTCAAAAAATTGAATAACTTTAGATGCCCCACTTGTCCAGAGGACGTACGCCGATTTTGAAGTCGGTGGGCAAAACGCCCTAGGAGGAGTTCGTCAAAGTTTGACGTGAACAAAATGGCTAACACAGCGTGTTTTCATTTTCAAAGGAAGATGGCAGCCATAGGGTAAGTCTGGGGGCGTGGCCACAATGATTTTTTTTTTTTTGTCCTCACGAGAGGAATGCGTGTCCCGAATTTCGTAGCTTTACGACAAAGTTGACCTCGGGGCGTCTCCCATAGGCGCAATGTATTTTGACTTTTGTCGGTGGCGCTGTCGCGCCATTTTTTAACGAAAAAAAAAATGGCCCAGAAAAAACAAAATTTTTCGCCGATTTTGAATTTTGGGCAAAGTTTGGTGAGTTTTTGAGCATGTTCAGGGGGTCAAATTAGAGTTCAAAGCGCTGAAGAAGAACAAGAAAAATAATAATAATAATAATAATAATAATAATATTTTTAGCAAAAACAATATAGCCGTTTTTACCATAACAACAAATGATACATCGTTTGAAAGCTCTAAGCCTTCCCGATGCCGCCATGGGGTGGAATCATCATTACGAGCGCTTACGCGCTCGTCACTCCCTATTCCGTCGGGATGCCCCGCCCACTCCCCATAGACTTCCATTGATTTGAGCAGATACAAGCATGGCCCATGCCTGCGGCATGGATTCTCGCGTACGGGACGATGCCAGGAGGGTTTTTGGAGGAATGCAGCGCTTCGCGCTGCTGTTGTCAACAATTAGTGAATGGGCTACGCCCATTCACTAATTGTTGACTATTTCTGTCATAGCAGGAGTAAGTATGCATGATCCATGCCTTCGGCATGGGCTAGTTCACTGTACTTGCCAGGGGCGACGGGGTACCAAACATGCGGGCTGCGCCCGCATGTTTGGTCAGACAGTTGCAACGCTGCCTTCGGCAGCGTTGCGGGAGCAATAGGCCCTCCCCCTGCTGGGGCTCGGGCCTAATTAAAGCCGCAAGCGGCATCCAACGGCCCTCGCGGGCCGCCGGCCTTCCGACTCTGCGCTTTTGACTTGATAAAGATGGCGCCCTTATTGTGTCTTGAATAAAAAAAGAACTTGACAGACGGCGACACATTGGACATGGCCAATCCAGTGCAAATGAACACAAGTGTCAGTCAAATTTGCTGCGCCGCCGCACAGAGACCGTAGCACTTGGAATAAAAATATGGATACCTTTTGATGCCCCGCTTGTGTAGATGATTTTTCCCAAAGTAAAGCTTGATCGAGCTATTGCCCACGGAGGAGTTTGTTAAAGTGTGAAGCGTAAATGTGAACATTTCAAGGATTTGGCGTTTTTCCCATTTGTGACAGTATATTTGCAGCTCCACGGCACAGAGACCGTACCACTTAAAATCAAAATATGGATAACTTTTGATGCCCCGTTTGTGTAGATGATTTTCCCCAAATATGAGCTTGATCGGGCAATCGCCCTAGGAGGAGTTCGTTAAAGTGTGAAGCGTAAAAATGTGGTGATTTTAGAGATTTCGCTGTTTTCCCATTTCTGACATATATTTGCGGGTCCGCCACACAGAGACCGTAGCACTTAGAATCAAAATATGGGTAAGTTTTGATGCCCCGCTTGTGTAGATGATATTCTCCAAATATGAACTTGATCGGACAATCGCCCTAGGAGGAGTTCATTAAAGTGTGAAGCGTAAAAATGTGGTGATTTGAGCGATTCTACGATTTTCCCATAAGGATAACATGGGATGTTTCTTTCAACGCTACGGTTACGCCGTACAAAATATGACTTTGGCTCTCATACTTTTATGATCAGGATGGCAAATTAGAATTTTGTTCAAAATATCATGTCATTTGGAAAAACTCTATTGTTTATAGGCCACTCTGAAGGCCAAATAGTCAGAATTCTGGGAAACGTTTGCGGCTCCGTCGCACAAAGACCGTAAAAGTTATCCTTAAAATTTGGATAACTTTAGATACACCACTTGTCTAGAGGACGTACACCGATTTTGAGGTTGGTGGGCAAAACGCACTAGGAGGACTTCGTTAAAGTGTAAAACATAAAAATGTGGTAATTTGAGAGATTTTGTGGTTTTCCCATAGGGATAACATGGGAGGTTTCTGTCATCGCTACGACTACGGCGTAAAAATTTAGGCATTTTTGTGATTGGCTTTTGTGATCGGGACGGCAAAATAGAATTTTGGGTAAAGTTTAGACAATTTTGGTAAAACTAATTTTTGACCTTCAATGTTAATTTAAAGGTCACTCTGTAGGGGGCGCTATCACTGCCATTTCAATTTTGTCAGCCTAAACTGGTCCAAACTAGAAAGTTTAACAACTGATTCAAATTTGGTCCTAATCGGACTGGTTTTGATCAAATGGGAGCAATTTTTAGACCTGCAATATTCCAAAATAAGTTGTCCAACTTTGCGGCTGCGCCGCACACAGACCGTAAAAGGTATCTCAAAAAATTGAATAACTTTAGATGCCCCACTTGTCCAGAGGACGTACGCCGATTTTGAAGTCGGTGGGCAAAACGCCCTAGGAGGAGTTCGTCAAAGTTTGACGTAAACAAAATGGCTAACTCAGCTTGTTTTCATTTTCAAAGGAAGATGGCGGCCATAGGGTAAGTTTGGGGGCGTGGCCACAATGATTTTTTTTGTTTATCCTCACGAGAGGAATGCGTGTCCCGAATTTCGTAGCTTTACGCCAAAGTTGACCTCGGGGCGTCTCCCATAGGCGCAATGTATTTTGACTTTTGTCGGTGGCGCTGTCGCGCCATTTTTTAACGGAAAAAAAAATGGCCCAGAAAAAATAAAATTTTTCACCGATTCTGAATTTTGGGCAAAGTTTGGTGAGTTTTTGAGCATGTTCAGGGGGTCAAATTAGAGATCAAAGCGCTGAAGAAGAACAAGAAAAATAATAATAATTAAAGCCGCAAGCGGCATCCAACGGCCCTCGCGGGCCGCCGGCCTTCCGACTCTGCGCTTTTGACTTGATAAAGATGGCGCCCTTATTGTGTGTTGAATAAAAAAAGAACTTGACAGACGGCGACACATTGGACATGGCCAATCCAGTGCAAATGAACACAAGTGTCAGTCAAATTTGCTGCGCCGCCGCACAGAGACCGTAGCACTTGGAATAAAAATATGGATAACTTTTGATGCCGCGCTTGTGTAGATGATTTTCCCCAAATATGAGCTTGATCGAGCTATTGCCCACAGAGGAGTTCATTAAAGTGTGAAGCGTAAATGTGAACATTTCAGAGATTTCGCTGTTTTCCCATTTCTGACATATATTTGCGGGTCCGCCACACAGAGACCGTAGCACTTAGAATCAAAATATGGGTAAGTTTTGATGCCCCGCTTGTGTAGAATATTCTCCAAATATGAACTTGATCGGACAATCGCCCTAGGAGGAGTTTGTTAAAGTGTGAAGCGTAAAAATGTGGTGATTTGAGCGATTCTACGATTTTCCCATAAGGATAACATGGGATGTTTCTGTCATCGCTACGGTTACGCCGTACAAAATATGACTTTGGCTCTCATACTTTTATGATCAGGATGGCAAATTAGAATTTTGTTCAAAATATCATGTCATTTGGAAAAACTCTATTGTTTATAGGCCACTCTGAAGGCCAAATAGTCAGAATTCTGGGAAACGTTTGCGGCTCCGTCGCACAGAGACCGTAAAAGTTATCCTTAAAATTTGGATAACTTTAGATGCACTACTTGTCTAGAGGACGTACACCGATTTTGAGGTTGGTGGGCAAAACGCACTAGGAGGACTTCGTTAAAGTGTAAAACATAAAAATGTGGTAATTTGAGAGATTTGGTGGTTTTCCCATAGGGATAAAATGGAAGGTTTCTGTCATCGCTACGACTACGCCGTAAAAAATAAGGCATTTTTGTGATTGGCTTTTGTGATCGGGACGGCAAAATAGAATTTTGGGTAAAGTTTAGACAATTTTGGTCAAACTAATTTTTGACCTTCAATGTTAATTTAAAGGTCACTCTGTAGGGGGCGCTATCGCGCCCATTTCAATTTTGTCATCATAAACTGGTCCAAACTAGAAAGTTTAAGAACTGATTCAAATTTGGTCCTAATCGGACTCTTTTTGATCAAATGGGAGCAATTTTTAGATCTGCAATATTCCAAAATAAGTTGTCCAACTTTGCGGCTGCGCCGCACACAGACCGTAAAAGGTATCTCAAAAAATTGAATAACTTTAGATGCCCCACTTGTCCAGAGGACGTACGCCGATTTTGAAGTCGGTGGGCAAAACGCCCTAGGAGGAGTTCGTCAAAGTTTGACGTGAACAAAATGGCTAACACAGCGTGTTTTCATTTTCAAAGGAAGATGGCAGCCATAGGGTAAGTCTGGGGGCGTGGCCACAATGATTTTTTTTTTTTTGTCCTCACGAGAGGAATGCGTGTCCCGAATTTCGTAGCTTTACGACAAAGTTGACCTCGGGGCGTCTCCCATAGGCGCAATGTATTTTGACTTTTGTCGGTGGCGCTGTCGCGCCATTTTTTAACGAAAAAAAAAATGGCCCAGAAAAAACAAAATTTTTCGCCGATTTTGAATTTTGGGCAAAGTTTGGTGAGTTTTTGAGCATGTTCAGGGGGTCAAATTAGAGTTCAAAGCGCTGAAGAAGAACAAGAAAAATAATAATAATAATAATAATAATAATAATATTTTTAGCAAAAACAATATAGCCGTTTTTACCATAACAACAAATGATACATCGTTTGAAAGCTCTAAGCCTTCCCGATGCCGCCATGGGGTGGAATCATCATTACGAGCGCTTACGCGCTCGTCACTCCCTATTCCGTCGGGATGCCCCGCCCACTCCCCATAGACTTCCATTGATTTGAGCAGATACAAGCATGGCCCATGCCTGCGGCATGGATTCTCGCGTACGGGACGATGCCAGGAGGGTTTTTGGAGGAATGCAGCGCTTCGCGCTGCTGTTGTCAACAATTAGTGAATGGGCTACGCCCATTCACTAATTGTTGACTATTTCTGTCATAGCAGGACTAAGTATGCATGATCCATGCCTTCGGCATGGGCTAGTTCACTGTACTTGCCAGGGGCGACGGGGTACCAAACATGCGGGCTGCGCCCGCATGTTTGGTCAGACAGTTGCAACGCTGCCTTCGGCAGCGTTGCGGGAGCAATAGGCCCTCCCCCTGCTGGGGCTCGGGCCTAATTAAAGCCGCAAGCGGCATCCAACGGCCCTCGCGGGCCGCCGGCCTTACGACTCTGCTCTCTGCATTTTACAGAGATGGCGCTAACGCAATTGTCTAAGAACTAAGACAGCGACACATTGGACATGTACAATGCTGTGCTTAACCAGTGCAAATGAACACAAATGTCGGTCAAATGTGCAGCTCCAGCGCACAGAGACCGTGACACTTGGAATAAAAATATGGATAACATGAAGCGTAAATGTGAACATTTCAAGGATTTGGTGTTTTTCCCATTTGTGACAATATATTTGCAGCTCCACGGCACAGAGACCGTACCACTTAAAATCAAAATATGGATAACTTTTGATGCCCCATTTGTGTAGATGATTTCCCCAAATATGAGCTTGATCGGGCAATCGGCCTAGGAGGAGTTTGTTAAAGTGTGAAGCGTGAAAATGTGGTCATTTTAGAGATTTCGCTGTTTTCCCATTTCTGACATATATTTGCGGGTCCGCCACACAGAGACCGTAGCACTTAGAATCAAAATATGGATACCTTTGGATGGCCCGCTTGTGTAGATGATTTCCCCCAAATATGAGCTTGATCGGACAATCGCCCTAGGAGGAGTTTGTTAAAGTGTGAAGCGTAAAAATGTGGTGATTTGAGCGATTCTACGATTTTCCCATAAGGATAACATGGGATGTTTCTGTCATCGCTACGGTTACGCCGTACAAAATATGACTTTGGCTCTCATACTTTTATGATCAGGATGGCAAATTAGAATTTTGTTCAAAATATCATGTCATTTGGAAAAACTATTGTTTATAGGCCACTCTGAAGGCCAAATAGTCAGAATTCTGGGAAACGTTTGCGGCTCCGTCGCACAAAGACCGTAAAAGTTATCCTTAAAATTTGGATAACTTTAGATACACCACTTGTCTAGAGGACGTACACCGATTTTGAGGTTGGTGGGCAAAACGCACTAGGAGGACTTCGTTAAAGTGTAAAACATAAAAATGTGGTAATTTGAGAGATTTTGTGGTTTTCCCATAGGGATAACATGGGAGGTTTCTGTCATCGCTACGACTACGGCGTAAAAAATTAGGCATTTTTGTGATTGGCTTTTGTGATCGGGACGGCAAAATAGAATTTTGGGTAAAGTTTAGACAATTTTGGTAAAACTAATTTTTGACCTTCAATGTTAATTTAAAGGTCACTCTGTAGGGGGCGCTATCGCGGCCATTTCAATTTTGTCAGCCTAAACTGGTCCAAACTAGAAAGTTTAACAACTGATTCAAATTTGGTCCTAATCGGACTGGTTTTGATCAAATGGGAGCAATTTTTAGATCTGCAATATTCCAAAATAAGTTGTCCAACTTTGCGGCTGCGCCGCACACAGACCGTAAAAGGTATCTCAAAAAATTGAATAACTTTAGATGCCCCACTTGCCCAGAGGACGTACGCCGATTTTGAAGTCGGTGGGCAAAACGCCCTAGGAGGAGTTCGTCAAAGTTTGACGTGAACAAAATGACTAACACAGCGTATTTTCACTTTCAAAGGAAGATGGCGGCCATAGGGTAAGTCTGGGGGCGTGGCCACAATGATTTTTTTTGTTCGTCCTCACGAGAGGAATGCGTGTCCCGAATTTCGTAGCTTTACGCCAAAGTTGACCTCGGGGCGTCTCCCATAGGCGCAATGTATTTTGACTTTTGTCGGTGGCGCTGTCGCGCCATTTTTTAACGCAAAAAAAAATGGCCCAGAAAAAACAAAATTTTTCGTCGATTCTGAATTTTGGGCAAAGTTTGGTGAGTTTTTGAGCATGTTCAGGGGGTCAAATTAGAGATCAAAGCGCTGAAGAAGAACAAGAAAAATAATAATAATAATAATAATAATAATATTTTTAGCAAAAACAATATAGCCGTTTTTTCTATAACAACAAATTATACATCGTTTGAAAGCTCTAAGCCTTCCCCATGCCGCCATGGGGTGGAATCATCATTACGAGCGCTTACGCGCTCGTCACTCCCTATTCCGTCGGGATGCCCCGCCCACTCCCCATAGACTTCCATTGATTTGAGCAGATACAAGCATGGCCCATGCCTGCGGCATGGATTCTCGCATACGGGACGATGCCAGGAGGGTTTTTGGAGGAATGCAGCGCTTCGCGCTGCTGTTGTCAACAATTAGTGAATGGGCTACGCCCATTCACTAATTGTTGACTATTTCTGTCATAGCAGGAGTAAGTATGCATGATCCATGCCTTCGGCATGGGCTAGTTCACTGTACTTGCCAGGGGCGACGGGGTACCAAACATGCGGGCTGCGCCCGCATGTTTGGTCAGACAGTTGCAACGCTGCCTTCGGCAGCGTTGCGGGAGCAATAGGCCCTCCCCCTGCTGGGGCTCGGGCCTAATAATAATAATTAAAGCCGCAAGCGGCATCCAACGGCCCTCGCGGGCCGCCGGCCTTCCGACTCTGCGCTTTCGACTTGATAAAGATGGCGCCCTTATTGTGTGTTGAATAAAAAAAGAACTTGACAGACGGCGACACATTGGACATGGCCAATCCAGTGCAAATCAACACAAGTGTCAGTCAAATTTGCTGCGCCGCCGCACAGAGACCGTAGCACTTGGAATAAAATTATGGATAACTTTTGATGCCGCGCTTGTGTAGATGATATTTCCCAAAGTAAAGCTTGATCGAGCTATTGCCCACGGAGGAGTTTGTTAAAGTGTGAAGCGTAAATGTGAACATTTCAAGGATTTGGCGTTTTTCCCATTTGTGACAGTATATTTGCAGCTCCACGGCACAGAGACCGTACCACCTAAAATCAAAATATGACTAACTTTTGATGCCCCGTTTGTGTAGATGATTTCCCCCAAATATGAGCTTGATCGGGCAATCGCCCTAGGAGGAGTTTGTAAAAGTGTGAAGCGTAAAAATGTGGTCATTTTAGAGATTTCGCTGTTTTCCCATTTCTGACATATATTTGCGGGTCCGCCACACAGAGACCGTAGCACTTAGAATCAAAATATGGGTAAGTTTTGATGGCCCGCTTGTGTAGATGATATTCTCCAAATATGAACTTGATCGGGCTATCGCCCTAGGAGGAGTTTGTTAAAGTGTGAAGTGTAAAAATGTGGTGATTTGAGCGATTCTAGGATTTTCCCATAAGGATAACATGGGATGTTTCTGTCAACGCTACGGTTACGCCGTACAAAATATGACTTTGGCTCTCATACTTTTATGATCAGGATGGCAAATTAGAATTTTGTTCAAAATATCATGTCATTTGGAAAAACTCTTGTTTATAGGCCACTCTGAAGGCCAAATAGTCAGAATTCTGGGAAACGTTTGCGGCTCCGTCGCACAGAGACCGTAAAAGTTATCCTTAAAATTTGGATAACTTTAGATGCCCCACTTGTCTAGAGAACGTACACCGATTTTGAGGTTCGTGAGAAAAACGCACTAGGAGGAGTTCGTTAAAGTGTGAAACATAAAAATGTGGATATTTGAGAGATTTTGCGGTTTTCCCATAGGGATAACATGGGAGGTTTCTGTCATCGCTACGACTACGCCGTAAAAAATAAGGCATTTGTCTGATTGGCTTTTTTGATCGGGACGCCAAAATAGAATTTTGGGTAAAGTTTAGAACATTTTGGTAAAACTAATTTTTGACCTTCAATGTTAATTTAAAGGTCACTCTGTAGGGGGCGCTATCGCGCCCATTTCAATTTTGTCAGCCTAAACTGGTCCAAACTAGAAAGTTTAACAACTGATTCAAATTTGGTCCTAATCGGACTGGTTTTGATCAAATGGGAGCAATTTTTAGACCTGCAATATTCCAAAATAAGTTGTCCAACTTTGCGGCTGCGCCGCACACAGACCGTAAAAGGTATCTCAAAAAATTGAATAACTTTAGATGCCCCACTTGTCCAGAGGACGTACGCCGATTTTGAAGTCGGTGGGCAAAACGCCCTAGGAGGAGTTCGTCAAAGTTTGACGTAAACAAAATGGCTAACTCAGCTTGTTTTCATTTTCAAAGGAAGATGGCGGCCATAGGGTAAGTTTGGGGGCGTGGCCACAATGTTTTTTTTTGTTTATCCTCACGAGAGGAATGCGTGTCCCGAATTTCGTAGCTTTACGCCAAAGTTGACCTCGGGGCGTCTCCCATAGGCGCAATGTATTTTGACTTTTGTCGGTGGCGCTGTCGCGCCATTTTTTAACGGAAAAAAAAATGGCCCAGAAAAAATAAAATTTTTCACCGATTCTGAATTTTGGGCAAAGTTTGGTGAGTTTTTGAGCATGTTCAGGGGGTCAAATTAGAGATCAAAGCGCTGAAGAAGAACAAGAAAAATTAAAGCCGCAAGCGGCATCCAACGGCCCTCGCGGGCCGCCGGCCTTCCGACTCTGCGCTTTCGACTTGATAAAGATGGCGCCCTTATTGTGTGTTGAATTAAAAAAGAACTTGACAGACGGGGACACATTGGACATGGCCAATCCAGTGCAAATCAACACAAGTGTCAGTCAAATTTGCTGCGCCGCCGCACAGAAACCTTAGCACTTGGAATAAAAATATGGATAACTTTTGATGCCCCGCTTGTGTAGATGATATTTCCCAAAGTAAAGCTTGATCGAGCTATTGCCCACGGAGGAGTTTGTTAAAGTGTGAAGCGTAAATGTGAACATTTCAAGGATTTGGCGTTTTTCCCATTTGTGACAGTATATTTGCAGCTCCACGGCACAGAGACCGTACCACTTAAAATCAAAATATGGATAACTTTTGATGCCCCGTTTGTGTAGATGATTTTCCCCAAATATGAGCTTGATCGGGCAATCGGCCTAGGAGGAGTTTGTTAAAGTGTGAAGCGTAAAAATGTGGTGATTTGAGCGATTCTGCGATTTTCCCATAAGGATAACATGGGATGTTTCTGTCAACGCTACGGTTACGCCGTACAAAATATGACTTTGGCTCTCATACTTTTATGATCAGGATGGCAAATTAGAATTTTGTTCAAAATATCATGTCATTTGGAAAAACTCTATTGTTTATAGGCCACTCTGAAGGCCAAATAGTCAGAATTCTGGGAAACGTTTGCGGCTCCGTCGCACAAAGACCGTAAAAGTTATCCTTAAAATTTGGATAACTTTAGATACACCACTTGTCTAGAGGACGTACACCGATTTTGAGGTTGGTGGGCAAAACGCACTAGGAGGACTTCGTTAAAGTGTAAAACATAAAAATGTGGTAATTTGAGAGATTTTGTGGTTTTCCCATAGGGATAACATGGGAGGTTTCTGTCATCGCTACGACTACGCCGTAAAAATTTAGGCATTTTGGTGATTGGCTTTTGTGATCGGGACGGCAAAATAGAATTTTGGGTAAAGTTTAGACAATTTTGGTAAAACTAATTTTTGACCTTCAATGTTAATTTAAAGGTCACTCTGTAGGGGGCGCTATCGCGCCCATTTCAATTTTGTCAGCCTAAACTGGTCCAAACTAGAAAGTTTAACAACTGATTCAAATTTGGTCCTAATCGGACTGGTTTTGATCAAATGGGAGCAATTTTTAGACCTGCAATATTCCAAAATAAGTTGTCCAACTTTGCGGCTGCGCCGCACACAGACCGTAAAAGGTATCTCAAAAAATTGAATAACTTTAGATGCCCCACTTGTCCAGAGGACGTACGCCGATTTTGAAGTCGGTGGGCAAAACGCCCTAGGAGGAGTTCGTCAAAGTTTGACGTAAACAAAATGGCTAACTCAGCTTGTTTTCATTTTCAAAGGAAGATGGCGGCCATAGGGTAAGTTTGGGGGCGTGGCCACAATGTTTTTTTTTGTTTATCCTCACGAGAGGAATGCGTGTCCCGAATTTCGTAGCTTTACGCCAAAGTTGACCTCGGGGCGTCTCCCATAGGCGCAATGTATTTTGACTTTTGTCGGTGGCGCTGTCGCGCCATTTTTTAACGAAAAAAAAAATGGCCCAGAAAAAATAAAATTTTTCACCGATTCTGAATTTTGGGCAAAGTTTGGTGAGTTTTTGAGCATGTTCAGGGGGTCAAATTAGAGATCAAAGCGCTGAAGAAGAACAAGAAAAATTAAAGCCGCAAGCGGCATCCAACGGCCCTCGCGGGCCGCCGGCCTTCCGACTCTGCGCTTTCGACTTGATAAAGATGGCGCCCTTATTGTGTGTTGAATTAAAAAAGAACTTGACAGACGGGGACACATTGGACATGGCCAATCCAGTGCAAATCAACACAAGTGTCAGTCAAATTTGCTGCGCCGCCGCAGAGAGACCGTAGCACTTGGAATAAAAATATGGATAACTTTTGATGCCCCGCTTGTGTAGATGATATTTCCCAAAGTAAAGCTTGATCGAGCTATTGCCCACGGAGGAGTTTGTTAAAGTGTGAAGCGTAAATGTGAACATTTCAAGGATTTGGCGTTTTTCCCATTTGTGACAGTATATTTGCAGCTCCACGGCACAGAGACCGTACCACTTAAAATCAAAATATGGATAACTTTTGATGCCCCGTTTGTGTAGATGATTTTCCCCAAATATGAGCTTGATCGGGCAATCGGCCTAGGAGGAGTTTGTTAAAGTGTGAAGCGTAAAAATGTGGTGATTTGAGCGATTCTGCGATTTTCCCATAAGGATAACATGGGATGTTTCTGTCAACGCTACGGTTACGCCGTACAAAATATGACTTTGGCTCTCATACTTTTATGATCAGGATGGCAAATTAGAATTTTGTTCAAAATATCATGTCATTTGGAAAAACTCTATTGTTTATAGGCCACTCTGAAGGCCAAATAGTCAGAATTCTGGGAAACGTTTGCGGCTCCGTCGCACAAAGACCGTAAAAGTTATCCTTAAAATTTGGATAACTTTAGATACACCACTTGTCTAGAGGACGTACACCGATTTTGAGGTTGGTGGGCAAAACGCACTAGGAGGACTTCGTTAAAGTGTAAAACATAAAAATGTGGTAATTTGAGAGATTTTGTGGTTTTCCCATAGGGATAACATGGGAGGTTTCTGTCATCGCTACGACTACGCCGTAAAAATTTAGGCATTTTGGTGATTGGCTTTTGTGATCGGGACGGCAAAATAGAATTTTGGGTAAAGTTTAGACAATTTTGGTAAAACTAATTTTTGACCTTCAATGTTAATTTAAAGGTCACTCTGTAGGGGGCGCTATCACTGCCATGTCAATTTTGTCAGCCTAAACTGGTCCAAACTAGAAAGTTTAACAACTGATTCAAATTTGGTCCTAATCGGACTGGTTTTGATCAAATGGGAGCAATTTTTAGACCTGCAATATTCCAAAATAAGTTGTCCAACTTTGCGGCTGCGCCGCACACAGACCGTAAAAGGTATCTCAAAAAATTGAATAACTTTAGATGCCCCACTTGTCCAGAGGACGTACGCCGATTTTGAAGTCGGTGGGCAAAACGCCCTAGGAGGAGTTCGTCAAAGTTTGACGTAAACAAAATGGCTAACTCAGCTTGTTTTCATTTTCAAAGGAAGATGGCGGCCATAGGGTAAGTTTGGGGGCGTGGCCACAATGTTTTTTTTTGTTTATCCTCACGAGAGGAATGCGTGTCCCGAATTTCGTAGCTTTACGCCAAAGTTGACCTCGGGGCGTCTCCCATAGGCGCAATGTATTTTGACTTTTGTCGGTGGCGCTGTCGCGCCATTTTTTAACGAAAAAAAAAATGGCCCAGAAAAAATAAAATTTTTCACCGATTCTGAATTTTGGGCAAAGTTTGGTGAGTTTTTGAGCATGTTCAGGGGGTCAAATTAGAGATCAAAGCGCTGAAGAAGAACAAGAAAAATTAAAGCCGCAAGCGGCATCCAACGGCCCTCGCGGGCCGCCGGCCTTCCGACTCTGCGCTTTCGACTTGATAAAGATGGCGCCCTTATTGTGTGTTGAATTAAAAAAGAACTTGACAGACGGGGACACATTGGACATGGCCAATCCAGTGCAAATCAACACAAGTGTCAGTCAAATTTGCTGCGCCGCCGCACAGAAACCTTAGCACTTGGAATAAAAATATGGATAACTTTTGATGCCCCGCTTGTGTAGATGATATTTCCCAAAGTAAAGCTTGATCGAGCTATTGCCCACGGAGGAGTTTGTTAAAGTGTGAAGCGTAAATGTGAACATTTCAAGGATTTGGCGTTTTTCCCATTTGTGACAGTATATTTGCAGCTCCACGGCACAGAGACCGTACCACTTAAAATCAAAATATGGATAACTTTTGATGCCCCGTTTGTGTAGATGATTTTCCCCAAATATGAGCTTGATCGGGCAATCGGCCTAGGAGGAGTTTGTTAAAGTGTGAAGCGTAAAAATGTGGTGATTTGAGCGATTCTGCGATTTTCCCATAAGGATAACATGGGATGTTTCTGTCAACGCTACGGTTACGCCGTACAAAATATGACTTTGGCTCTCATACTTTTATGATCAGGATGGCAAATTAGAATTTTGTTCAAAATATCATGTCATTTGGAAAAACTCTATTGTTTATAGGCCACTCTGAAGGCCAAATAGTCAGAATTCTGGGAAACGTTTGCGGCTCCGTCGCACAAAGACCGTAAAAGTTATCCTTAAAATTTGGATAACTTTAGATACACCACTTGTCTAGAGGACGTACACCGATTTTGAGGTTGGTGGGCAAAACGCACTAGGAGGACTTCGTTAAAGTGTAAAACATAAAAATGTGGTAATTTGAGAGATTTTGTGGTTTTCCCATAGGGATAACATGGGAGGTTTCTGTCATCGCTACGACTACGCCGTAAAAATTTAGGCATTTTGGTGATTGGCTTTTGTGATCGGGACGGCAAAATAGAATTTTGGGTAAAGTTTAGACAATTTTGGTAAAACTAATTTTTGACCTTCAATGTTAATTTAAAGGTCACTCTGTAGGGGGCGCTATCACTGCCATGTCAATTTTGTCAGCCTAAACTGGTCCAAACTAGAAAGTTTAACAACTGATTCAAATTTGGTCCTAATCGGACTGGTTTTGATCAAATGGGAGCAATTTTTAGACCTGCAATATTCCAAAATAAGTTGTCCAACTTTGCGGCTGCGCCGCACACAGACCGTAAAAGGTATCTCAAAAAATTTAATAACTTTAGATGCCCCACTTGTCCAGAGGACGTACGCCGATTTTGAAGTCGGTGGGCAAAACGCCCTAGGAGGAGTTCGTCAAAGTTTGACGTAAACAAAATGGCTAACTCAGCTTGTTTTCATTTTCAAAGGAAGATGGCGGCCATAGGGTAAGTTTGGGGGCGTGGCCACAATGATTTTTTTTGTTTATCCTCACGAGAGGAATGCGTGTCCCGAATTTCGTAGTTTTACGCCAAAGTTGACCTCGGGGCGTCTCCCATAGGCGCAATGTATTTTGACTTTTGTCGGTGGCGCTGTCGCGCCATTTTTTAACGGAAAAAAAAATGGCCCAGAAAAAATAAAATTTTTCGCCGATTCTGAATTTTGGGCAAAGTTTGGTGAGTTTTTGAGCATGTTCAGGGGGTCAAATTAGAGATCAAAGCGCTGAAGAAGAACAAGAAAAATAATAATTAAAGCCGCAAGCGGCATCCAACGGCCCTCGCGGGCCGCCGGCCTTCCGACTCTGCGCTTTTGACTTGATAAAGATGGCGCCCTTATTGTGTCTTGAATAAAAAAAGAACTTGACAGACGGCGACACATTGGACATGGCCAATCCAGTGCAAATGAACACAAGTGTCAGTCAAATTTGCTGCGCCGCCGCACAGAGACCGTAGCACTTGGAATAAAAATATGGATACCTTTTGATGCCCCGCTTGTGTAGATGATTTTTCCCAAAGTAAAGCTTGATCGAGCTATTGCCCACGGAGGAGTTTGTTAAAGTGTGAAGCGTAAATGTGAACATTTCAAGGATTTGGCGTTTTTCCCATTTGTGACAGTATATTTGCAGCTCCACGGCACAGAGACCGTACCACTTAAAATCAAAATATGGATAACTTTTGATGCCCCGTTTGTGTAGATGATTTTCCCCAAATATGAGCTTGATCGGGCAATCGCCCTAGGAGGAGTTCGTTAAAGTGTGAAGCGTAAAAATGTGGTGATTTTAGAGATTTCGCTGTTTTCCCATTTCTGACATATATTTGCGGGTCCGCCACACAGAGACCGTAGCACTTAGAATCAAAATATGGGTAAGTTTTGATGCCCCGCTTGTGTAGATGATATTCTCCAAATATGAACTTGATCGGGCAATCGGCCTAGGAGGAGTTTGTTAAAGTGTGAAGCGTAAAAATGTGGTGATTTGAGCGATTCTGCGATTTTCCCATAAGGATAACATGGGATGTTTCTGTCAACGCTACGGTTACGCCGTACAAAATATGACTTTGGCTCTCATACTTTTATGATCAGGATGGCAAATTAGAATTTTGTTCAAAATATCATGTCATTTGGAAAAACTCTATTGTTTATAGGCCACTCTGAAGGCCAAATAGTCAGAATTCTGGGAAACGTTTGCGGCTCCGTCGCACAAAGACCGTAAAAGTTATCCTTAAAATTTGGATAACTTTAGATACACCACTTGTCTAGAGGACGTACACCGATTTTGAGGTTGGTGGGCAAAACGCACTAGGAGGACTTCGTTAAAGTGTAAAACATAAAAATGTGGTAATTTGAGAGATTTTGTGGTTTTCCCATAGGGATAACATGGGAGGTTTCTGTCATCGCTACGACTACGCCGTAAAAATTTAGGCATTTTGGTGATTGGCTTTTGTGATCGGGACGGCAAAATAGAATTTTGGGTAAAGTTTAGACAATTTTGGTAAAACTAATTTTTGACCTTCAATGTTAATTTAAAGGTCACTCTGTAGGGGGCGCTATCACTGCCATGTCAATTTTGTCAGCCTAAACTGGTCCAAACTAGAAAGTTTAACAACTGATTCAAATTTGGTCCTAATCGGACTGGTTTTGATCAAATGGGAGCAATTTTTAGACCTGCAATATTCCAAAATAAGTTGTCCAACTTTGCGGCTGCGCCGCACACAGACCGTAAAAGGTATCTCAAAAAATTGAATAACTTTAGATGCCCCACTTGTCCAGAGGACGTACGCCGATTTTGAAGTCGGTGGGCAAAACGCCCTAGGAGGAGTTCGTCAAAGTTTGACGTAAACAAAATGGCTAACTCAGCTTGTTTTCATTTTCAAAGGAAGATGGCGGCCATAGGGTAAGTTTGGGGGCGTGGCCACAATGATTTTTTTTGTTTATCCTCACGAGAGGAATGCGTGTCCCGAATTTCGTAGTTTTACGCCAAAGTTGACCTCGGGGCGTCTCCCATAGGCGCAATGTATTTTGACTTTTGTCGGTGGCGCTGTCGCGCCATTTTTTAACGGAAAAAAAAATGGCCCAGAAAAAATAAAATTTTTCGCCGATTCTGAATTTTGGGCAAAGTTTGGTGAGTTTTTGAGCATGTTCAGGGGGTCAAATTAGAGATCAAAGCGCTGAAGAAGAACAAGAAAAATAATAATTAAAGCCGCAAGCGGCATCCAACGGCCCTCGCGGGCCGCCGGCCTTCCGACTCTGCGCTTTTGACTTGATAAAGATGGCGCCCTTATTGTGTCTTGAATAAAAAAAGAACTTGACAGACGGCGACACATTGGACATGGCCAATCCAGTGCAAATGAACACAAGTGTCAGTCAAATTTGCTGCGCCGCCGCACAGAGACCGTAGCACTTGGAATAAAAATATGGATACCTTTTGATGCCCCGCTTGTGTAGATGATTTTTCCCAAAGTAAAGCTTGATCGAGCTATTGCCCACGGAGGAGTTTGTTAAAGTGTGAAGCGTAAATGTGAACATTTCAAGGATTTGGCGTTTTTCCCATTTGTGACAGTATATTTGCAGCTCCACGGCACAGAGACCGTACCACTTAAAATCAAAATATGGATAACTTTTGATGCCCCGTTTGTGTAGATGATTTTCCCCAAATATGAGCTTGATCGGGCAATCGCCCTAGGAGGAGTTCGTTAAAGTGTGAAGCGTAAAAATGTGGTGATTTTAGAGATTTCGCTGTTTTCCCATTTCTGACATATATTTGCGCGTCCGCCACACAGAGACCGTAGCACTTAGAATCAAAATATGGGTAAGTTTTGATTCCCCGCTTGTGTAGATGATATTCTCCAAATATGAACTTGATCGGACAATCGCCCTAGGAGGAGTTCATTAAAGTGTGAAGCGTAAAAATGTGGTGATTTGAGCGATTCTACGATTTTCCCATAAGGATAACATGGGATGTTTCTGTCAACGCTACGGTTACGCCATACAAAATATGACTTTGGCTCTCATACTTTTATGATCAGGATGGCAAATTAGAATTTTGTTCAAAATATCATGTCATTTGGAAAAACTCTATTGTTTATAGGCCACTCTGAAGGCCAAATAGTCAGAATTCTGGGAAACGTTTGCGGCTCCGTCGCACAAAGACCGTAAAAGTTATCCTTAAAATTTGGATAACTTTAGATACACCACTTGTCTAGAGGACGTACACCGATTTTGAGGTTGGTGGGCAAAACGCACTAGGAGGACTTCGTTAAAGTGTAAAACATAAAAATGTGGTAATTTGAGAGATTTTGTGGTTTTCCCATAGGGATAACATGGGAGGTTTATGTCATCGCTACGACTACGCCGTAAAAATTTAGGCATTTTTGTGATTGGCTTTTGTGATCGGGACGGCAAAATAGAATTTTGGGTAAAGTTTAGACAATTTTGGTAAAACTAATTTTTGACCTTCAATGTTAATTTAAAGGTCACTCTGTAGGGGGCGCTATCACTGCCATTTCAATTTTGTCAGCCTAAACTGGTCCAAACTAGAAAGTTTAACAACTGATTCAAATTTGGTCCTAATCGGACTGGTTTTGATCAAATGGGAGCAATTTTTAGACCTGCAATATTCCAAAATAAGTTGTCCAACTTTGCGGCTGCGCCGCACACAGACCGTAAAAGGTATCTCAAAAAATTGAATAACTTTAGATGCCCCACTTGTCCAGAGGACGTACGCCGATTTTGAAGTCGGTGGGCAAAACGCCCTAGGAGGAGTTCGTCAAAGTTTGACGTAAACAAAATGGCTAACTCAGCTTGTTTTCATTTTCAAAGGAAGATGGCGGCCATAGGGTAAGTTTGGGGGCGTGGCCACAATGTTTTTTTTTGTTTATCCTCACGAGAGGAATGCGTGTCCCGAATTTCGTAGCTTTACGCCAAAGTTGACCTCGGGGCGTCTCCCATAGGCGCAATGTATTTTGACTTTTGTCGGTGGCGCTGTCGCGCCATTTTTTAACGAAAAAAAAAATGGCCCAGAAAAAATAAAATTTTTCACCGATTCTGAATTTTGGGCAAAGTTTGGTGAGTTTTTGAGCATGTTCAGGGGGTCAAATTAGAGATCAAAGCGCTGAAGAAGAACAAGAAAAATAATAATAATAATATTTTTAGCAAAAACAATATAGACGTTTTTACTATAACAACAAATGATACATCGTTTGAAAGCTCTAAGCCTTCCCGATGCCGCCATGGGGTGGAATTATCATTACGAGCGCTTACGCGCTCGTCACTCCCTATTCCGTCGGGATGCCCCGCCCACTCCCCATAGACTTCCATTGATTTGAGCAGATACAAGCATGGCCCATGCCTGCGGCATGGATTCTCGCATACGGAACGATGCCAGGAGGGTTTTTGGAGGAATGCAGCGCTTCGCGCTGCTGTTGTCAACAATTAGTGAATGGGCTACGCCCATTCACTAATTGTTGACTATTTCTGTCATAGCAGGAGTAAGTATGCATGATCCATGCCTTCGGCATGGGCTAGTTCACTGTACTTGCCAGGGGCGACGGGGTACCAAACATGCGGGCTGTGCCCGCATGTTTGGTCAGACAGTTGCAACGCTGCCTTCGGCAGCGTTGCGGGAGCAATAGGCCCTCCCCCTGCTGGGGCTCGGGCCTAATAATAATAATAATATTTTTAGCAAAAACAATATAGCCGTTTTTACTATAACAACAAATGATACATCGTTTGAAAGCTCTAAGCCTTCCCGATGCCGCCATGGGGTGGAATCATCATTACGAGCGCTTACGCGCTCGTCACTCCCTATTCCGTCGGGATGCCCCGCCCACTCCCCATAGACTTCCATTGATTTGAGCAGATACAAGCATGGCCCATGCCTGCGGCATGGATTCTCGCATACGGGACGATGCCAGGAGGGTTTTTGGAGGAATGCAGCGCTTCGCGCTGCTGTTGTCAACAATTAGTGAATGGGCTACGCCCATTCACTAATTGTTGACTATTTCTGTCATAGCAGGAGTAAGTATGCATGATCCATGCCTTCGGCATGGGCTAGTTCACTGTACTTGCCAGGGGCGACGGGGTACCAAACATGCGGGCTGCGCCCGCATGTTTGGTCAGACAGTTGCAACGCTGCCTTCGGCAGCGTTGCGGGAGCAATAGGCCCTCCCCCTGCTGGGGCTCGGGCCTAATAATAAAAATTAAAGCCGCAAGCGGCATCCAACGGCCCTCGCGGGCCGCCGGCCTTCCGACTCTGCGCTTTCGACTTGATAAAGATGGCGCCCTTATTGTGTGTTGAATAAAAAAAGAACTTGACAGACGGCGACACATTGGACATGGCCAATCCAGTGCAAATGAACACAAGTGTCAGTCAAATTTGCTGCGCCGCCGCACAGAGACCGTAGCACTTGGAATAAAAATATGAATAACTTTTGATGCCGCGCTTGTGTAGATAATTTTTCCCAAAGTAAAGCTTGATCGAGCTATTGCCCACGGAGGAGTTTGTTAAAGTGTGAAGCGTAAATGTGAACATTTCAAGGATTTGGCGTTTTTCCCATTTGTGACAGTATATTTGCAGCTCCACGGCACAGAGACCGTACCACTTAAAATCAAAATATGGATAACTTTTGATGCCCCGTTTGTGTAGATGATTTTCCCCAAATATGAGCTTGATCGGGCAATCGGCCTAGGAGGAGTTCGTTAAAGTGTGAAGCGTAAAAATGTGGTGATTTTAGAGATTTCGCTGTTTTCCCATTTCTGACATATATTTGCGGGTCCGCCACACAGAGACCGTAGCACTTAGAATCAAAATATGGGTAAGTTTTGATGCCCCGCTTGTGTAGATGATATTCTCCAAATATGAACTTGATCGGACAATCGCCCTAGGAGGAGTTTGTTAAAGTGTGAAGCGTAAAAATGTGGTGATTTGAGCGATTCTACGATTTTCCCATAAGGATAACATGGGATGTTTCTGTCAACGCTACGGTTACGCCGTACAAAATATGACTTTGGCTATCATACTTTTATGATCAGGATGGCAAATTAGAATTTTGTTCAAAATATCATGTCATTTGGAAAAACTCTATTGTTTATAGGCCACTCTGAAGGCCAAATAGTCAGAATTCTGGGAAACGTTTGCGGCTCCGTCGCACAAAGACCGTAAAAGTTATCCTTAAAATTTGGATAACTTTAGATACACCACTTGTCTAGAGGACGTACACCGATTTTGAGGTTGGTGGGCAAAACGCACTAGGAGGACTTCGTTAAAGTGTAAAACATAAAAATGTGGTAATTTGAGAGATTTTGTGGTTTTCCCATAGGGATAACATGGGAGGTTTCTGTCATCGCTACGACTACGGCGTAAAAATTTAGGCATTTTTGTGATTGGCTTTTGTGATCGGGACGGCAAAATAGAATTTTGGGTAAAGTTTAGACAATTTTGGTAAAACTAATTTTTGACCTTCAATGTTAATTTTAAGGTCACTCTGTAGGGGGCGCTATCACTGCCATTTCAATTTTGTCAGCCTAAACTGGTCCAAACTAGAAAGTTTAACAACTGATTCAAATTTGGTCCTAATCGGACTGGTTTTGATCAAATGGGAGCAATTTTTAGACCTGCAATATTCCAAAATAAGTTGTCCAACTTTGCGGCTGCGCCGCACACAGACCGTAAAAGGTATCTCAAAAAATTGAATAACTTTAGATGCCCCACTTGTCCAGAGGACGTACGCCGATTTTGAAGTCGGTGGGCAAAACGCCCTAGGAGGAGTTCGTCAAAGTTTGACGTGAACAAAAGGACTAACACAGCGTATTTTCATTTTCAAAGGAAGATGGCGGCCATAGGGTAAGTCTGGGGGCGTGGCCACAATGATTTTTTTTGTTCGTCCTCACGAGAGGAATGCGTGTCCCGAATTTCGTAGCTTTACGCCAAAGTTGACCTCGGGGCGTCTCCCATAGGCGCAATGTATTTTGACTTTTGTCGGTGGCGCTGTCGCGCCATTTTTTAACGAAAAAAAAAATGGCCCAGAAAAAACAAAATTTTTCGCCGATTCTGAATTTTGGGCAAAGTTTGGTGAGTTTTTGAGCATGTTCAGGGGGTCAAATTAGAGCTCAAAGCGCTGAAGAAGAACAAGAAAAATAATAATAATAATATTTTTAGCAAAAACAATATAGCCGTTTTTACTATAACAACAAATGATACATCGTTTGAAAGCTCTAAGCCTTCCCGATGCCGCCATGGGGTGGAATCATCATTACGAGCGCTTACGCGCTCGTCACTCCCTATTCCGTCGGGATGCCCCGCCCACTCCCCATAGACTTCCATTGATTTGAGCAGATACAAGCATGGCCCATGCCTGCGGCATGGATTCTCGCATACGGGACGATGCCAGGAGGGTTTTTGGAGGAATGCAGCGCTTCGCGCTGCTGTTGTCAACAATTAGTGAATGGGCTACGCCCATTCACTAATTGTTGACTATTTCTGTCATAGCAGGAGTAAGTATGCATGATCCATGCCTTCGGCATGGGCTAGTTCACTGTACTTGCCAGGGGCGACGGGGTACCAAACATGCGGGCTGCGCCCGCATGTTTGGTCAGACAGTTGCAACGCTGCCTTCGGCAGCGTTGCGGGAGCAATAGGCCCTCCCCCTGCTGGGGCTCGGGCCTAATTAAAGCCGCAAGCGGCATCCAACGGCCCTCGCGGGCCGCCGGCCTTCTGACTCTGCTCTCTGCATTTTACAGAGATGGCGCTAACGCAATTGTCTAAGAACTAAGACAGTGACACATTGGACATGTACAATCCTGTGCTTAACCAGTGCAAATGAACACAAATGTCGGTCAAATGTGCAGCTCCAGCGCACAGAGACCGTGACACTTGGAATAAAAATATGGATAACTTTTGATGCTCCGCTTGTGTAGATTATTTTCCCAAAATATGAGCTTGATCGAGCTATTGCCCACAGAGGAGTTCATTAAAGTGTGAAGCATAAATGTGAACATTTCAAGGATTTGGCGTTTTTCCCATTTGTGACATACATTTGCGGCTCTACCGCACAGAGACCGTAGCACTTAAAATCAAAATATGGATAACTTTTGATGCCCCGCTTGTGTAGATGATTCTCCCCAAATATGAACTTGATCGGGTATTCGCCCTAGGAGGAGTATGTTAAAGTGTGAAGTGTAAAAATGTGGTCATTTTAGAGATTTTGCGGTTTCCCCATAGGGATAACATGGGATGTTTCTGTCATCGCTACGGCTACGCTTTACCAAATATGATTTTGGCTCCCATACTTTTTATTTTGGGGATGGCAAATGAGAATTGTGTGCAAAATGTCATGTCATTTGGAAAAACACTTGTTTATAGGCCACTCTGAAGGCCAAATAGTCCAAATTCTGCGAAAAGTTTGCGGCTCAGCTGCACAGAGACCGTAAATGTTATCCATAAAATTTGAATAACTTTAGATGCCCCACTTGTCTAGAGCAGGTACACTGATTTTGAGATCAGTGGGCCAAACGCACTAGGAGGAGTTCGTTAAAGTGTGAAGCGTAAATGTGAACATTTCAAAGATTTGGCGTTTTCCCATTTGTGACAGTATATTTGCAGCTCCACGGCACAGAGACCGTACCAGTACGTACAAAATATGACTTTGGCTCTCATACATGTATGATCAGGATGGCAAATTAGAATTTTGTTCAAAATATCATGTCATTTGGAAAAACTATTGTTTATAGGCCACTCTGAAGGCCAAATAGTCAGAATTCTGGGAAACGTTGCCGGCTCCGTCGCACAGAGACCGTAAAAGTTATCCTTAAAATTTGGATAAATTTAGATGCCCCACTTGTCTAGAGGACGTACACCGAGTAAGTCTGGGGGCGTGGTCACAATGATTTTTTTTTTTTGTCCTCACGAGAGGAATGCGTGTCCCGAATTTCGTAGCTTTACGACAAAGTTGACCTAGGGGCGTCTCCCATAGGCGCAATGTATTTTGACTTTTGTCGGTGGCGCTGTCGCGCCATTTTTTGACGAAAAAAAAAATGGCCCTGAAAAACTCTAATTTTTCGCCGATTCTGAATTTTGGGCAAAGTTTGGTGAGTTTTTGAGCATGTTCAGGGGGTCAAATTAGATCTCAAAAAGCAGAAGAACAAGAAAAATAATAAAAATAAAAATAATAATATTTTTAGCAAAAACAATATAGCCGTTTCCAGTATAACAACAAATTATACATCGTTTGAAAGCTCTAAGCCTTCCCGATGCCGCCATGGGGTGGAATCATCATTACGAGCGCTTACGCGCTCGTCACTCCCTATTCCGTCGGGATGCCCCGCCCACTCCCCATAGACTTCCATTGATTTGAGCAGATACAAGCATGACCCATGCCTGCGGCATGGATTTTCGCGTACGGGACGATGCCAGGAGGGTTTTTGGAGGAATGCAGCGCTTCGCGCTGCTGTTGTCAACAATGAGTGAATGGGCTACGCCCATTCACTCATTGTTGACTATTTCTGTCATAGCAGGAGTAAGTATGCATGATCCATGCCTTCGGCATGGGCTAGTTCACTGTACTTGCCAGGGGCGACAGGGTACCAAACATGCGGACTGCGCCCGCATGTTTGGTCAGACAGTTGCAACGCTGCCTTTGGCAGCGTTGGCAGCGTTGCGGGAGCAATAGGCCCTCCGCCCTGCTGGGGCTCGGGCCTAATAATAATAATATTTTTAGCAAAAACAATATAGCCGTTTTTTCTATAACAACAAATTATACATCGTTTGAAAGCTCTAAGCCTTCCCCATGCCGCCATGGGGTGGAGCCCTCCGCCCTGCTGTGGCTCGGGCCTAATAAGAAAAGCATCTATAGTAGAAAAAGATTCAGTTGTAGTCATCTGGACTTTTGAAAAAACAATACGTTTCGACTCTCATCCAAGAGTCATTCTCAATCTGCGAATCAAGACCGGGAACTCAGATATATATCCTACTCTGGGTAGGCCCTGCCCACCGGGCGGGACCTCCTGATAAAAGGTGTTATTGGTTACAACAGAAACAAAACCTCTTTGTATGATATTATATCAAGCTAGCCTCTTTGTTTTATATCAGTCATTTAATGGACTCTACGCCTCCTATTGTCCCTGACTCATGCTCTCTTTCCTCACTGTGTAACTGATTAGCATCTGAATGCCCAGGGTGTCAACCTCTCCAGGGATTCAAAATTCCATTACAAAAAACTGGAAGGTTTAATCTTAACTATTTAAAGATGTTTTTTTCTTTTATAACAAAGATTGCCTCTTTAACTCCTCTTTCAAACCATCTTTTTTCCCTGCTTAGAATCTTCACCTCACTGTCCTCAATAGAGTGGTTTGTGGCTTTAAGATGCAGCTGCACGGCGCTCTGTGGTCCTGAACTTGCACGTCTTCTGTGCTGATAAAGCCTCTTGTGAAGTGGCTGTTTAGTCTCTCCTATGTATCGCTCTTCACACTTTTCTTCACTGCATTGGATAGAGTAAACTACATTGTTCTGTTTTTGTGTCGACATCTTGTCCTTAGGGTGAACCAGTTTTTGTCTTAAAGTGTTGCCTGCTTTAAGATAAACAGGGATTTCATGTTTTCTAAAGAATCTTTGCAGTTTTCCTGACAGTCCCGAGACATAAGGGATAGAAACACCCTACCTTCTGTGTTCTGTTTCCCTTTTGTCCTGCTTTTTGGTTCCCTTCAATCTGTTTAGAGCCCAAGCCGGGTATCCACAAGCTGAGAGAGCATTCCAGACATGTTTTTCCTCTTTCCTCTTGCCCTCTAAGCTGGTGGGCACCTCTTGGGCTCTGTGTTGTAAAGTTCTGTTGTGCTGTAGTTAGGGATGCGTACCGCTACGACGGACCGGATCTGGACTTGTAAAAACGTTTGGTTCAGGTCCAAAAATAACGAAACCCCGGTGATTCGGTTCTGGACTCATATAAAATATAACACTCAAATACTATATCCTTTTTGTTCTAGAATCTAAACCATCTTAAACCTTCCATTGATCGCGAAATTCTCGCTGGAAAAGACGTAAACACTGCCACGCGCCGCCGTCAATAGCGCACACGGACCCTAATTAGCGAAGCACGCGTCTTCCGGGTTTAAGTTGAAGACGGCGAAATAAGTTTAAAGATGCGAGAGACGGGAGCGCCTCGTACGTGTCGAGCTGCGCAGAACCAGGTATATCCACATGTGAACATTGAAGTGAAGCTGGTAAGATCACTGGCTTTATTTGAACTGTTTTAAGCTGTGGCCGCCGCGTGTTAAAGGGGCGGGGTCAGCGTGGTCTTGTCTGGGTGTAAATATGAATGAAATAACTTGTGTTAATAAAAGTGTTATGTTGTGGTGTGATGTATTTGGCATTAAATAAATACAAAGTAAAGTCAAAGTAATATTGCTTAATTACAGTTGTTAAATATGGTCTGGTGTTTAATGCTGCTAATATGATGTATTATTTTGATTTGTTGTGTAAAATATTTTCATATTCTACTTTTGTTGATTGCTTTATAGTGATTCAAGTTGACTTTTATGCTAGTTTTTGTATCTCTGTTATTTTAAACTGTGACTTAATTATTTACACTGGTGTTTTGTCTGTTTGAAGGTTTTTACCTGACTTTTGATGCCAATGGATCTGCAACATTAAAGAGTGGAAATGTGTCTAAAGGCAAAACATAGTATCAGATGAAACAGCTGCTTTGACCCTTGACCCAGACTGACTCGTCAACAATACTCAACATGCTCTTGTTGTGGAGTTGAGTCTTAGCTCGTAGCTTGTGATTTGTAAGTTGTAACTTCTGTTAAAAAACAGTGAATAAAGCAGACAAGTTGAGTTTATTTCAGTCTGCAGTTAAGCCTTGTGTTTGATATTCATCCTTGTTCAAGTGTCTTCAACTTAATTGAGCCAAGTAGCTTGTGTTACACTGTTGTAACATTATGCAAATATGGCATGGTTTAGGTCCGGACCTAATGAGTCCGGACCTGAACCTAAACCTCTGGATTCGAATCCGGACTTGAACTTGAACGCGGGTTTAGGTATGCATCCCTAGCTGTAGTGGGTTGTTAGAGTCAAAGAGCAGGTACTGATCCGTGTGTGTAGGTTTCCTGTATACTTCTATTTGGAGCTTTCCGTCCTCTCCTCTGATAGTGGGACAATCAAGAAAGGTTCTCCTTAGCGTACCAACGCTTTGGGGCAATATCCGAAAAGGAGGTCAGTGCCTTCTTCTCAAAGTGCTCCGTGTACAGGTTGGCCACTATGGGAGAGACGGCAGAGCCCCTGGCACAGCCGTGAATCTGTCTGTAAAATTGTCCCGGAATTGAAAGTATGTGGTGTCAAGACAGATGTCCAGTAGCTTGCATATGTGTTCAGGTGTCAGTTTGGTCCTTTCCTGTAAGGTGGTGTCCTTTCCTGTAAGGTGGTATCCTCCTGCAGTCTGGTCCTCACCGCTGCTAGGTGAACAGGGACACGACATCATATGAAACCATGAGGTCATCTGGGTCCAATTGGAGATGCTTCACATTGTCCAAAAAATCATGTTTTCCACATGATGTTCCGAATTCCCCACCAATGGTGCCAAGATAGTTGTTAAATGCTTGGCCACATCGTACGTGATGGAATCTGTGCTGCACACTATGAGTCTGAGTGGAACATCTCTTTTGTGTATTGTAGGGAGGCCATAAATGCATGGAATCGCTTCCCCAGGATACAGTCTGTAATACAAAGGCCTATTACAAAGGTCACCTCCTCTTTTTCCAGCTTTTGTAGACAGTCATTCTGTGTGGTCGTGTCCTCGAGGAGGCTGTGGACTTTGGCTTCATAATCAGCTGTCTTGAGGATCACCGTGCAGCGTCCCTTGTCCGCTGGGAGGATGTTTATGTTGTGATCTTTTTGTAGTGCTGAGAGTGCCTTCCTCTCTTCAGATGTGATATTAGAAGTAGGTGGTTTGGCACTCCTCAGAGTAGCTGTGACTCGTAACCTCAGGTCTGCAGCCTCCGATTCTGTCATTTTGTTATTCCTAATGGCCGTTTGCTCAGACTGCTGCCCCCGCGACCCGGCCCCGGATAAGCGGCAGAAAATGGATGGATGGAATGGCCGTTTCTGTGGCTGTGATGTAGTCTTCTGTAGGGATGTGTTTAGAGGTGATAGAAAAGTTAAGACCTTTAGAGAGCACGTCCTTTTCTGCTTGAGACAGGACACGGTCTGATCCGGTTCTTGGTTCACGGATCACGGTTCTTGATCCAATTGTTTTTGCTGGTCTCCAATTGGTCTGTCTCTGTCCTACTGCCCTGCTGGTCCTTACCTGTGTTCTTTTTGTTTAAGAGAATGTTAAACTTCTTCCTGTGCTGTGTTTCTTGTGCTGTCTGTGTAAAATCCAACCCTCTCTTGAAGGCTTCTTCAGGGAGTATGCTAGTTAATTTCTTCTGTAAAGTTTCTGTTCTGGCCTTCAATTGATCAATTCTGACCAAGTTGTTTTCCTGGATCCTTTCGCTGAGCATCTGCCTTAGGTTCCTTCTCCAAATCTTTTCTGCTCTTTGTCCTTTAACTTGTGGTTTGATCTGTAGGCTCTTTGGGATTATATTGTTTTGTCTGCATCTAAGATTGAACCTCAAATGGTTCCTGTTGCCTGCAACTTTTCTGGCTGTGGATTCGAGTTCCCGAACTAGATCCAAGGTTTTAAGCCCAAATTATTCTACTTCAGGAGGGATACATACGCTCAGCACAGACGTGTGCAGAGGCAGATTTGATTTGGATGGCACACATGGGAAAGAATCAATCTATGTGTCCATCCCGGAGACAACTGTCACACTGGCAATGTCAAATAAATATGGGAAAGAGTGTAAGAGTCACTAAGCACGGAAAAGATTTATAAATCGTGTTCGCAAAATCGTTTAATTGAATGAATATAAAAGGTTTTATGATTTCTGTCTTGTCTTTGTGATTTTAATGTGTTTTTTTACCTGTTGTGTGAAGCACTTTGAATTGTCTTGTGTACAAATTGTGTTCTACAAATAAACGTGCCTTGCCTTTATGTCCCTAAAAATACATTTAAATAAATGAAAAACAGCCTTTAAGAAAACACATGTACCATGTAAATGTATTATTATTTTTTGAAATGCAGATAGGACAATGTTTTGGTTTCCAACTGAAAGTCTATATGTTGAGAGAGCAAACTGACTAAAGAAAAAGAAAAACAGTTTTGCGAGCAGTGTCTTGCCTCCATTTTGCTCCATAGTCAACATACTGACAAATACAAAGGTGAACGTACAGGTGCAGCTTGCCTCACCCTGATATCTATTTTTGAAAAAGAAAGTAAAACGGCATTCACTAGTCGGCGATCCTGGCTTTGACAAACAGCAGAACAATAAGCTCTCCTAAAAACGACTAAACGGGAAACCGTAAGTAGTGACGATTTTTTTTTTTGTAATTCAGTTGTTTTGTAATAGCATATATAGCAATAAAAAGGGTGCTACCTCTAGCTCTCATTCTCTGACCTCTGGCACGGTTGGCATTTGCGGGTTTATGCTGAGAGTAAAGCTCCTCGTCGTTCACAAATACCTCGTGCATTATCTTAGCTTTAGTTTCCGTGATGATTATGTCATGTCCTAAAACAAGTCTCATTGTATCTGGTTGATCGCTAAGCTCTACTGTCAGTCCACTCATTGTCCATTTAGTCGGTTCCACTCATATGCCCGGACTGTCTGGTGTCATTGGATAGAGAGTTGTAGTGCGTGTGGTACATTTTGCTCGGTCACTCAGTCCCTTACTGCCTGTTACTGCTGTACTAATAATATTAATGCTGACGGACTAAGTTATGGTTAATTCTACAGTGAAGCTCTTTGCATGTATCGCCAGATAACTGAAAGAATGTGGTTGGGCCAGACTCTCTCGTATGACACTCTAAACATCACTTGTGCAATGCTTTATGTGTATGTAGAAGTGTTTGTGTCTGTGCTATTTGATCCACTAAAAAGAAAAAAACATGTGCATTAAAGCAATTCTATGTAACATTTTGACAAATAGTTTTGTCGAGATGGACTTAGCAGAAAGTAGAACCAAAATGCTCTGCAGTATTCTGCTGCTCTCTCCTCCCTTTGATAACCTGATAAACCAGTTCAATAGAAGCTGTTGATACTACATCACGCAGAGATATATACCTAAACTACAGTACTGTACGTTTGAACCCTTGTTTTGCGTACATTTGCACACATAATAGCAATGGTTCCTTTGCTCATGTCATGTCAGAAAGACGCTGCGCTCGTCCGCACTCGTGCCAGATAAAAATGTACCGTATTTTCCGGACTATAAGTCGCACCAGCTCAAAAATGATTTATAGAGGATAAGTTGCCGGGGGAAACTTATAAGACCAAGAACAGACATTTCATCTTGAAATGCAGTTTAAAATAATAACAGATGAGAGAACATGGTGAATAGGTGTACGTATGCTAACGCTAACACCTTCAGCTACATGAGGCACAGACAGAACTGTGGTAAGTGTCTGGTATGTTAACGTAACATATGAACAGTTATTCAGATAACTATAGCATAAAGAACATGCTAACACGTTTACCAAAGCATCAGTATTACCCCAAATCACTAAATCCATTGAATTCTTCTTCCTCTGTGTCACTTCTAAACAACTCCACAAACTCCGGAGGAAGAGGAAGTGCTGATTCTTCTTCTGCGTCGCTTAGAGCCTAGAGCGCCCTCTTGTGGTTGCCAGTGTGAAAATAACGAATAATATCAGTCGCTCGCACCCCGGCCAAAACTCTGAAAATACGGTACTTATTTTTTCAATGAGCTAACGACTAAATGAAACAACGCAAAGATGAGCTCTACTGACAAAAAATAAAAACTGTCCGTGAGGAAGTGGAGAGTGGAGGGTGGAGAACACCCCTAGTGTTAAAAAAATGTCTAATTTCAGCCTTTTATTGACCTGGAAGCAGATGAATCTGAACTCAATTGAACAAATCAACCACAGATTAACCATATACAGGGACACATCCCTTCTTTGCAGACATTCATCATTCTATAAAGTATCATTTGTGTTATTTATGCCCATGAAGGTTGTTTTATTATAATGATCTTGTTCCTATGGGGACAGTCAAACGACTCCAGGAAATGTCTTGGCGGGCGTGTTACCCATGTTGTGTTTTTTAGTGCACTAGTTTACAAGCTTTGACTCTGGAATCCACAGAATGCCTCCCAGCGAGTTCCACACCCTATGCTCTCAGCAGTTGCCCTGACTCAAGATGTCACCAAATGAATTTGTTAACGCTCCTGTTACCGCTAGAAGAGCGGGGCAAAATACGGCCCCAAGAAACCAAGTGTATTTGTTTTTCTGCCAAAAAAGCCCTGGTTACTTCCCTTCAGGTTTAAATTCATGGGGAGTTAATTGACCAGAGGAGAAATATTCAGGAAGTGTGTACAACATTCAGATCAAACAATAAGAAAATGCCTGACCTCTGAGTGTGCACACGTTTTTAATTTCTATGATCCGCTTCCATCTGTCCTATGAAGCCACTGTCTGTAAGGAAGTGGAATTCTGTACAACCGGGTCCTAAAGGGGTTTGACACCAAAAAACACTGTAACATTTTATTGAAGTACAACTTTATCGTTCTCAAATTGTATTAATTTTAGTATTATTCTAACAGTTTTTTAGGGTTTTTTTAAAGCGCCAATTGTTTGGCCCAAAAACATCCTTTGAGCAGCTTTATCAGGAAACTGTAAAAGTAAAAGTACTTTTTCTAAAAACAAATGATCACCTTCTCAGTGAGGGGAGTGAGTGTGTGGAATAATCTCCCTGTCCATTTAAAATCTAAAACATTGTAGAAAACAATTCATCTGAACACTGATTTGGAGAAAACAAGTTGTTTCCAGACGACTACAGCTGAATCGTTTTCTACAATGGGTCACTCCTGGAGGAGTGAGGGATTACACAGACTTGAAAACTTGTCATATTTAAAAAACACAAAATCTTGGATGTGGCAGCAGCAGCACTGCACTCATGCTTAATATGCTTCTGATGTGTTTCTAATGTGTCTCTCTGTGTCTAATGTTGAACATGGCTCTATATCAACTTCATTTCCTTCCTCTGCTCTGTTATGTGTTCAAGCTCCCAGGGACAGGTTCTAGCTCGGGCTACAAGCACAATGCTACAGCACCTCAACGTGTTTGTATCTGTCCCTAATCAAATAAACAAATAAATAAAACAAATGTGTTAATATTTTAGTTGTTCTCTCAATTACACCACACCCACAAATTGGCATATAAGGGACACAGAAATACATTAAAATATCTGGATGAATTATTTTATTTATTTACAATGTTTTCATCTCTGGTCCTCAGTTAACTGAACTGTTATTGTTTGCTCTTGTTTCTGCAGGTGGACAATATGTCTAGTGTGTCTGAGGAGAACCTTATCTGCCCCATTTGCCTCGACATTTTCCATGAGCCTGTCCTCTTGTTGTGCAGCCACAGCTTCTGCAAAGACTGTATCACAAAATGGCGGACGGAGAAATCCGCCCGCGAGTGTCCAGTTTGTAAGAAACAAACATCACAAACTCATCCGCCTCGCAACTTGGCTCTGAAGATTCTGTGTGAGGCTCATTTACAAAAGCAGCCCAATGCGGTGACCTGCAGCCTGCACTCTGAGAGAGTGCAGCTCTATTGTCTGGAGGACCAGGAGCCTGTCTGTGTCGTGTGTCGGGACTCCTCTGCACATAAGGACCACCGTTTTAGGCCTGTGAATGAGGCTGCCATAGAGAACAGAAAGGTACTGACAACATGCCTACTGCCACTTAAAGAAAAACTCAACATCCTTCTAGAATTTAACATCAGCTGTGTTCAGACAGTGGACCATATCAAACAGCAAGCTCGGGACACACAAAAGCAGATCTGTAATGAGTTCTTGAAGCTGCACAAGATTCTTATGGAGGAGGAGGAGGCCCGGATGAAGGCTCTGATGGAGGAAGAGGAGCAGAAGACTCAGAGGATGAAGGACAAGATGGCAGCTGTGAGCAAAGAGATAGAAGGTCTGTCAGAAACCATCAGAGCCACAGAGGAGCAGCTGAGAGCGACAGACGTCTCCTTCCTGCTCAAATACAAGGCTGCAGTGGAGAGAGTGCAGTACTGCCCCCTGCAGGAGGAACCACAGCTGGGCACAGGAGCTCTGATTGACCAGGCCAAACATCTGCACAACCTGGCCTTCAACAGCTGGAGCAACATGAAGACACTGGTGGAGTACAGGCCCTTTGTTCTAGATCCAAATACGGCCAATCCAGCGTTGCTATTGTCCGATGATCTGACCAATGTAAGAGATGCCAGCAAGAAGAGTCTCCCAGATAACCCCGAGAGGTTTGATAGGTTCCTGTCCGTGCTGGGTTCCGAGGGCTTTGAAAGTGGTACTCACAGTTGGGTGGTTGAAGTAGGGGACAATTCAAACTGGCTTTTGGGGGTGGTCTCTGAGTCATTCCAGCGAAAGACATGTAAGGGTTCAGACTCGGGCTTGTGGAGAGTAAGTTTGTGTGGCGGTGAATACATTGCCTTCTCCGTGCCCAACAACGTCATCAAACTTTCCCCAAAGAACAAGCCAACTAAAATCAGACTAACCTTAGACTTTCAAAAATGGAAGTTGTCTGTTTGTGATGCAAATACTGACGCACACATTCATACATTCACATATAATTTCAATGGGAAGATTTATCCCCTTTTTAACACTATCGATACTTTGCCACTGGCAATTGAGCCTCAGGCTCCTCCCGATAGCAACAACAGACTTTGGTGGTGGTTTTAGTAAAGGAAAATGTGTTAATGGGCAAGTTTACATGGCGTTACTTTTCTGGTTGAGGGAATGTATTTGCTTTGCCTGGAATTCAATGCCATACTGTATTCATCAGTTCACATCAAGTTCACAAACTCTTGAGAATCCATCTTTTTAGGCTCCGGCTGTTGCGTTAGATTGTGATTGTGCTAGAAAAACCAGTGGTGCAGAGACTGGACCAATCACAGCAGAGCATTGTGGTTTGGCAGCACAGACGAATATACTTTGGCCTATTTTAGCAGGAATACAGACTATTTGTTTGTTTAAATGTGCAGATAGCGGTCTTTATGTATTTGTGGATGGGACAGATGTAAATGCTTTTTGCACAACTGGATTTAACAAAAGTTTGATTTCTGGCCTTGTTGTTTTTTTTTATTGATTGATGAGCTCGGAGCAGGGTTCAGTAGCATTATCATACATACATGACGGAAATTAACAAATAGAGATACAAATACATACATAAAAAATAAATACAGACTGAGTAACCAATCAAATCGCAGCAACTTTTGATGTATAATTAGAAAGTGAATATATGTTTGTTTTTTTGTCGGATTGAGAACATACATTTCTACAAGATCTCATTTTGTGGAGTTTTTGAGCTGAATCAAGCTGTAAATAAAAGCATTTGTGATGGGAACTTTTTTTTTTTGCAACCACTGTTGTACATGGTATGCACAGACAAACATATTTTTTCATCACAAACAATGACATATTTCAGTCCTATAATACATACAAAAATACAAAACAATTAACTTGTTACTGGAGTATTCCGACATTCCGAGTAGATATTCCGAGAGCTCTGTGCATTCCAGAACAAAAAAATAATATCCCCAAAGACAACCAAAAAACACCATTAGACTTAACAAAACATAAAAACTTATACATATTTCCTTTTTATTTATTTCAATTAAGAATATGAAATAGTATTGTCGCTAATTCTGTGCTAATTCGAAGTATTGGGAATTGGCTCCGTAGTTTCCATCTGCAAACCATTTCTATCGACTTTATCCACTAGAGCATCTTCATATTCGCCAGGAGGCGCTAACGGTTGACTTTTGACTTTGAAAACATCCCATCTTTCTGACACCAAGTGTTTGTTGAAGAGCAGCGCAGCCAGGAAGGAAAAAAACAAGATAGCTGCCACCGCAGACAACATGAAGATGGTTCTGACCGGAGCGCACTGGACGTACACGCCGTCCTCTGCAGTGCATCCTGGGAAATGTAGGACAGGCTTCAAACCAAACAACGCCTCTCCAAATAGTAACCGCAATGGAAAGCCAAAGAGCAATCCCATAATAGCACCGTAACCATTGGAAAGCTTGAAAAACAGAGCGCAGATGAGCTGAGGGAAGATGACGATGTAAGCAATTTCACTGCCGAGAAACCAAAACAGAATAATACTGCTTCCAAACGTGGTGAGAGAGGTGCCAATCAAACCAAAGATCACCACGGAGACACGGATCACCCACTGGATTTCTCTGTCTGATGCCTGCTGACAGAAAGAAAATGTGTTATTTATTTTACAAGATTATTGAGATAGCATAAAAATAATTATCTGCTGTTAAAAATACATACAAAATAAAATGAAATAACTAATCCATTGGTTATTATTTATATCTTCAAGAATAATGAGAAACAAAAAACACTGGATAGTAGTTGGTAGAGTAGTTAAAATGTCTTTCACCCTGGAGAGACTCAGACACAGAACACGGGAAAGATCGTTTAGCAAGCTTTATTACAATGGTTATTTGGCGCTCAGACCCCGGCGGAAGACATAGCGATTATGGGCACTCCATAATCTAATTGAATTAGATGTTTCCCCCCAGGACCTGGAGACTGGTGGTGGTAGATATGGAGAGATAGTAGAGAGGATGAGAGGAGGAGGGGAGGTGGTGGGTCGCAGTACGGTTTCAAGCGGCTGAGCCATCTGCCTGAGGGCTTAAATGCGACCGCCTGTGCGCTGATTGGGAGCAGAGGAGGTGCGCCGTGCCCGGGGAGGAGTGACTTGAGCGCGATGATTGAGTATGGGGAGCAGGTGCGAGGAGCGATGACGCAGGAGTCTCCTGTCCTTAGACCCTCCTTCTCGGCCAGGAAAAACGACAAAAAACCTCCTTGAGAAAAATAGAAACCTGGAGGAGCTCCGTGTGAAGGACAGAGAGGCGGACGCCCGCTTGAGTGCGTTGATGGAGCTGGGGAGAAGTGCCCTGCCATTGTGGTCGACGCAGATGGAGTTAGGTCTTCCAGGTGAACTTATGCAGGCTTCATATGACAGCATTTGAGGATTTTTAGTAAACAAAAACATTGCTAAGATTTTCTATTTGGTTGAATGGTTACTTCCTGGTTCACGCAGATGTGACATGCCCATATGTATTTCCATAACCATACTGGGCAAAGCTTATCTTAATTACATAATAGTGAAAATTAGATTAAGAAACATAAATGATAATACCTTTTGTTCTTTAAATAAATGTCTAAACTGTTGGAAAATTGTGTTCCTTGTGCATAAATTCTACATTTTGGATAGAATTTTCTGTGTTGATGTTAGATGAACTACTGCTTCCTGTAATTTGATAGCCTCCTTTTCTTTTCCCTGCTACTTGAGTGATGTAAAACTATGATAAACATTAACCACAAGGACTTTTTCATTGGTCAAGTAGTGATTAGAGAAACATGAAAACCTGATGAAAAAAAATCAACTTAATCTCAATAATAATTGTAATGTATCCATAGCCCTGAGAAGCATGTCTTACATGACAAATGTTATGCATTATTTGTATGGGTATCACCCTTTAAACTTGCTCTTTGGTGCCTTTAAAAAATATACATATTTATAGTAAATTGCGTTCCTGTTTCCCCCGGGACTACCTGTGTTTTGGTGTCATCTACTGGCTGCTGACCGGATTATATACAGCATAAGATAAATATTTTAATGCATTTCAAGCTGGCCTCTCACTTCTTGGTCTCAGAATGCAGTTGTACAGATCGTGGTTACGGTAGATAGGAGAAATGCTCAGTCCGGAGAGGGTTTATGGACTTAAAAACAGCAGACAATATTCTCAAAGCCACGTCACTGATCGCGAGAACATCAGTTATGGTAAAAGGGATGGGAAAGGACAGATCTCGTGTTTATTTGAAGTAGAGCACTAATAAAACTAAACAAAACATTGTGAATGTATTCCTCTCTCACACACTGGACATAACCAGTGCAAACAATACAGAGCTCACAATAAAGATAGATGGATGAGATGAGGCAGGGCCGGCCCGTGGCATAAACAACCTAAGTAGATGTTTGTGAGCTTAACAAACTCTCCTGTGCTTTGCTTTAAACAGGCAGCAGGAAAACTGCACCCTTTAAAACGATGACGTGCTACCGCTCACCACAAAACGCACTGTGCAGAGGCCATCGAGTGCCACAAGCTCCACCAGTTTAGATTGAATGACAGAATAGACTCACGTGATACAGTACAGTACAGTACTGTGTGTGATACACAGTACTGTGTGTGATACACAGTACTGTGATACATTTGGTAACATTTGGTGCACGTAGTACAGCAGTGGCACAAATCATTGTTTTGCAATGAAACAGCGTTAGGGGTTTCTCAAAAATAGTAGATAGAGTAATTCATTGATAATAATGTCACATCTAAAATGTACACGATTACAGAAACATTATGTGGGATTTTTGTTCAACATTTTAAAAATCATGTAAATGCTGATGTTTAAGTGTCTGCTCTGTTAGAGACCCTGAGTCACCTTTTGTCCCAGGGCCGCTCCTCATTCCTTAATTATAATTTTGCATTGGATTTAGATAGTGCCTCAAGTCTATATTTTATTATCTTCTATCTGTATCTTTATAATTAATGCCATTTTGTGGGCCACAACCAAAATCTTGTCCAGGGCCATCAAATGCCTAGAGCCCTGGGATGAGGAGAGCGGAGGAGGACCGGTGCAGAATGGCACATTTCTGATAAAAACAGATTCCGGCCCAATCAGCTGCCAGTGTGCTGCCTCCTCATGTGTTACACAGTACTGCATTTCCCATCATGCATCTACGCTTTGTAGTCCATTAAGGAGCTGCAGTTGCTTATCCCCTCCTGCACTGCCTTACAAGGCGCCTTAAGCCACCGTGATCTCATAACATTACATTACCAGGGCCATTACATGTAGGAAGTAATCAAAACAAAAAAAATTCAAGTTGACTGCATAATATCTCCCTTTAAGCTGCATTCTTAACCTGTGGCCGTAGTATCTTCTTGTATATGTTTGCAGTGAAGATAGAGGCCGCAGACAGGAGAAAGGAGTCTGCGGAGGACATGACGGCAGCAGCCACACAGCCGATGCCCAGTACGGACACGTACGGAGGGGTCAGGTGCTGCAGCACCAAGGGCAGGATCTGAGCCACCTCCCCGCGGGCCAGCGGAGAGGGCAGGCCATAAGACGTCTGGTTCCAGTCTGAGGGCAGAAGAACAAAAAATAGGTTGTGTTGATGTATCATCACCTCAAGTTTGTTTTGTTTTTTCCGAGTTTTTAAACGTGAAGCCCTAAATGAATTGGACCTGGTTTAGTTGGTCCTGGTCTGATCGTAGTCCTGCCCTGCGCTGACAACTCCTCCTCTGCTTCCTCCTGACATTCTCAAAGGTATTGAGCATTACTTTTGCTTATCTATCAATTAAAACATAGCTAGCGCAATGTACACGTCTCTTTCCCGCGCATTGCACCGCTGATCCAGCACTGTCCGTGCACACATGTAGAATACACAAATCCCCTGTGATAACAACAGTTCAGACTATCCCACTTTTCCCCCCTGCCATAATTGTTTGACCCACTTCACCTGTGTGTGCCGCTTTATTCCAGACCGGTGTTACCTGTGAGCCTCGTGTGTGGTGTTGGAGGTGTGCCTGTGCTAAATGCTACAAAAACACACACATAGACACCACCTTTTTTCACTGTTCAATAAATTCATTGAAATTACATCAGAGACTCCGGACCTCAGTGATTTCTTCTCCTCAAGTCACTTTCCTTCTAACCGAGGATAGGGATATCTAGCTGTGGGGGGGCTGTGACTTTCCTGAAGTCCACAATCATCTCCATTGTCTTCTGGGCGTTTTTACCGCTGTCTCCCTCCTGTAGACAGACTCATCCCTGTCCGAGATGAGCCCGATCCACAAACAGGATCCTGGGATAGGTTCCCAGGGAGTCCAGATGCTTCAAGATGAAGTAAAGTGCCAGGTTGATGGCGTCGTCCACAGACCTGTTGGCTCTGTAGGGGAACTGCAGGGGGTCCAGCAGGGGGGAGGTGAAGGACTTGAGGTGGGGGAGGACCAGGCGCTCAATGACTTCATGACTACAGACGTCAGTGGCACAGGTCTGTAGTCATTAGGTCTGATTATAAGAATCGTATTAAACGTCAAGACCTAAATAACCAAAACAAACTAATGTAAAAGTAGTGGATCAGAGCAGGGCACAAGACACTCAGTTCCAATGCCCCCATTTTACGACAAGTTAAATTTGATATTGAATTAATAGAGTACCCAAAATGCAATTTAGGACAAATCATGTAAGTGTGCTGCTACAATTATTATTTTACAATTTAAAAAAAATATTAAATGGAAAGAGTATTAGTATTATGTAACAGGTAAATCAATTTGTATTTGTAACTTATTACATTTATGGTGTGAATATTCTATTTAATACAGATGGGGAAAATAAAATTCAAAATCAGTTTTTGTTGTAATACAATAAATTAATATGTAATTTAAAGAAAAATAATCTCAAAAATGTATTAATTTAACTTTTAAATAGTTCATGGCAAATTCCAACGCAATCAACTGTAAAATGAGTGTATGGCATCATCTAGAATCACTGTAAAAACCACCAATGCACCCATATGTGATTCCGAGAGGACATTGTGCCATCTGGTGGTTGTAAAGTTGTTTGCATTTCAACAATCCCATTCTGGATGAGCCACACTCTTGGGAAGAATACTTTGAAAATACTGAATATGTTCATATTTATTGTATAATGTATTCCGATACATCGTCCAACCAGAGTACTGTATTCTGAATAGTAGAATACTTAGTCGTGCAATGATATGTTGAGTGTTGGGAGGTAACTAAACACATGTAATGTATTCAGAATTCTAATTTTGAGTAACTGTATTCAGGTACAGTTACTCTGTCTTTTGGAGGTGTTCAAACTACAGAATCACAGGACTACATTGTGGCAGCCCGGTGCAACGCTCCGCTCTTTTTTCACACTTTTTTCACACTTATTGTGCTTTATCTTTTGTATTTTGTACATTTTTTTCTACTTTATTTGTGCGATCGGGACACGCGCTGGAAACGCTTTGATTCAACTTGTTTCGACTTTGTTCGGCTGGATTATTGAGTGTTTTTCGTCGTGTCGTCGTGATGTGCGCTGGCTCCGAGCCAGCCCCCCCGCGCTGGCCCTCCGCGCCCCCCGGCCACCGGCGCCGTACGGAACGCGTTTATACAAAGGAGGAACTCATGAAACTGCGGAGAACCATCGTCTTACCCAGATATCGTCACGTTATCCCGGCGGACATGCTCATTTTTCCCCTCCATCCCTTTTAGGGAAATGGGAGGTTTTGTCTATAGGAGTTTTTGTTTATAAGAGTTCTTCTATTGAGAGTGTTTTTTAAACTTCCTATATTCTGTGATCCGTCCTTTTCCTCTGTATCTGCTGCGTTGTATCAATGAAATTTCCCCATGTGTGGACAATAAAGGATTATCTTATCTTAAATTTAAGATTCAAACTGAACTGAAATAGTCCAAGTGCAATTTTTCCTTCTCTAATTTGTGATAAAGTTTCTCTTATCTTTCAAATAAATGCAGAACAACATAAACACTGTTTTAATCCTATGTGGTGTTTTCACTTTAAAACATAGTTCAAATCAATATGAAAGTATTCTAAATATTGAGAAAATTCAAAACATTTGAACCCAGGTTTCTAATATTCCGTACCTAAATACCATTTCAATATATTCTTTCTGGTTGTACACTGCTTATGTTATAGTGTAAACATGCAACCTAAATGATTATAGAAGGAAAAATGTTCTGTTTCTCACTAATATTGTGCAGTTCGTGGGACTTTAGCGATTTAGGTTTCTATGTTTTCGTTTAGTTACTCGGTAGTTTCGGCCTCTGACGTCTGATTTACTGATTATAATTGGAAATGAGCTCTGCACAGAGAAAAATCAGATTTTAAATCTCTTTAGGTAAATATAAAGAGGAGTAAAGCTGGTGTAGGTCTGATTGAGCTTTTGTTGGGTGTGGACAATTTCTCTTTAAAAGCTTAAGCTAATTTAACTAAAAATAAGTTTTAGGGATTGTAATAAAGTAGAAAAGTTCAGGCAGAATCCATATAAAAGTCCTACTAACTTTATTTGATTTTTAGAGGATTTTTTGTTTGTATACACTGATTTATCCAGAATGTTTGATTTGACTTGAAATAAGAGTCGACTAGTCACAATTAGACAAATAATCGTCACAGCTTCATTACTGTACCAGAATACAGTTAGCCGAAATTTTTGGCACATGTATTACTGTACTTTTCGGACAATAAGCAGTTACTTTTTTCCCACGCTTTGAACCTATACGGCAGAGGACAGTTTAGAACCTGCCATATTGAAATGATGTCTGTTTGCCGTAACCCGACCGACCCGGTATAAAACTAGCCGACTGAAAAAAAAATATCAGCATTTTGTTAAAAACACACAAAATTATATTATTTTTCAAATATTTTGCCGACTCACCGACCGGTCTTTCCTAAAGCGCTGTGTAGAATAATTTTATAGTGCTGGTAAACCTATCTTTCATCCCAAGGGACAAATAACGCATTGCGCAACGCATATGGGTCTTCATTTTCGGTCCTATGCTTCTGTATTATACAACCCATGTAGGAGGGAATCTATATAGTCTTTTCCTTGTTAATTTGGCTCTGTCAGCGCCACTGGCCTCGCCACCACTCATGTCGTTCTGCGTCATGGTGTGGCTTAATTTAAATTTGACTTGCGCTTTGCATTCTGGGAGGGAAACACACCCAGCAGCGTCATCACAACAAACATGGTGGTGCCCGAGCATGTTCCCCCCTCTCGCCTTCGCTACCAAAATAAAGGATAGCGGCGTACAAAAGGTCGATTGAAATATTTTAAAATCGTGAGATTTAGTCTCCCGATCGGGTTGATCGAGACGTTTTCCGTCATTGACTGTTGAAGCCTGACCTCTGGCGGTCACTCCGAGTCAAAAAATTGCTAAATTTTGATCTTTTTTTTTGCCTTCAAAGTAAAAAAAAATAAGAATTTACCTGCCGACCGACTTGAAAAATGTTAGGTCGGGTTACAGCAAACAGACAATTTATTTGGGGCAGCCTCACGATCAAAAGACAACATGTGTGTCACTAGCATGGACCATTTTTCTGTGTGAATATCTCATGTTACAACGTAACAGTCACTCGATAAGCACAAGCTCAGGAGCAGATGAACATGACATGAAGACACAGACACAGGTAAATCAGCTCACACAGAGTAATCAAGAACAGAGGGGACAGTAGTGTCTGATGTGTTCTCTGTTTGTTAAGCATCAAAACACTGTGTGTTTTATTACAATCCAACTCATATTCACTGGTATCAGTCTAATTAGACCCACAGCACAGCGGACTGCACGTACACCGCAAGAACCCCGGTTCAAAAGACAACTGGCGCATCACTAACGTTTACATATTTATGTGTAAATATCTCATGTTACAACAAGGGCAGTTTATTGACAGGTATCCGCATATGAACAATTTCTATTTTCTTCGTAAATTTTGCGCGCGCTGCTTTTATTAAGCGCTGTATAGCCCGAAAAGTACGGAAATGCAGAACTAAATCACTTTGGCGATAGAGCTCCCTCTGCAGCCCTCTTTTGAAAATAGTCAGAGAACAGACACAAACATCTTTCTGACTTTCTTTATCGTAAGAATATAAGTATAATCACACAGAATCACACTTTCCTGTGATTCTCTTTGAGGGTTTCCTTTTTTACCCCACTGGGTCTTTTGAGTTTTTCCTTGCTGGGAAGGACGATCTAAGAATAAGAATCCATTTGCTTGTTTCCTTAGGCTGCATGTTTTTTATTGAGCAATGAATGCCTGTTTCATTGTTCGATTTCTGTTTCTGTTGGATAAACAAAAAAAAAATCTGAGGGCCTGCCAGACGACTGCTGCTGTTGGGATTTTGGGCTTTACAGAAAAACACTGAATTGAGTTCCCAGACATACCTGTAGAGGCTGCTGCAGCCCCGATGAGCATAGGTGGGATTCCAAACAGTGGAATTAAACCGGCCGCAAAGGCACAGGAAATTTTAGCCGCTCGAATCGAAGACATCGCTAATGTCCGTTGGTGGAAGCACTGGTATGCCAAACCGCCCAGACACTAGGAGGAGAAAAGACCATGATTTTTCGTTTGTTAAACCTTTGAAATTGATAAACTGTAACAGCAGTTTATTTCAAATTATTCGCGCTTCAGTACAATAGAGTACTACTATAGAGCTCCTGCATGCACATGGCTAAATTTGCTGAAGACTTCATGATGGCAGTGAAGATATGGCAGTAATGAATGGCATCGAGCCTGAAGTTTAGCTTTTTTGGCTTTAAATTAAACCGTAAATAACAAAACATTTTAAAAACGAATTAGATTAAACATTAGCAACATACTTGAGTCTGGTTTTAAATAGAATAGATTGCATGGATTGAGCCCTTAATATCACTTTCTACCTTAAAGGAATAATGGAGGATTTTTCGCCGATTTGAGAACTCAAGTGGATGTGCGCATGCGCAGTCCCCCCGTGCGGAAGCACACAACAACTGCTACACGTGCGTTTGTTTATTAGCTCGACGTGTCACATCTCTCGTCTCCGTAGATTTCCGTCTCTTCTGAGCCAGCTCAAACTGTCTTTCTCTGTCTTAATTTTGTCCTGTACACTGAGGGAACTATATTATAATAGATCCATGCGCTTAGACACACACCGGCATATCAACCACGCATGCGCAGCCATGGAAACGTGCTGCTATGCTGGGGACGAGCCAACGAGGCTGCAGCTGTGCAGTAGGTGCATCCTATGATTGACATGTGAATCAACTACTCGGCTGTCCACGCCACGATGAAAGATTTGGCGCCAAAAAATCCTCTATAATTCCTTTAATATTGTAAGTGTTCCTGAAAATGTTTATAAGGCATACTATTATAAAATCCTGTATGTATAATGTTTACTGATATTGATGATCAAAAGGATGTGATATTGATGAAATTGTGAAAATGTGTTGTAAATTTCTCCTGTAAAACTTTGACGATCCCGTACAAGGTTCTGTGGATGATTTGTACATCCTGGTGCGCAACAGTAATCCACAATCTCTTAAACGTTTGTTAATTACAGCTGACGCGATTAGTTTCTATAAGAGTTTCCTGCCGCCATCTCTGCCAGTGCGGAGTTTGCATGTTAGGATTGTGTGACAAAAGCGGCAGAAGCTCAATTGAAAGAATTAAGGCATATCGAAAAGTTAAAGTATTCATTTTTAATTGTAGTTCCTCTTCTACTGTCTTCTACCACGGCCTATATCATTACTTCAAAAACAGTAAGTAAGGGGACTTGGTCACAGTGACTCAATCCCACCCTGGATCCATTCTGTCCAATTGGGCATTGGGTCTTCTTCTTTCTACTACTGGTAGATTTAATTCGTAAAATCATGAAATAATAATATTTCTACTAGTTTAACTTAATTTTTTTGTTTTGTTTCTTTTGACTCACCACAACAAGGAGGTTATCGATTTTGATTCCAATTTGCCCCAGAGCAACCTCTCCAATCCAGGGAGCGTAGCCTGAATTGTTGAATAGAGTCTGACTGATGCTGACGGTGTGAGGGTTGGTCAGGACGAATGGAACCCAAATCCACTGCAGAGACCAAGGGTAAAATACAAAGCCATTTCAACTGTTTGAGTAACACAAAACATTATGGCTACAGAAGTTCATCTGGATAGTATCGACTCTCAAACCTTCTACTTTCTACTGTCTACCCCAGGTTTAAATTTACAGTAACCAAGACCCAATATAGCCAGAGATAAATCCAGAAATAATAAATAAAGCAATGGCTAGCTTGTTTGGAACACTCTTCTTTGTTCAAGACTTCAAACCTCCTAAATTGGAAAAGGTAATATTTTCTCTAAAAAAAACTGTAATGCAGGTAAACTGAGACAAGGCAATAATCTGGCATTTTGAATATGTGTTTTTGATTCTAATAAGTATAAATTGTTTGGTTAGGGCAGTGGGGAATTCAGTTACTACTCTATTCAATAACAAAAATGCTGTCATCGGAAATACAGTTAATTGCCTTCTGTTCATTCTGTTGAGAATGATTTGTGCTTTTTCTGCCACTTAAAACCTGGAGGAAATGCACTTTTCTAAATGGATACAAAGTGTCGCAAAACATTCATAATTAAATATATTAGGTCTATACTTTGATGAAGGTTAATTTTGACAGCAATTGAACAATAATTGTGAATTCAATAATGAACCGATTGTGACCATATTAATATGTTTTGAGAATTAAGCAGCCCTAGCAGTACATTTGAACTGTTTCGACAATAGTATTCCAAAACAGATTTATTAGCATAGGATTATCCCAAAACTTGCAATGCAACTATTTTAGCAATAGGTTGCAAGTTGGATAATCTCTGCTCTGATATTCTCTTTGTGACTATGAAGGGAATGCCTCAAGGTTCTGTTTTAGCCCCACACCTAATTGAATTTAATTATTGATGTTGGCATGGTTTTACTGTTAGGGAGTAAAATGCACACTTTCTTACAACTCTTAAAAATAGGGATAATTTATGTTCATTCATGGCAGCTTTCAGTTTGTTTATGAAATGTGCCATATAAAGCCATAGGGTGAGTGTTAGAAATAAAGCCCTGTCTTAGATACGCTGCCCTAGAAGCAACTATGCTGGTATGCTGCACTACCTTCTGCTTCTGACTACTTTTCCTATAAACACTTGTCAGTATTAATCCACCTTTAGTCCGTCACATTTTCGCTTGTTCACATTACCTTTGTGGCAGTGTTACTGTTCCAGATGCTGCTGCTGCTGCTGCTGCTCAAGTGATGACTTAACAGTATATGCCCCACCCCATCTCACGACCCTGACCTGTGGACCTGGACGCTCTTCAACTGTGGCTAGATGCTCCGCATCTGCCTGGATGAACTCTCCCTATTCTAGATGAGCCACCCTCTCTTGACTATTTCCAGCTCCACAGTCTATCTGCAAATGGATGTACGTCAGTCCTGAATCACCTGCAGCCTGTCCGTCCATGGGAGTAGGATCTCTCAAATTCTTCCTCTACTTTTTCCTACAAGGTTTTTTGTAGTTTTTCCTTGCAGAGAAGGAGGGTCTAAGGACAGGGGAGGCATTTTCTGAGCCTGTGTGCTAGTGAAAATGATTGAATGAAAAGTTAGTGAGTAAGGCTGAGCAAAATAATATGTCTGTTTGCCGTAACCTGACCGACCCGGTATAAATCTAGCCAACTGAAAAAAAAGTCAGCTTTTTGTTGAAGAAACGTCAAATTCTTTTATTTTTCTATTATTTTGCCAACTCACCGACCAGTATCGCACTGTAAAGACTATCTTTCATCCCAAAGGACTGATGACGCATTGCGCAAAGCATATGCATCTTCATTGTCGGTCCTCCACATGCTTCTGTAATGTTACAGAACGCGCAAGGACGGAATTAGTATTGCCTTGTTCAAACTGGTTTACCTCTGTCAGCGCCACTGAACTAACCGTAGTTGATGTCACTTTCTATCATGGTGTGCTTGGTTTAAATTTGGTTTACGCAATGCATTCTGGGATTGAAAAACGCCCAGCAGCGTCATCACAACAAACATGGCGGCGCCCGTGTCCCCCGCATGTCCCCCCCGCTTGCCTTCGCTACCGAAATAAAGGATAACGACTTACAAAAGGTCGATTGAAATATCTTAAAATCGTGAGATTTAGTCTCCCGATCGAATTGATCGAGACGTTTTTCGTCATTGACTGTTGAAGCCTGACCCCTGGCGGTCACTTCGAGTCAAAAAATAGCAAAATTTTGATCTTTTTTTTTTGCCTTCAAAGTAAAAAAAATAAGAATTTGCCTACCGACCGACCCACTTGAAAAATGTTGACTCGGGTTACAGCAAACAGACAATTTATTTGGGGCAGCCTAAGTTCATAACATTTATTGACTCACCATACTGACAAATATGAGGAGGAGCTGAATGACGTCCGTGTAAGCCACAGAGTAGAGGCCTCCCAACAGAGTGTACACGATCACCACAGCAGCCGAGATCCAGATACTCAGGGAGTAGGATATGTCCAACACCACGCTCATCGTCAAACCTAAACATAGTTTATTCTACTATTATTATCCAAATTACTTATTTGAAGGCTCTGTTCATCGTATTCCTGTACTGACATATGGTCATGGTTGATATAAAAAAAAAAAAAGGGCCAACAAATGACTGATGGAAGACCTCCTTCAAGACTGTTGGAAGACCATTTCAGGTGACGACCTCTTGAAGCTCATCAAGAGAATGCCAAGAGTGTGCGAAGCAGTAATCAAAGCTAAAGGTGGCTACTTTGAAGAACCTAGAATATAACACGTATTTTCAGTTGTTTCACACTTTTTTTAAGTATATAATTCCACATGTGTTAATTCATAGTTTTGATGCCTTCAGTTTGAATCTACAATTTTCATAGTCATGAAAATAAAGACAACTCTGTCTCCAAACTTTTGGTCTGTACTTGTGATTCAGTAGCAGTCAGAAATAAAAGAGGGCGGGGCAGAATAAGGTGAATATAATGCTACACTTTAACCATGTTATATTGTTACATACTCATTCAAAACATGTTTGGAACTATGTTTTGTTTTAATCTTGGTGTAATCAGTAATCGTAAATATTTAGTGAGCAAGCTCTAATGCAGGGGGGTCAAACATCCGGCCCCCAAAACATTTCTAATTTATATCAAAGATGTTTTTCCGATATAGTGTTTTTATCGCTACATCTACAAGTCCCATAGTCCTTTGCAGAGGAAGTGCAGAGGACTGAGTGTTGACACACTCAAAATTTGACAGACTTGAGCAGAGGTCTGATTAAGGAAGGACGTTAGAGCTGCTCTAAAAGTGGCGCTAATGTGGAGCTAACAACAAGAAAACAAACTTCTGTGTCAACAGCTCTGTGAAGAAAGCAGACAGTGCAAACCTGAACAGATCAGGAGCTAAGTAAGTTGGTAGGCAAATGTTTTGGAAGGAGTGAGTGACAATTGCAGAACGTAAGGACATTGAAAGTAATCGGGAGCCGATAGCACTGGAGAATTCAGTCAGGAAAAACATACGGAAGCTAATGAAGAGCAAACAGTGGAACCACAGAGGGGTGCACGTTGGAGTTTGGAGCCAAGCTTCTGAAATTGCTGATATATACCGCAGATGCAATGTCTACAGGGGACATTTGCATTTGTTAAGACTACTCAAAACCCCCAAAAGACAGGAACAACAACGGGGCAAAAGATCTGACTCAGATTGCCATATATGGCAATAAATAAATTACATACTAATGGATGTGCGAGTTGCAGGTTGGGGAGGGCAGGTCGAGTGTTGACTGAGGCGTTAGACTAGTATAAGAAGGCTTCTGGGTAATAGAGGTGTGGTACGAAGACAGCAGTTGAAGTAATAAATAACTCAATTTAATGACTGATGCACCTACACCTTGGAACCCTGTAACACCTGTTTCGTTTTCTAAATTAAAGGAAGGTAAGGCACGTTTGGGTGAGGGGGGATGATGACGCGTGCCTGGGGTTATGACGCGGTCTTGCAGCCACCGCCCGTCTGTTTGGAGATTCGCAGAAAGGAGATAGTCTGTAATATAGCTAAACACTGCGGGAATCAATCAAAAAACACTCTGGGTACTTATATGAAGCACAAATAGCGATGTAAGAAGGTTAAAAGCTCTGAAAAGTCGATTTTGCATGTTATGGGACCTTTAAATTTGACCTAACAAGTGAAGAGGAGTAATACTAAGCTGCCAGCGCAGATGATGGTGCAGTTCTACTCCTCCATCACTGTGTGGTACGCTGGAGCCACAGCCAGGGACAAACAGAGACTACAGCGCAACTCTGTGGGACCTCTCCAGGACTTTGAGACAAGCAGGTCGGATGACACCCTTCTCACCCTGGAAACTATTCGAGCCACTCCCCTTTGGTCCATCCGGACCAAAACCTCCCGCCACAAGAACAGTTTTTCCCTCTATCGTTGGACTCATGAACACTTCTTAAACACCTGTCACTTTAAATATACTTTAATCAATCACCCACTGCACTGTTCACTTTCTGCACTACATCTGTAAATTTAACTGTACATTTTGTTTACATAGTAAGCCTATTTTTATTTTTATCATATGGTAGATTTAAATAGATTTTCTTTCATGCATGCCCGTTTTGATTTTATATGCTTCATTATTGTTCACTGTTGTATGTTGCACCGAATCACCAAAGCAAGTTTCTATGTTTGTGAATTTTGTTAATTGACAATGGTAATGAACCCTTCCTGATTCTGATTCTGTTTCAAATCATCAACCCTTATTTTTTGAGATAATGAAAGCTACTAAATAATAAAAACACTTCTGCTGAAGTATTAAATAGGGTTCCATTTTTTTAATCCAACAACTGTTTTGGAGTTAGATATAGCACTGTGCAGGGGTGAGAGTGCATCTCCACAGGTGCAGCCACAGCATCCCTACATCCACATCTATATGCAGACTATATTTTGTCATGATAGTATAATTCACATGTTAAGTTACTATTTTCGCTTTTTCTTTTACCAACACTTTTTTTTTATGTAGCTAAAAGTCAATTGTATCATCTTTTAATACTTGAAACAATTCCAAGTAACCACTAGTCCCTGTACCCCTGTTTGGGAAACACTGCCATAGACCATGTGGTGGGCATCATATTCTCCTGAGGGCCACACTGGGATATCTACATGTTGTGGATGCCCTTTTTCCTTTATGGCTACAGTTATTTACCTGTGTTACCCTGAATCACTGAAACTGCATTCTTCGTTTTTATCATTGTAGAAACAGATTCAGTTAGTAAAAAAACAAAAAAACAATCCACAATGTTTCAACTTTCATTTCAAATTCTGAAATTCTAAAAATGAATAAGAATACAGCCCACTCCCAGAGCTGGTACCAGTGCAGTCTGAGCTCATTTACAGCCACAGTCAGCTCCTTTCAGATGCGTCTGTCCTCCATGGGACACAATGTGGAGTTAGTTTAGACTTGTTTTTGTTGGGTATAATTATCATGCTTCTATTGTGTTGAAACGCGAACAATAGAGGAGTTTGTTTGAGGTTGTGCACGACTGTTTTACGAGTTGAGGAAGTGGCGTGACTCGCTTTGGCTGTTAATGCCATTTGTTTTTTTTCCTCATGTTTTTGTTTCCTTTTGAATTACAGTTTATAATATATTTTATTAAAACTGACTGTTGTGAACCAGATGTTGATTGTGAAATGTTGTGTATTGGGATGAAAATCCAGTCAATTCCTCTTAAAAATCTAGCCCTAAAAAATTTACATAAATTACTGTATTTTTCGGACTTTAAGGCAACGCTTTGAACCCTGTGGTCATTATAACGGTGCGTCTAATTTATAGATTTTTACTGTCAAACGGCCACCAGAGGGCACTCTAGCAGGAAGCGCAAGCGTTTGGCACGCTGTAGAAGAAGACGTCAGTGGAAGCACTGTCCAAGGGATACATCATGTTTGCTAAAGTTAAAGCTTCAAAAGGCTGTGTGTTTTATTACAATCAGACTTATATTCACAGAGAAATTAGTTTAAAGGATTAATTGAATCTAGACGCGGCAGAATACAAAGACACATGCGATTATGGCGATCTGCAGTTTAGAAATGAGTCCAACTAGTAATGTAGCGCAGTGGACCTCAGGTGCGCCACGAGACCCCTGGTTCAAAAGACGCATCACTACAGTGATTATGTATGTGTAAATCTCTCATGTTAGAACATGGGCACCTGCGGTTTATTGTCAGGTGCGGCCTGTATATGTACAAGTTCTATTTTCTTCATAAATAGTGTGTGCACGGCTTTTATTCAGGAGCACTATATAGTCTGAAAAGTACATTAACAAGAAAATACATTCATTATTTAAAAATTGTTTTCAAAATACTGGGATAAAAATTACTTGCAGAGTTGTGCTTTAAAATGAAAACCCATGATATCTTACCCAGGCCGATGAGCGTGGTTGCCATCCACAACATGTCGACCAGCATGGAAGTCAGACACAGTGGAACGGTCACAAAGTTACCATATTTCAGGTGGAGCGGGTCCATCATGGTCAGGCACTTCATCTCCCTCATCGGCTTCACGAACACAAAAGCACCTGATTCAAGTAAAAAGACAAACCGAAGTATGCAATAGGCTTTTGTAGATGTGTAATCTTTCATTGGTTTGTGCATGAAGCCCACAAACAGCTCCTCTCCTCCTCTCAGTTCCCTCTGTATCTCTCTCTCTCCTCCTCCCAGTTCCCTCTGTATCTCCTCTCCTCCTCCCAGCTCCCTCTCTCTCTCCTCCTCTCATCTCCCTCTGTATCTCCTCTCCTCCTCCCAGCTCCCTCTCTCTCTCCTCCTCTCATCTCCCTCTGTATCTCCTCTCCTCCTCCCAGCTCCCTCTCTCTCTCCTCCTCTCATCTCCCTCTGTATCTCCTCTCCTCCTCCCAGCTCCCTCTCTCTCTCTCCTCCTCTCATCTCCCTCTGTATCTCCTCTCCTCCTCCCAGCTCTCTCTCTCCTCCTCCTCTCAGCTCCCTCTGTATCTCCTCTCCTCCTCCCAGCTCCCTCTATCTCCTCCTCCTCTCAGTTCCCTCTGTATATCCTCTCCTCCTCTCAGCTCCCTCTGTATATCCTCTCCTCCAATAGCTCCCTGTCTCTCCTTTCCTCCTCTCACCTCCCTCTGTCTCTTTCTCTCTCTCCTCCTCCTCTCAGCTCAGCACAGAGAGACAGACCGCTCCACTCCTCTGCTGCCCTATGTATGCAGATATTAACCCCACGGTGGCGCTGGCTGTCTGTCTGTTGCTGAAAACATGTCCATTGCTCGTAATATGTAAGAAACGCCTCGCGCCGCCCTGGCACAGCTCTTTGCTCCTCTAAACGGGCGTGCCCCCCATCTCCATTAGACTATTTCCAACTCTCTAGTCAGGTATTACGATCAGACACAAAGTGCGTGCTCTTGAATGCTTTGAGGGGCTTGTCCATTTTATCATCTTTTAAAACTTGAAACCGGCTGTCTATTTGCGCGCTTGTATGCTCAACCTGGTGGTTCTACTAGAAGGAAGGGGTGCAGTGGACAGCAGGTGGCAAATCATTTTGCACATCAACTAGTGATGCAATATGCACATTTTAATACCAGCCTGAGAAAACCGCAACCCGTGGAGCCAGATTTCCCCCAACCTTTTTCAAAATAGCCCAGTTGTGGATGCTCATTTGCACACGCAACTTCAACAAACATCTCACACAACTCCTGTTTGGGTTGGTGTAGACAGCTTTTTGATGCTGGTTACGTACCCACGATGAAGGAGGAAGAGTAGGACGTGAGAAACAGCAGAGCTCCAACCAGGCCTAAAGACGGAGTATACACCATCTCCGCCAGGCCAAGGATAAACGCTCCTCCGATCCATGTTGCTGCAAACAAATAAGAAAGGAGCTTAAGGGCCTATATTATGCTTTTCATTTTGCCTATCTACGTTATTATGTTAGAATCTTCTTATCTTGGAAACTTCTTCACACTTAGATATCGAAGAGATTCCATTTGCCATTTAAAGAGTTCCATCCCATCAATAGTTTTTCCGTAAATTGTTTTTGATTGTCAAATAAATTGGGCCAATGGTTCCAAATACAGAGGGGAGACCAGACACATCCCTGCCTGACCGCCCTTTCCAGAGTCAGTGGACCTGTCAGATGACCATTGATTTTAATTCTTGATGTTAGGGACCTAAAGAACCCCAATATTTTTTTCTATAATCAAAATCGCAGATTTAAAATGTGTTTAGCACTTTAAATAAATATGGCCAACTAACCGAATCAAAAGCCTTATCAGCATCCAAACTAATTATTACAGCTTTGTTTTGTTGTTTGTGTATATGATTTATTATGTGTAAGGATCGTCTTTTGTTGCCTTGTGTTTGTAGTTTGTTAATGAATCCCGTTTGATCATTGTGGATTAAGTTTGAGAGTATTTGTTCCATTGTTTTGGACATAATTGTCGTGTGTATACGATAGTACACATTCAGAATAGAAATAGGTCCATATGATGGTCCTTCCCTTCTTTTGGTGTGCGAGATATGATGGCGTCTTTCCAACTAAGAAAGGACTTTTAAAGCGTTATACCACTCTGATGAAGTCATCGCTCCCCGGAGATTTATTGTTCCTTAATCTTTTGATTGCGCCTTGTGTTTCCAAAATTGGTATTTCAGCTCATAATTTATTATTTCTGACATAAGAGGCAAATTGAGGGTGTCAAGAAAGAAATTTGTATCGTCTTGAATTTATTTAAAGTTTTTTTTTAAAGGATTAAAGGATTAAAATGCTGATCGAATTTGGTCTTGTTAAAGTAAGATTACCTTATTTTCCGAACTATAAGTCGCACCGGAGTATAAGTCGCGCCAGCCAAAAAATGCATAATAAAATAAAAAACATATAAGTCACACTGGAGTATGAAATGCAGTTGCAAGTGTGAAAATAAATAATATCACAGGTCGCTCCGGAGTATAAGTATATAAGTATTAATTAGTCCAGCATAGAGGTGAATTTAGCCAGGACCCTTCTGAAGTCCAGAGCACAGCCCAGGACGGAGCTGGAATTCTTAATGACTTTGTCCAGCTTCCTCCTCTCCTTCTCTGTGATGCTGCTGCTCCAGCAGGCCACGCCTACAGGAGCTGATGCCACCACAGAGTCGTAGAAGGTATTAGAAGGGTTTCTCCGGAGAGCTGGTTCTCCACCCGGAGACAGCAGGGGGTGACAACGGACACTTTAAATGCCCCAAAAATGAAAGCGTGACTCGGTGTAGCATGGCTAGCGTGGGTCGGAGTAGCTGATGTCAGTGTTGCACTATTAGCTGCCGTGGGTCGGAGTAGCGTAGTTAGCGTTATTTAGCAAGTAGCATAGTTAGTGAGTAGCATAGATGGCATGAGTCGGAGTAGCATGGCTAGTGTGGGAGTAGCAGAATTAGCTGCTGTGGGTTGGAGTAGCGTAATTATCATGGGTCGGAGTAGCATAGTTAGCGTGATCGAAGTGTGGTCTAACGTACCTGTCATGGTGAATATCCCCAGAATAAAGTTAATGCTGCGGTTTCCCAGTAAAACCACTTCCATTTCTCCAGCTGATCTTTTCCGCGCCTCTTGCTTGGACTTGAATGAAGCCCAGATCCCCGTGCCAAGAATCAACAGGTAGAACAAAACTATCACCACAACTCCAGCTACGTTCACTGCCATGATGCGTCTGTAAGTGGAACAGACATGCACTGTATAACTAAAGGTTTAAAGATAGACAGATAGAGAGAGAGAAACTTTGACTTTACCAAAACATTTATTAAATCTTCATTCAAGCAGAATCAGTCACATGAAAAATACCCCCAAACCTCCGACAGCCCAGATCTAACAACAACATTGAAATTACTTAAAGGCGATTTGAGAACGCAGGCGGAAGTGTGCATGTGCACTCCCCCGTGCGGACTGATACAACACACACGTGCGTTTGTTTAATAGCGCGACGGATCGCATCGCATCTCTCGTCTCCCGTAGATTTCCGTCTCTTCTGAGACAGCTCGAACTGTCTTCCTCCGTCTTAATTTTGTCCTGTACACTGAGGGAACTATATTATGATCAATGCGCTTAGACACGCGGAAACGTGCTGCTCTCCCCCCAAATGACTAAAAAAAAAAAGTCCCGCATCACATAAAATTTTGATAAAACGATAGAAGTCGCCTGTCGCGCATGTTTGTTTACTCAATCCACATGGTCCACGGGCCCTACGGCACATCCCATTCAACCCAAATTGTGAGATGACCGCATTGAGATAGTTTCAAAAGGATGCTCTGGTGAGAAACTAATGTTTCTTGTCAAAATGGTAATTGGCAATTGCCTGCATTTAGACCTTAGACGTGCTGTCAGAGTGACAGAAACAGAACACGCGCTTCCGTCTCAGTGAGAATCTCACGTCTTCTGTGATTGGCCGAAACCTCATGCAGGGTTTGTGTTGGTCCTTCTTCCGGGCGGTGCGTAGGCACGTTACTAGAGCCAAATCTCTTGATCATTTTCTGCACCCACGCACGCACCCCCCGCGCTCCGCCCGCACCCGCCGCCTAATGTTGGCCTGATGCCCGTTGCTGATAGAGTTTTTTAGCATTTCAAAAAATTACTGCCACAACGATGTATTGAAGCTTCAAAGCAACAAAAAGACGAAATATAGGTTCTTTTCAGCTTCAACCCATTTTGAGATGATCCCTAAAGGTGACATGAAATAAATAAATAAATAATAAATAATAGATTCAATAGCCTATATTTGACAGAAAAGTTTATTTTATTTGATATTTAATATGTATATATATTTTCTTTTTTTCACGCCAATGATCGTGGGCCGGCCCTCCGCTACTTGCCTGGATTCGAATATGGCCCTCGGAGGGAAATAATTGCCCACCCCTGCCCTAAGGCATATTTGATAATAATAAGTGTTGTGCAACACCCATAACATAATAGTTATAAAATAGCTCCCATATCTTAGTCCCCGCTCACAAACCCGGAAATGCAGTCGGCTTAGTTTGAGATTCGCGGCCACCCTCGTAAAGAGCAATCTGCCTCCCCCGCCCAACCAATGAAGTAGTCTCAGCGTGAGCGTGCGTTCCCCGCCCGCCCCGTGATGTATCATGGAGATGGTGTAAACAGAGGTCGAGGCGTGCGCCGGTACACGGCGCATGACACAGCGGCACATGTCAGCAGCAGCGTTGGAACATAAGAAGTGGCGTTTAAAGCTAACTGTGCCTAAATAGCCACGGTTCCTCTCGAGCGCTTTTAGTTTTGAACTTTGTCAGAGTTATTGTTCCAGATTTTAGCTGCATAAAACTGAAACGCAGATTCCCCATGTTTAGTCCTGACTATGGGCACCAGCAGGAGGCTGGTTCCTCCGAATGATGTTAAATCAAGAGGAACCAAGTAATGATTTTTATTATGACTATACGTCCCAGCAACGCTGAGACCCATGGGAGATACCAGCTGAAAGGCGAGGGGGGATAAGTGGTGAGGTTTGTCGGGCGTTTTTTGTTGGTGTAGCTGGAGTCAGTGAAGAGTTCATCATTGTTGATATCAGAACTCTTGATCTGGTTTTATTGGGCATGAGTGAAACAATCTTAATGCCTGATTGGATGGACAATGGATGGTTGGGGAGGCCTGGGTGAGAGTGGAGATGGGAAGGAGAGTGAGGATTCTGTAGTGGAAATAGATGTTCTAGAGGGGACCCAGGGCTGCTCTGAGGGCAGGGGCAACGGCAGAGATGCTGCCGGGCCTGTCACAGATGGGTCCAAGGCCTTTGATGAGGGCCCTGAAGGAAAAAACTGAAATGACTCCTACACTGGCAGTGGTGAAGATTGTTGCGGCGCTGCTGCTGATGAGTCCTTTGCTGGAGGCAGTGGAGGTGATTGTGGAGCAGCTGGAGTGAATCCTTTGCTGTGAGTGGTGGAGTGGCTGCTAATAAATCCTTTGGTGGAGGCTGTGGTTGTGGTGCTGTTGATGTTGAAAGAATTCTTCTCTTATTCCTCTCTTCTTTAACTATCTGCTCAGGACACTGCCCAGAGCGTGGAGCAGGTTCTCTGTCCGCTCCCTCACTAGAGGGTGACTAGAGTCACTCTGGTTTAGGTTGAAAGTAGCAGTTTTTCTTGTAAAAAAATGTGGACTTCTTACCACTGGATGACACTGGAATTGAATCGTGGAGTCCTTTTTCAGAATCAAAAGAAAATATCCGTGCTTGTAGCTCATGAATTTCCTATTGATATTTCCAACTGCGTTCAGAAGAGTCCGTTTTCCATATTCCCACGAACGTGTCTCAGATATCTTGTTAAAACTGTAAAAAAAGACAATTTAAATCCTTGGTCTTTTTTGAAGACAAAAACAAAAAAATTAAAGCCGCAAGCGGCATCCAACGGCCCTCGCGGGCCGCCGGCCTTCCGACTCTGCGCTTTCGACTTGATAAAGATGGCGCCCTTATTGTGTTGAATTAAAAAAAGAACTTGACAGACGGCGACACATTGGACATGGCAAATCCAGTGCAAATGAACACAAATGTCGGTCAAATGTGCGGGTCCGCCACACAGAGACCATGACACTTGGAATAAAAATATGGATAAGTTTTGATGCCGCGCTTGTTTAGATGATTTTCCCCAAATATGAGCTTGATCGAGCTATTGCCCTTAGAGAAGTTGGTTAAAGTGTGAAGCGCAAATGTGAACATTTCAGAGATTTCGCTGTTTTCCCATTTCTGACATATATTTGCGGGTCCGCCGCACAGAGACCGTAGCACTTGGAATAAAAATATGGATAACTTTGATGCCGCGCTTGTGTAGATGATATTTCCCAAAGTAAAGCTTGATCGAGCTATTGCCCACGGAGGAGTTTGTTAAAGTGTGAAGCGTAAATGTGAACATTTCATAGATTTAGCGTTTTTCCCATTTGTGACAGTATATTTACAGCTCCACGGCACAGAGACCGTAGCACTTAAAATCAAAATATGGATAAGTTTTGATGCCCCGCTTGTGTAGATGATTTTACCCGAATATGAACTTGATCGAGCTATCGCCCTAGGAGGAGTTCGTTAAAGTGTGAAGCGTAAAAATGTGGTCATTTTAGAGATTTCGCTGTTTTCCAGTTTGTGACATATATTTGCGGGTCCGCCACACAAAGACGGTAGCACTTAGAATATAAATATGGATAAGTTTTGATGGCCCGCTTGTGTAGATGATATTCTCCAAATATGAACTTGATCGGACAATCGCCCTAGGAGGAGTTTGTTAAAGTGTGAAGCGTAAAAATGTGGTGATTTGAGCGATTCTACAATTTTCCCATAAGGATAACATGGGATGTTTCTGTCATCGCTACGGTTACGCCGTACAAAATATGACTTTGGCTCTCATATTTTTATGATCAGGATGGCAAATTAGAATTTTGTGCGAAATATCATGTCATTTGGAAAAACTCTATTGTTTATAGGCCACTCTGAAGGCCAAATAGTCAGAATTCTGGGAAACGTTTGCGGCTCCGTCGCACAGAGACCGTAAAAGCTATTCTTAAAATTTTGATAACTTTAGATGCCCCACTTGTCTAGAGAACGTACACCGATTTTGAGGTTGGTGGGCAAAACGCACTAGGAGGAGTTCGTTAAAGTGTGAAACATAAAAATGTGGTAATTTGAGAGATTTTGCGGTTTTCCCATAGGGATAAAATGGGATGTTTCTGTCATCGCTACGACTACGCCGTAAAAATTAAGGCATTTGTCTGATTGGCTTTTTTGATCGCGACGCCAAAATAGAATTTTGGGTAAAGTTTAGAAAATTTTGGTAAAACTAATTTTTGACCTTCAATGTTAATTTAAAGGTCATTCTGTAGGGGGCGCTATCGCGCCCATTTCAATTTTGTCATCATAAACTGGTCCAAACTAGAAAGTTGAACAACTGATTCAAATTTGGTCCTAATCGGACTTCTTTTGATCAAATGGGAACAATTTTTAGATCTGCAATATCCCAAAATAAGTTGTCCAACTTTGCGGCTGCGCCGCACACAGACCGTAAAAGGTATCTCAAAAAATTGGATAACTTTAGATGCCCCACTTGTCCAGAGGACGTCCGCCGATTTTGAAGTTGGTGGGCAAAACGCCCTAGGAGGAGTTCGTCAAAGTTTGACGTGAACAAAATGGCTAACACAGCGTGTTTTCATTTTCAAAGGAAGATGGCGGGCATAGGGTAATTCTGGGGGCGTGGCCACAATAATATTTGTTTTTTGTCCTCACGAGAGGAATGCGTGTTCCGAATTTCGTAGCTCTACGACAAAGTTGACCTCGGGGCGTCTCCCATAGGCGCAATGTATTTTGACTTTTGTCGGTGGCGCTGTCGCGCCATTTTTTAACGAAAAAAAAAATGGCCCAGAAAAAACAAAATTTTTCGCCGATTTTGAATTTTGGGTAAAGTTTGGTGAGTTTTTGAGCATGTTCAGGGGGTCAAATTAGAGATCAAAGCGCTGAAGAAGAACAAGAAAAATTAAAGCCGCAAGCGGCATCCAACGGCCCTCGCGGGCCGCCGGCCTTCCGACTCTGCTCTCTGCATTTTACAGAGTTGGCGCTAACGCAATTGTCTAAGAACTAAGACAGTGACACATTGGACATGTACAATGCTGTGCTTAACCAGTGCAAATGAAGACAAATATCGGTCAAATGTGCAGCTCCAGCGCACAGAGACCGTGACACTTGTACACACTTGTGTAGATGATTCTCCCCAAATATGAACTTGATCGGATAATCGCCCTAGGAGGAGTTTGTTAAAGTGTGAAGTGTAAAAATGTGGTCATTTTAGAGATTTTGCGGCTTCCCCATAGGGATAACATTGGATGTTTCTGTCATCGCTACGGCTACGCTTTACCAAATATGACTTTGGCTCCCATACTTTTATTTTGGGAATGGCAAATGAGAATTGTGTGCAAAATGTCATGTCATTTGGAAAAACTCTTGTTTATAGGCCACTCTGAAGGCCAAATAGTCCAAATTCTGCGAAAAGTTTGCGGCTCAGCTGCACAGAGACCGTAAATGTTATCCATAAAATTTGAATAACTTTAGATGCCCCACTTGTCTAGAGGAGGTACACCAATTTTGAGATCGGTGGGCCAAACGCACTAGGAGGAGTTTGTTAAAGTGTGAAGCGTAAATGTGAACATTTCAAGGATTTGGCGTTTTTCCCATTTGTGACAGTATATTTGCAGCTCCACGGCACAGAGACCGTACCACTTAAAATCAAAATATGGATAACTTTTGATGCCCCGTTTGTGTAGATGATTTTCCCCAAATATGAGCTTGATCGGGCAATCGCCCTGGGAGGAGTTCGTTAAAGTGTGAAGCGTAAAAATGTGGTCATTTTAGAGATTTCGCTGTTTTCCCATTTCTGAAATATATTTGCGGGTCCGCCACACAGAGACCGTAGCACTTAGAATCAAAATATGGAAACGTTTTGATGCCCCGCTTGTGTAGATGATATTCTCCAAATATGAACTTGATCGGACAATCGCCCTAGGAGGAGTTCGTTAAAGTGTGAAGCGTAAAAATGTGGTGATTTGAGCGATTCTACGATTTTCCCATAAGGATAACATGGGATGTTTCTGTCATCGCTACGGTTACGCCGTACAAAATATGACTTTGGCTCTCATACTTTCATGATCAGGATGGCAAATTAGAATTTTGTTCAAAATATCATGTCATTTGGAATAACTCTATTGCTTATAGGCCACTCTGAAGGCCAAATAGTCAGAATTCTGGGAAACGTTTGCGGCTCCGTCGCACAGAGACCGTAAAAGCTATCCTTAAAATGTGGATAACTTTAGATGCCCCACTTGTCTAGAGGACGTACACCGATTTTGAGGTTGGTGGGCAAAACGCACAACCTGTCCGCCACTCTCCCTCACTCACAACATTCAAATCCCGCCTAAAAACATACCTCTTCACCCAAGCCTATGACCTCCCCTACCCCTAGCCTCCTCTACCCCATTGCCTACACTTCTACCCCCTGTTACATCCCCATCTTTTTCTCTCTACTTCTTCTGTCTTGTTCATTTTATCTGTATATTAATGTGTTCTGTACGTGTACGTGTTGTCCCCCCTGTCTGTAAATACCCCCCCTTTTTTTATTATGTTCAGCGTCTTTGGGTCACTGAAAAGCGCTATATAAATAAAAGTTATTATTATTATTAAAGTGTGAAACAGAAAAATGTTGATATTCGAGAGATTTAGCGGTATTCCCATAGGGATAACATGGGAAGTTTATGTCATCGCTACGACTACGCCGTAAAAAATAAGGCATTTGTCTGATTGGATTTTTTGATCGGGACGCCAAAATAGAATTTTGGGTAAAGTTTAGAACATTTTGGTAAAACTAATTTTTGACCTTCAATGTTAATTTAAAGGTCACTCTGTAGGGGGCGCTATCGCGCCCATTTAAATTTTGTCATCATAAACTGGTCCAAACTAGAAAGTTGAACAACTGATTCAAATTTGGTCATAATCGGACTGGTTTTGATCAAATGGGAGCAATTTTTAGACCTGCAATATTCCAAAATAAGTTGTCCAACTTTGCGGCTGCGCCGCACACAGACCGTAAAGGGTATCTCCAAAAATTGGATAACTTTAGATGCCCCACTTGTCCAGAGGACGTCCGCCGATTTTGAAGTTGGTGGGCAAAACGCCCTAGGAGGAGTTTGTCAAAGTTTGACGTGAACAAAATGGCTAACACAGCGTGTTTTCATTTTCAAAGGAAGATGGCGGCCATAGGGTAAGTCTGGGGGCGTGGTCACAATGATTTATTTTTTTTGTCCTCACGAGAGGAATGCGTGTCCCGAATTTCGTAGCTTTACGACAAAGTTGACCTCGGGGCGTCTCCCATAGGCGCAATGTATTTTGACTTTTGTCGGTGGCGCTGTCGCGCCATTTTTTGACGAAAAAAAAAATGGCCCTGAAAAAATCTAATTTTTCGCCGATTCTGAATTTTGGGCAAAGTTTGGTGAGTTTTTGAGCATGTTCAGGGGGTCAAATTAGAGCTCAAAAAGCAGAAGAACAAGAAAAATAATAAAAAATATAGCCGCAAGCGGCAATGATCGGCCCTCGCCACGCCGCCGCCACGCCGCCGCCACACCGCTGCCACGCAGCAAGAGGAGGGGGAGCTAACGCGCCCCAATTGTCCTTTTATTACGCCTACTGCTGAATCTGTGACGCTGTCACATCTTCTCCCCTTTGTTTTACCATCAAAAAGCAATTTTATTTTGAATTCTTGGCAAAATGTGCGGCTTTGCCGCACAGACACCGTGACTCTTTGAATGAAAATGTGGATAACTTTTTATGGTCTTGAAGATGAGTCTCACCAAATTTCAGGTTAATAGGGCTGACGCCCTGGGAGGAGTTTGTGAAAGTATAAAGTGTAAACATGTTCTGGCGATTTCCCCATTGGAATAACATGAAAGGTTTCGGTCATCGTTACGGCAACGCCATAACAATTATGACATGGGTCTCATTGACTTTTTTGATGTGGCCAAAATTGAGTTGTGTGTCAAATTTCATAAAATTTCGCAAAACTAAACATTTAACCTCCATATAAAATCTGTAGGGGGCGCTGTGGCGCCAAATGAATTTATTTCACTTCAAGTAGGTTTAGGGCAAAGAGTTTAACAACTGATTCTAATTTGACGCAATTCGGACTTTATCTGCGCAAACGGCAGAAATTTTAAATATGGGAGATTTCTGAAATTCTAGCTACAGTTTGCGGTTTCGCCGCACAGAGACCGTGAGAGGTATCAATGTAATTTGGATAACTTTTGATGTCCCACTCCTCAGTAGCATTTTCACCAAATTTCAGCTTTTTAGGGCCAACGCCCTGGGAGGAGTTCGTAAAAGTACGACGTTTGGAAAAACTCCGAAGTCATGTTTAGCCATTTTTGAAGCAATATGGCCGACATTTGGTTGGGCGGACGGCGTTGCCGTAATAATATTTTTTACTTCTCTTGTCACCATCTACCTCTGCGCCAAATTTCATGATTCTACGATCAGATTTTTTTTGGGTCATTTCCCATCTCTCAATGCGTTTTTGGTACATTTGGGGGCGCTGACGCGCCAATTTTTTTAATTTTAGAAAAGGGAAATAGCCAGAATGTAGAGAGGCACGATTTTTAGAGGCGTGCAAATTTTTGTGACTTTTCGTCAATGTTCACTGGGTGAAAAATAGGGGGGTTGGTCCCGAGAAGAAGAAGAAAGAAAGAAAGAATTAAAGCCGCAAGCGGCATCCAACGGCCCTCGCGGGCCGCCGGCCTTCCGACTCTGCTCTCTGCATTTTACAGAGTTGGCGCTAACGCAATTGTCTAAGAACTAAGACAGCGACACATTGGACATGTACAATGCTGTGCTTAACCAGTGCAAATGAACACAAATGTCGGTCAAATGTGCAGCTCCAGCGCACAGAGACCGTGACACTTGGAATAAAAATATGGATAACTTTTGATGCTCCGCTTGTGTAGATTATTTTTCCCAAATATGAGCTTGATCGAGCTATTGCCCACAGAGGAGTTCATTAAAGTGTGAAGCATAAATGTGAACATTTCAAGGATTTGGCGTTTTTCCCATTTGTGACAGTATATTTGCAGCTCCACGGCACAGAGACCGTAGCACTTAAAATCAAAATATGGATAACTTTTGATGCCCCATTTGTGTAGATGATTTCCCCAAATATGAGCTTGATCGGGCAATCGGCCTAGGAGGAGTTGGTGAAAGTGTGAAGCGTGAAAATGTGGTCATTTTGGAGATTTCGCTGTTTTCCCATTTCTGACATATATTTGCGGGTCCGCCACACAGAGACCGTAGCACTTAGAATCAAAATATGGATAAGTTTTGATGGCTCGCTTGTGTAGATGATTTTCCCCAAATATGAGCTTGATCGGACAATCGCCCTAGCAGGAGTTTGTTAAAGTGTGAAGTGTAAAAATGTGGTGATTTGAGCGATTCTACGATTTTCCCATAAGGATAACATGGGATGTTTCTGTCAACGCTACGGTTACGCCGTACAAAATATGACTTTGGCTCTCATACTTGTATGATCAGGATGGCAAATTAGAATTTAGTGCAAAATGTCATGTCATTTGGAAAAACTCTATTGTTTATAGGCCACTCTGAAGGCCAAATAGTCAGAATTCTGGGAAACGTTTGCGGCTCCGTCGCACAGAGACCGTAAAAGTTATCCTTAAAATTTGGATAACTTTAGATGCACCACTTGTCTAGAGGACGTACACCGATTTTGAGGTTGGTGGGCAAAACGCACTAGGAGGAGTTCGTTGAAGTGTAAAACATAAAAATGTGGTAATTTGAGAGATTTTGCGGTTTTCCCATAGGGATAACATGGGAGGTTTCTGTCATCGCTACGACTACGCCGTAAAAATTTAGGCATTTTTGTGATTGGCTTTTGTGATCGGGACGGCAAAATAGAATTTTGGGTAAAGTTTAGACAATTTTGGTAAAACTAATTTTTGACCTTCAATGTTAATTTAAAGGTCACTCTGTAGGGGGCGCTATCGCGGCCATTTCAATTTTGTCAGCCTAAACTGGTCCAAACTAGAAAGTTTAACAACTGATTCAAATTTGGTCCTAATCGGACTGGTTTTGATCAAATGGGAGCAATTTTTAGATCTGCAATATTCCAAAATAAGTTGTCCAACTTTGCGGCTGCGCCGCACACAGACCGTTAAAGGTATCTCAAAAAATTGAATAACTTTAGATGCCCCACTTGTCCAGAGGACGTACGCCGATTTTGAAGTCGGTGGGCAAAACGCCCTAGGAGGAGTTCGTCAAAGTTTGACGTGAACAAAATGGCTAACACAGCGTATTTTCATTTTCAAAGGAAGATGGCGGCCATAGGGTAAGTCTGGGGGCGTGGCCACAATGATTTTTTTTGTTCGTCCTCACGAGAGGAATGCGTGTCCCGAATTTCGTAGCTTTACGCCAAAGTTGACCTCGGGGCGTCTCCCATAGGCGCAATGTATTTTGACTTTTGTCTGTGGCGCTGTCGCGCCATTTTTTTACGAAAAAAAAAATGGCCCAGAAAAAATCTAATTTTTCGCCGATTCTGAATTTTGGGCAAAGTTTGGTGAGTTTTTGAGCATGTTCAGGGGGTCAAATTAGAGATCAAAAAGCAGAAGAACAATAAAAATAAAAATAATTAAAGCCGCAAGCGGCATCCAACGGCCCTCGCGGGCCGCCGGCCTTCCGACTCTGCGCTTTCGACTTGATAAAGATGGCGCCCTTATTGTGTTGAATTAAAAAAGAACTTGACAGACGGAGACACATTGGACGTGGCCAATCCAGTGCAAATCAACACAAGTGTCAGTCAAATGTGCTGCTCCGCCGCACAGAGACCGTAGCACTTAAAATATAAATATGGATAACTTTTGATGCCGCGCTTGTGTAGAGGATATTTCCCAAAGTAAAGCTTGATCGAGCTATTGCCCACGGAGGAGTTCATTAAAGTGTGAAGCGTAAATGTGAACATTTCAAAGATTTGGCGTTTTCCCATCTGTGACAGTATATTTGCGGCTCCACCGCACAGAGACCGTATCACTTAAAATCAAAATATGGATAAGTTTTGATGCCGCGCTTGTGTAGAGGATATTTCCCCAAATATGAACTTAATCGGGCAATCGCCCTAGAAGGAGTTTGTTAAAGTGTGAAGCGTAAAAATGTGGTCATTTTAGAGATTTCGCTGTTTTCCCATTTGTGACATATATTTGCGGGTCCGCCACACAAAGACGGTAGCACTTAGAATATAAAGATGGATAAGTTTTGATGCCCCGTTTGTGTAGATGATTTTCCCCAAATATGAGTTTGATCAGACCATCGCCCTAGGAGGAGTTTGTTAAAGTGTGAAGCGTAAAAATGTGGTGATTTGAGCATAATATGGGATGTTTCTGTCATCGTTACGGTTACGCCGTACAAAATATGACTTTGGCTGTCATACTTTTATGATCAGGATGGCAAATTAGAATTTTGTGCAAAATGTCATGTAATTTGGAAAAACTCTCTTGTTTATAGGCCACTCTGAAGGCCAAATAGTCAGAATTCAGGGAAACGTTTGCGGCTCCGTCGCACAGAGACCGTAAAAGTTATCCTTAAAATTTGGATAACTTTAGATGCACCACTTGTCTAGAGGACGTACACCGATTTTGAGGTTCGTGGGCAAAACGCACTAGGAGGAGTTCGTTAAAGTGTGAAACATAAAAATGTGGATATTTGAGAGATTTTGCGGTTTTCCCATAGGGATAACATGGGAGGTTTCTGTCATCGCTACGACTACGCCGTAAAAATAAGGCATTTGTCTGATAAGCTTTTGTGATCGGGACGCCAAAATAGAATTTTGGGTAAAGTTTAGAACATTTTGGTAAAACTAATTTTTGACCTTCAATGTTAATTTCAAGGTCACTCTGTAGGGGGCGCTATCGCGCCCATTTCAATTTTGTCATCATAAACTGGTCCAAACTAGAAAGTTTAACAACTGATTCAAATTTGGTCCTAATCGGACTCGTTTTGATCAAATGGGAGCAATTTTTAGATCTGCAATATTCCAAAATAAGTTGTCCAACTTTGCGGCTGCGCCGCACACAGACCGTAAAAGGTATCTCAAAAAATTGGATAACTTTAGATGCCCCACTTGTCCAGAGGACGTACGCCGATTTTGAAGTCGGTGGGCAAAACGCCCTAGGAGGAGTTCGTCAAAGTTTAACGTAAACAAAATGGCTAACACAGCGTGTTTTCATTTTCAAAGGAAGATGGCGGCCATAGGGTAAGTCTGGGGGCGTGGCCACAATATTTTTTTTTTTTTGTCCTCACAAGAGGAATGCGTGTCCCGAATTTCGTAGCTTTACGCCAAAGTTGACCTCGGGGCGTCTCCCATAGGCGCAATGTATTTTGACTTTAGTCGGTGGCGCTGTCGCGCCATTTTTTAACGAAAAAAAAAATGGCCCAGAAAAAATAAAATTTTTCGCCGATTCTGAATTTTGGGCAAAGTTTGGTGAGTTTTTGAGCATGTTCAGGGGGTCAAATTAGAGCTCAAAGCGCTGAAAAATATTTCTGTCATAGCAGGAGTAAGTATGCATTAAAGCCGCAAGCGGCATCCAACGGCCCTCGCGGGCCGCCGGCCTTCCGACTCTGCGCTTTTGACTTGATAAAGATGGCGCCCTTATTGTGTCTTGAATAAAAAAAGAACTTGACAGACGGCGACACATTGGACATGGCCAATCCAGTGCAAATGAACACAAGTGTCAGTCAAATTTGCTGCGCCGCCGCACAGAGACCGTAGCACTTGGAATAAAAATATGGATACCTTTTGATGCCCCGCTTGTGTAGATGATTTTTCCCAAAGTAAAGCTTGATCGAGCTATTGCCCACGGAGGAGTTTGTTAAAGTGTGAAGCGTAAATGTGAACATTTCAAGGATTTGGCGTTTTTCCCATTTGTGACAGTATATTTGCAGCTCCACGGCACAGAGACCGTACCACTTAAAATCAAAATATGGATAACTTTTGATGCCCCGTTTGTGTAGATGATTTTCCCCAAATATGAGCTTGATCGGGCAATCGCCCTAGGAGGAGTTCGTTAAAGTGTGAAGCGTAAAAATGTGGTGATTTTAGAGATTTCGCTGTTTTCCCATTTCTGACATATATTTGCGGGTCCGCCACACAGAGACCGTAGCACTTAGAATCAAAATATGGGTAAGTTTTGATGCCCCGCTTGTGTAGATGATATTCTCCAAATATGAACTTGATCGGACAATCGCCCTAGGAGGAGTTCATTAAAGTGTGAAGCGTAAAAATGTGGTGATTTGAGCGATTCTACGATTTTCCCATAAGGATAACATGGGATGTTTCTGTCAACGCTACGGTTACGCCGTACAAAATATGACTTTGGCTCTCATACTTTTATGATCAGGATGGCAAATTAGAATTTTGTTCAAAATATCATGTCATTTGGAAAAACTCTATTGTTTATAGGCCACTCTGAAGGCCAAATAGACAGAATTCTGGGAAACGTTTGCGGCTCCGTCGCACAAAGACCGTAAAAGTTATCCTTAAAATTTGGATAACTTTAGATACACCACTTGTCTAGAGGACGTACACCGATTTTGAGGTTGGTGGGCAAAACGCACTAGGAGGACTTCGTTAAAGTGTAAAACATAAAAATGTGGTAATTTGAGAGATTTTGTGGTTTTCCCATAGGGATAACATGGGAGGTTTCTGTCATCGCTACGACTACGGCGTAAAAATTTAGGCATTTTTGTGATTGGCTTTTGTGATCGGGACGGCAAAATAGAATTTTGGGTAAAGTTTAGACAATTTTGGTAAAACTAATTTTTGACCTTCAATGTTAATTTAAAGGTCACTCTGTAGGGGGCGCTATCACTGCCATTTCAATTTTGTCAGCCTAAACTGGTCCAAACTAGAAAGTTTAACAACTGATTCAAATTTGGTCCTAATCGGACTGGTTTTGATCAAATGGGAGCAATTTTTAGACCTGCAATATTCCAAAATAAGTTGTCCATTTTTGCGGCTGCGCCGCACACAGACCGTAAAAGGTATCTCAAAAAATTGAATAACTTTAGATGCCCCACTTGTCCAGAGGACGTACGCCGATTTTGAAGTCGGTGGGCAAAACGCCCTAGGAGGAGTTCGTCAAAGTTTGACGTAAACAAAATGGCTAACTCAGCTTGTTTTCATTTTCAAAGGAAGATGGCGGCCATAGGGTAAGTTTGGGGGCGTGGCCACAATGTTTTTTTTTTGTTTATCCTCACGAGAGGAATGCGTGTCCCGAATTTCGTAGCTTTACGCCAAAGTTGACCTCGGGGCGTCTCCCATAGGCGCAATGTATTTTGACTTTTGTCGGTGGCGCTGTCGCGCCATTTTTTAACGAAAAAAAAAAATGGCCCAGAAAAAATAAAATTTTTCACCGATTCTGAATTTTGGGCAAAGTTTGGTGAGTTTTTGAGCATGTTCAGGGGGTCAAATTAGAGATCAAAGCGCTGAAGAAGAACAAGAAAAATTAAAGCCGCAAGCGGCATCCAACGGCCCTCGCGGGCCGCCGGCCTTCCGACTCTGCGCTTTTGACTTGATAAAGATGGCGCCCTTATTGTGTCTTGAATAAAAAAAGAACTTGACAGACGGCGACACATTGGACATGGCCAATCCAGTGCAAATGAACACAAGTGTCAGTCAAATTTGCTGCGCCGCCGCACAGAGACCGTAGCACTTGGAATAAAAATATGGATACCTTTTGATGCCCCGCTTGTGTAGATGATTTTTCCCAAAGTAAAGCTTGATCGAGCTATTGCCCACGGAGGAGTTTGTTAAAGTGTGAAGCGTAAATGTGAACATTTCAAGGATTTGGCGTTTTTCCCATTTGTGACAGTATATTTGCAGCTCCACGGCACAGAGACCGTACCACTTAAAATCAAAATATGGATAACTTTTGATGCCCCGTTTGTGTAGATGATTTTCCCCAAATATGAGCTTGATCGGGCAATCGCCCTAGGAGGAGTTCGTTAAAGTGTGAAGCGTAAAAATGTGGTGATTTTAGAGATTTCGCTGTTTTCCCATTTCTGACATATATTTGCGGGTCCGCCACACAGAGACCGTAGCACTTAGAATCAAAATATGGGTAAGTTTTGATGCCCCGCTTGTGTAGATGATATTCTCCAAATATGAACTTGATCGGACAATCGCCCTAGGAGGAGTTCATTAAAGTGTGAAGCGTAAAAATGTGGTGATTTGAGCGATTCTACGATTTTCCCATAAGGATAACATGGGATGTTTCTGTCAACGCTACGGTTACGCCGTACAAAATATGACTTTGGCTCTCATACTTTTATGATCAGGATGGCAAATTAGAATTTTGTTCAAAATATCATGTCATTTGGAAAAACTCTATTGTTTATAGGCCACTCTGAAGGCCAAATAGTCAGAATTCTGGGAAACGTTTGCGGCTCCGTCGCACAAAGACCGTAAAAGTTATCCTTAAAATTTGGATAACTTTAGATACACCACTTGTCTAGAGGACGTACACCGATTTTGAGGTTGGTGGGCAAAACGCACTAGGAGGACTTCGTTAAAGTGTAAAACATAAAAATGTGGTAATTTGAGAGATTTTGTGGTTTTCCCATAGGGATAACATGGGAGGTTTCTGTCATCGCTACGACTACGGCGTAAAAATTTAGGCATTTTTGTGATTGGCTTTTGTGATCGGGACGGCAAAATAGAATTTTGGGTAAAGTTTAGACAATTTTGGTAAAACAAATTTTTGACCTTCAATGTTAATTTAAAGGTCACTCTGTAGGGGGCGCTATCACTGCCATTTCAATTTTGTCAGCCTAAACTGGTCCAAACTAGAAAGTTTAACAACTGATTCAAATTTGGTCCTAATCGGACTGGTTTTGATCAAATGGGAGCAATTTTTAGATCTGCAATATTCCAAAATAAGTTGTCCAACTTTGCGGCTGCGCCGCACACAGACCGTTAAAGGTATCTCAAAAAATTGAATAACTTTAGATGCCCCACTTGTCCAGAGGACGTACGCCGATTTTGAAGTCGGTGGGCAAAACGCCCTAGGAGGAGTTCGTCAAAGTTTGACGTGAACAAAATGACTAACAGCGTATTTTCATTTTCAAAGGAAGATGGCGGCCATAGGGTAAGTCTGGGGGCGTGGCCACAATGATTTTTTTTGTTCGTCCTCACGAGAGGAATGCGTGTCCCGAATTTCGTAGCTTTACGCCAAAGTTGACCTCGGGGCGTCTCCCATAGGCGCAATGTATTTTGACTTTTGTCGGTGGCGCTGTCGCGCCATTTTTTAACGAAAAAAAAAATGGCCCAGAAAAAATAAAATTTTTCGCCGATTCTGAATTTTGGGCAAAGTTTGGTGAGTTTTTGAGCATGTTCAGGGGGTCAAATTAGAGATCAAAGCGCTGAAGAAGAACAAGAAAAATTAAAGCCGCAAGCGGCATCCAACGGCCCTCGCGGGCCGCCGGCCTTCTGACTCTGCTCTCTGCATTTTACAGAGTTGGCGCTAACGCAATTGTCTAAGAACTAAGACAGTGACACATTGGACATGTACAATGCTGTGCTTAACCAGTGCAAATGAACACAAATGTCGGTCAAATGTGCAGCTCCAGCGCACAGAGACCGTGACACTTGGAATAAAAATATGGATAACTTTTGATGCTCCGCTTGTGTAGATTATTTTCCCAAAATATGAGTTTGATCGAGCTATTGCCCACAGAGGAGTTCATTAAAGTGTGAAGCATAAATGTGAACATTTCAAGGATTTGCCGTTTTTCCCATTTGTGACATACATTTGCGGCTCTACCGCACAGAGACCCTAGTACTTAAAATCAAAATATGGATAACTTTTGATGCCCCGCTTGTGTAGATGATTCTCCCCAAATATGAACTTGATCGGATATTCGCCCTAGGAGGAGTTTGTTAAAGTGTGAAGTGTAAAAATGTGGTCATTTTAGAGATTTTGCGGTTTCCCCATAGGGATAACATGGGATGTTTCTGTCATCGCTACGGCTACGCTTTACCAAATATGATTTTGGCTCCCATACTTTTTATTTTGGGGATGGCAAATGAGAATTGTGTGCAAAATGTCATCCTGCTTTTTGGTTCCCTTCAATCTGTTTAGAGCCCAAGCCGGGTATCCACAAGCTGAGAGAGCATTCCAGACATGTTTTTCCTCTTTCCTCTTGCCCTCTGAGCTGGTGGGCACCTCTTGGGCTCTGTGTTGTAAAGTTCTGTTGTGCTGTAGTTAGGGATGCGTACCGCTACGATGGACCGGATCTGGACTTGTAAAAACGTTTGGTTCAGGTCCAAAAATAACGAAACCCCGGTGATTCGGTTCTGGACTCATATAAAATATAACACTCAAATACTATATCCTTTTTGTTCTAGAATCTAGACCATCTTAAACCTTCCATTGATCGCGAAATTCTCGCTGGAAAAGACGTAAACACTGCCACGCGCCGCCGTCAATAGCGCACACGGACCCTAATTAGCGAAGCACGCGTCTTCCGGGTTTAAGTTGAAGACGGCGAAATAAGTTTAAAGATGCGAGAGACGGGAGCGCCTCGTACGTGTCGAGCTGCGCAGAACCAGGTATATCCACATGTGAACATTGAAGTGAAGCTGGTAAGATCACTGGCTTTATTTGAACTGTTTTAAGCTGTGGCCGCCGCGTGTTAAAGGGGCGGGGTCAGCGTGGTCTTGTCTGGGTGTAAATATGAATGAAATAACTTGTGTTAATAAAAGTGTTATGTTGTGGTGTGATGTATTTGGTATTAAATAAATACAAAGTAAAGTCAAAGTAATATTGCTTAATTACAGTTGTTAAATATGGTCTGGTGTTTAATGCTGCTAATATGATGTATTATTTTGATTTGTTGTGTAAAATATTTTCATATTCTACTTTTGTTGATTGCTTTATAGTGATTCAAGTTGACTTTTATGCTAGTTTTTGTATCTCTGTTATTTTAAACTGTGACTTAATTATTTACACTGGTGTTTTGTCTGTTTGAAGGTTTTTACCTGACTTTTGATGCCAATGGATCTGCAACATTAAAGAGTGGAAATGTGTCTAAAGGCAAAACATAGTATCAGATGAAACAGCTGCTTTGACCCTTGACCCAGACTGACTCGTCAACAATACTCAACATGCTCTTGTTGTGGAGTTGAGTCTTAGCTCGTAGCTTGTGATTTGTAAGTTGTAACTTCTGTTAAAAAACAGTGAATAAAGCAGACAAGTTGAGTTTATTTCAGTCTGCAGTTAAGCCTTGTGTTTGATATTCATCCTTGTTCAAGTGTCTTCAACTTAATTGAGCCAAGTAGCTTGTGTTACGCTGTTGTAACATTATGCAAATTGCAAATATGGCATGGTTTAGGTCCGGACCTAATGAGTCCGGACCTGAACCTAAACCTCTGGATTCGAATCCGGACTTGAACTTGAACGCGGGTTTAGGTATGCATCCCTAGCTGTAGTGGGTTGTTAGAGTCAAAGAGCAGGTACTGATCCGTGTGTGTAGGTTTCCTGTATACTTCTATTTGGAGCTTTCCGTCCTCTCCTCTGATAGTGGGACAATCAAGAAAGGTTCTCCTTAGCGTACCAACGCTTTGGGGCAATATCCGAAAAGGAGGTCAGTGCCTTCTTCTCAAAGTGCTCCGTGTACAGGTTGGCCACTATGGGAGAGACGGCAGAGCCCCTGGCACAGCCGTGAATCTGTCTGTAAAATTGTCCCGGAATTGAAAGTATGTGGTGTCAAGACAGATGTCCAGTAGCTTGCATATGTGTTCAGGTGTCAGTTTGGTCCTTTCCTGTAAGGTGGTGTCCTTTCCTGTAAGGTGGTATCCTCCTGCAGTCTGGTCCTCACCGCTGCTAGGTGAACAGGGACACGACATCATATGAAACCATGAGGTCATCTGGGTCCAATTGGAGATGCTTCACATTGTCCAAAAAATCATGTTTTCCACATGATGTTCCGAATTCCCCACCAATGGTGCCAAGATAGTTGTTAAATGCTTGGCCACATCGTACGTGATGGAATCTGTGCTGCACACTATGAGTCTGAGTGGAACATCTCTTTTGTGTATTGTAGGGAGGCCATAAATGCATGGAATCGCTTCCCCAGGATACAGTCTGTAATACAAAGGCCTATTACAAAGGTCACCTCCTCTTTTTCCAGCTTTCGTCATTCTGTGTGGTCGTGTCCTCGAGGAGGCTGTGGACTTTGGCTTCATAATCAGCTGTCTTGAGGATCACCGTGCAGCGTCCCTTGTCCGCTGGGAGGATGTTTATGTTGTGATCTTTTTGTAGTGCTGAGAGTGCCTTCCTCTCTTCAGATGTGATATTAGAAGTAGGTGGTTTGGCACTCCTCAGAGTAGCTGTGACTCGTAACCTCAGGTCTGCAGCCTCCGATTCTGTCATTTTGTTATTCCTAATGGCCGTTTGCTCAGACTGCTGCCCCCGCGACCCGGCCCCGGATAAGCGGCAGAAAATGGATGGATGGAATGGCCGTTTCTGTGGCTGTGATGTAGTCTTCTGTAGGGATGTGTTTAGAGGTGATAGAAAAGTTAAGACCTTTAGAGAGCACGTCCTTTTCTGCTTGAGACAGGACACGGTCTGATCCGGTTCTTGGTTCACGGATCACGGTTCTTGATCCAATTGTTTTTGCTGGTCTCCAATTGGTCTGTCTCTGTCCTACTGCCCTGCTGGTCCTTACCTGTGTTCTTTTTGTTTAAGAGAATGTTAAACTTCTTCCTGTGCTGTGTTTCTTGTGCTGTCTGTGTAAAATCCAACCCTCTCTTGAAGGCTTCTTCAGGGAGTATGCTAGTTAATTTCTTCTGTAAAGTTTCTGTTCTGGCCTTCAATTGATCAATTCTGACCAAGTTGTTTTCCTGGATCCTTTCGCTGAGCATCTGCCTTAGGTTCCTTCTCCAAATCTTTTCTGCTCTTTGTCCTTTAACTTGTGGTTTGATCTGTAGGCTCTTTGGGATTATATTGTTTTGTCTGCATCTAAGATTGAACCTCAAATGGTTCCTGTTGCCTGCAACTTTTCTGGCTGTGGATTCGAGTTCCCGAACTAGATCCAAGGTTTTAAGCCCAAATTATTCTACTTCAGGAGGGATACATACGCTCAGCACAGACGTGTGCAGAGGCAGATTTGATTTGGATGGCACACATGGGAAAGAATCAATCTATGTGTCCATCCCGGAGACAACTGTCACACTGGCAATGTCAAATAAATATGGGAAAGAGTGTAAGAGTCACTAAGCACGGAAAAGATTTATAAATCGTGTTCGCAAAATCGTTTAATTGAATGAATATAAAAGGTTTTATGATTTCTGTCTTGTCTTTGTGATTTTAATGTGTTTTTTTACCTGTTGTGTGAAGCACTTTGAATTGTCTTGTGTACAAATTGTGTTCTACAAATAAACGTGCCTTGCCTTTATGTCCCTAAAAATACATTTAAATAAATGAAAAACAGCCTTTAAGAAAACACATGTACCATGTAAATGTATTATTATTTTTTGAAATGCAGATAGGACAATGTTTTGGTTTCCAACTGAAAGTCTATATGTTGAGAGAGCAAACTGACTAAAGAAAAAGAAAAACAGTTTTGCGAGCAGTGTCTTGCCTCCATTTTGCTCCATAGTCAACATACTGACAAATACAAAGGTGAACGTACAGGTGCAGCTTGCCTCACCCTGATATCTATTTTTGAAAAAGAAAGTAAAACGGCATTCACTAGTCGGCGATCCTGGCTTTGACAAACAGCAGAACAATAAGCTCTCCTAAAAACGACTAAACGGGAAACCGTAAGTAGTGACGATTTTTTTTTTTGTAATTCAGTTGTTTTGTAATAGCATATATAGCAATAAAAAGGGTGCTACCTCTAGCTCTCATTCTCTGACCTCTGGCACGGTTGGCATTTGCGGGTTTATGCTGAGAGTAAAGCTCCTCGTCGTTCACAAATACCTCGTGCATTATCTTAGCTTTAGTTTCCGTGATGATTATGTCATGTCCTAAAACAAGTCTCATTGTATCTGGTTGATCGCTAAGCTCTACTGTCAGTCCACTCATTGTCCATTTAGTCGGTTCCACTCATATGCCCGGACTGTCTGGTGTCATTGGATAGAGAGTTGTAGTGCGTGTGGTACATTTTGCTCGGTCACTCAGTCCCTTACTGCCTGTTACTGCTGTACTAATAATATTAATGCTGACGGACTAAGTTATGGTTAATTCTACAGTGAAGCTCTTTGCATGTATCGCCAGATAACTGAAAGAATGTGGTTGGGCCAGACTCTCTCGTATGACACTCTAAACATCACTTGTGCAATGCTTTATGTGTATGTAGAAGTGTTTGTGTCTGTGCTATTTGATCCACAAATAGTTTTGTCGAGATGGACTTAGCAGAAAGTAGAACCAAAATGCTCTGCAGTATTCTGCTGCTCTCTCCTCCCTTTGATAACCTGATAAACCAGTTCAATAGAAGCTGTTGATACTACATCACGCAGAGATATATACCTAAACTACAGTACTGTACGTTTGAACCCTTGTTTTGCGTACATTTGCACACATAATAGCAATGGTTCCTTTGCTCATGTCATGTCAGAAAGACGCTGCGCTCGTCCGCACTCGTGCCAGATAAAAATGTACCGTATTTTCCGGACTATAAGTCGCACCAGCTCAAAAATGATTTATAGAGGATAAGTTGCCGGGGGAAACTTATAAGACCAAGAACAGACATTTCATCTTGAAATGCAGTTTAAAATAATAACAGATGAGAGAACATGGTGAATAGGTGTACGTATGCTAACGCTAACACCTTCAGCTACATGAGGCACAGACAGAACTGTGGTAAGTGTCTGGTATGTTAACGTAACATATGAACAGTTATTCAGATAACTATAGCATAAAGAACATGCTAACACGTTTACCAAAGCATCAGTTTTACCCCAAATCACTAAATCCATTGAATTCTTCTTCCTCTGTGTCACTTCTAAACAACTCCACAAACTCCGGAGGAAGAGGAAGTGCTGATTCTTCTTCTGCGTCGCTTAGAGCCTAGAGCGCCCTCTTGTGGTTGCCAGTGTGAAAATAACGAATAATATCAGTCGCTCGCACCCCGGCCAAAACTCTGAAAATACGGTACTTATTTTTTCAATGAGCTAACGACTAAATGAAACAACGCAAAGATGAGCTCTACTGACAAAAAATAAAAACTGTCCGTGAGGAAGTGGAGAGTGGAGGGTGGAGAACACCCCTAGTGTTAAAAAAATGTCTAATTTCAGCCTTTTATTGACCTGGAAGCAGATGAATCTGAACTCAATTGAACAAATCAACCACAGATTAACCATATACAGGGACATATCCCTTCTTTGCAGACATTCATCATTCTATAAAGTATCATTTGTGTTATTTATGCCCATGAAGGTTGTTTTATTATAATGATCTTGTTCCTATGGGGACAGTCAAACGACTCCAGGAAATGTCTTGGCGGGCGTGTTACCCATGTTGTGTTTTTTAGTGCACTAGTTTACAAGCTTTGACTCTGGAATCCACAGAATGCCTCCCAGCGAGTTCCACACCCTATGCTCTCAGCAGTTGCCCTGACTCAAGATGTCACCAAATGAATTTGTTAACGCTCCTGTTACCGCTAGAAGAGCGGGGCAAAATACGGCCCCAAGAAACCAAGTGTATTTGTTTTTCTGCCAAAAAAGCCCTGGTTACTTCCCTTCAGGTTTAAATTCATGGGGAGTTAATTGACCAGAGGAGAAATATTCAGGAAGTGTGTACAACATTCAGATCAAACAATAAGAAAATGCCTGACCTCTGAGTGTGCACACGTTTTTAATTTCTATGATCCGCTTCCATCTGTCCTATGAAGCCACTGTCTGTAAGGAAGTGGAATTCTGTACAACCGGGTCCTAAAGGGGTTTGACACCAAAAAACACTGTAACATTTTATTGAAGTACAACTTTATCGTTCTCAAATTGTATTAATTTTAGTATTATTCTAACAGTTTTTTAGGGTTTTTTTAAAGCGCCAATTGTTTGGCCCAAAAACATCCTTTGAGCAGCTTTATCAGGAAACTGTAAAAGTAAAAGTACTTTTTCTAAAAACAAATGATCACCTTCTCAGTGAGGGGAGTGAGTGTGTGGAATAATCTCCCTGTCCATTTAAAATCTAAAACATTGTAGAAAACAATTCATCTGAACACTGATTTGGAGAAAACAAGTTGTTTCCAGACGACTACAGCTGAATCGTTTTCTACAATGGGTCACTCCTGGAGGAGTGAGGGATTACACAGACTTGAAAACTTGTCATATTTAAAAAACACAAAATCTTGGATGTGGCAGCAGCAGCACTGCACTCATGCTTAATATGCTTCTGATGTGTTTCTAATGTGTCTCTCTGTGTCTAATGTTGAACATGGCTCTATATCAACTTCATTTCCTTCCTCTGCTCTGTTATGTGTTCAAGCTCCCAGGGACAGGTTCTAGCTCGGGCTACAAGCACAATGCTACAGCACCTCAACGTGTTTGTATCTGTCCCTAATCAAATAAACAAATAAATAAAACAAATGTGTTAATATTTTAGTTGTTCTCTCAATTACACCACACCCACAAATTGGCATATAAGGGACACAGAAATACATTAAAATATCTGGATGAATTATTTTATTTATTTACAATGTTTTCATCTCTGGTCCTCAGTTAACTGAACTGTTATTGTTTGCTCTTGTTTCTGCAGGTGGACAATATGTCTAGTGTGTCTGAGGAGAACCTTATCTGCCCCATTTGCCTCGACATTTTCCATGAGCCTGTCCTCTTGTTGTGCAGCCACAGCTTCTGCAAAGACTGTCTCACAAAATGGCGGACGGAGAAATCCGCCCGCGAGTGTCCAGTTTGTAAGAAACAAACATCACAAACTCATCCGCCTCGCAACTTGGCTCTGAAGATTCTGTGTGAGGCTCATTTACAAAAGCAGCCCAATGCGGTGACCTGCAGCCTGCACTCTGAGAGAGTGCAGCTCTATTGTCTGGAGGACCAGGAGCCTGTCTGTGTCGTGTGTCGGGACTCCTCTGCACATAAGGACCACCGTTTTAGGCCTGTGAATGAGGCTGCCATAGAGAACAGAGAGGTACTGACAACATGCCTACTGCCACTTAAAGAAAAACTCAACATCCTTCTAGAATTTAACATCAGCTGTGTTCAGACAGTGGACCATATCAAACAGCAAGCTCGGGACACACAAAAGCAGATCTGTAATGAGTTCTTGAAGCTGCACAAGATTCTTATGGAGGAGGAGGAGGCCCGGATGAAGGCTCTGATGGAGGAAGAGGAGCAGAAGACTCAGAGGATGAAGGACAAGATGGCAGCTGTGAGCAAAGAGATAGAAGGTCTGTCAGAAACCATCAGAGCCACAGAGGAGCAGCTGAGAGCGACAGACGTCTCCTTCCTGCTCAAATACAAGGCTGCAGTGGAGAGAGTGCTGCACTGCCCCCTGCAGGAGGAACCACAGCTGGGCACAGGAGCTCTGATTGACCAGGCCAAACATCTGCACAACCTGGCCTTCAACAGCTGGAGCAACATGAAGACACTGGTGGAGTACAGGCCCTTTGTTCTAGATCCAAATACGGCCAATCCAGCGTTGCTATTGTCCGATGATCTGACCAATGTAAGAGATGCCAGCAAGAAGAGTCTCCCAGATAACCCCGAGAGGTTTGATAGGCTCCTGTTCGTGCTGGGTTCCGAGGGCTTTGAAAGTGGTACTCACAGTTGGGTGGTTGAAGTAGGGGACAATTCAAACTGGCTTTTGGGGGTGGTCTCTGAGTCATTCCAGCGAAAGATATGTAAGGGTTCAGACTCGGGCTTGTGGAGAGTAAGTTTGCGTGGCGGTGAATACATTGCCTTCTCCGTGCCCAACAACGTCATCAAACTTTCCCCAAAGAACAAGCCAACTAAAATCAGACTAACCTTAGACTTTAAAAAATGGAAGTTGTCTGTTTGTGATGCAAATACTGACGCACACATTCATACATTCACATATAATTTCAATGGGAAGATTTATCCCCTTTTTAACACTATCGATACTTTGCCACTGGCAATTGAGCCTCAGGCTCCTCCCGATAGCAACAACAGACTTTGGTGGTGGTTTTAGTAAAGGAAAATGTGTTAATGGGCAAGTTTACATGGCGTTACTTTTCTGGTTGAGGGAATGTATTTGTTTTGCCTGGAATTCAATGCCATACTGTATTCATCAGTTCACATCAAGTTCACAAACTCTTGAGAATCCATCTTTTTAGGCTCCGGCTGTTGCGTTAGATTGTGATTGTGCTAGAAAAACCAGTGGTGCAGAGACTGGACCAATCACAGCGGAGCATTGTGGTTTGGCAGCACAGACGAATATACTTTGGCCTATTTTAGCAGGAATACAGACTATTTGTTTGTTTAAATGTGCAGATAGCGGTCTTTATGTATTTGTGGATGGGACAGATGTAAATGCTTTTTGCACAACTGGATTTAACAAAAGTTTGATTTCTGGCCTTGTTGTTTTTTTTTATTGATTGATGAGCTGGGAGCAGGGTTCAGTAGCATTATCATACATACATGACGGAAATTAACAAATAGAGATACAAATACATACATAAAAAATAAATACAGACTGAGTAACCAATCAAATCGCAGCAACTTTTGATGTATAATTAGAAAGTGAATATATGTTTGTTTTTTTGTCGGATTGAGAACATACATTTCTACAAGATCTCATTTTGTGGAGTTTTTGAGCTGAATCAAGCTGTAAATAAAAGCATTTGTGATGGGAACTTTTTTTTTTTGCAACTACTGTTGTACATGGTATGCACAGACAAACATATTTTTTCATCACAAACAATGACATATTTCAGTCCTATAATACATACAAAAATACAAAACAATTAACTTGTTACTGGAGTATTCCGACATTCCGAGTAGATATTCCGAGAGCTCTGTGCATTCCAGAACAAAAAAATAATATCCCCAAAGACAACCAAAAAACACCATTAGACTTAACAAAACATAAAAACTTAAACATATTTCCTTTTTATTTATTTCAATTAAGAATATGAAATAGTATTGTCGCTAATTCTGTGCTAATTCGAAGTATTGGGAATTGGCTCCGTAGTTTCCATCTGCAAACCATTTCTATCGACTTTATCCACTAGAGCATCTTCATATTCGCCAGGAGGCGCTAACGGTTGACTTTTGACTTTGAAAACATCCCATCTTTCTGACACCAAGTGTTTGTTGAAGAGCAGCGCAGCCAGGAAGGAAAAAAACAAGATAGCTGCCACCGCAGACAACATGAAGATGGTTCTGACCGGAGCGCACTGGACGTACACGCCGTCCTCTGCAGTGCATCCTGGGAAATGTAGGACAGGCTTCAAACCAAACAACGCCTCTCCAAATAGTAACCGCAATGGAAAGCCAAAGAGCAATCCCATAATAGCACCATAACCATTGGAAAGCTTGAAAAACAGAGCGCAGATGAGCTGAGGGAAGATGACGATGTAAGCAATTTCACTGCCGAGAAACCAAAACAGAATAATACTGCTTCCAAACGTGGTGAGAGAGGTGCCAATCAAACCAAAGATCACCACGGAGACACGGATCACCCACTGGATTTCTCTGTCTGATGCCTGCTGACAGAAAGAAAATGTGTTATTTATTTTACAAGATTATTGAGATAGCATAAAAATAATTATCTGCTGTTAAAAATACATACAAAATAAAATGAAATAACTAATCCATTGGTTATTATTTATATCTTCAAGAATAATGAGAAACAAAAAACACTGGATAGTAGTTGGTAGAGTAGTTAAAATGTCTTTCACCCTGGAGAGACTCAGACACAGAACACGGGAAAGATCGTTTAGCAAGCTTTATTACAATGGTTATTTGGCGCTCAGACCCCGGCGGAAGACATAGCGATTATGGGCACTCCATAATCTAATTGAATTAGATGTTTCCCCCCAGGACCTGGAGACTGGTGGTGGTAGATATGGAGAGATAGTAGAGAGGATGAGAGGAGGAGGGGAGGTGGTGGGTCGCAGTACGGTTTCAAGCGGCTGAGCCATCTGCCTGAGGGCTTAAATGCGACCGCCTGTGCGCTGATTGGGAGCAGAGGAGGTGCGCCGTGCCCGGGGAGGAGTGACTTGAGCGCGATGATTGAGTATGGGGAGCAGGTGCGAGGAGCGATGACGCAGGAGTCTCCTGTCCTTAGACCCTCCTTCTCGGCCAGGAAAAACGACAAAAAACCTCCTTGAGAAAAATAGAAACCTGGAGGAGCTCCGTGTGAAGGACAGAGAGGCGGACGCCCGCTTGAGTGCGTTGATGGAGCTGGGGAGAAGTGCCCTGCCATTGTGGTCGACGCAGATGGAGTTAGGTCTTCCAGGTGAACTTATGCAGGCTTCATATGACAGCATTTGAGGATTTTTAGTAAACAAAAACATTGCTAAGATTTTCTATTTGGTTGAATGGTTACTTCCTGGTTCACGCAGATGTGACATGCCCATATGTATTTCCATAACCATACTGGGCAAAGCTTATCTTAATTACATAATAGTGAAAATTAGATTAAGAAACATAAATGATAATACCTTTTGTTCTTTAAATAAATGTCTAAACTGTTGGAAAATTGTGTTCCTTGTGCATAAATTCTACATTTTGGATAGAATTTTCTGTGTTGATGTTAGATGAACTACTGCTTCCTGTAATTTGATAGCCTCCTTTTCTTTTCCCTGCTACTTGAGTGATGTAAAACTATGATAAACATTAACCACAAGGACTTTTTCATTGGTCAAGTAGTGATTAGAGAAACATGAAAACCTGATGAAAAAAAATCAACTTAATCTCAATAATAATTGTAATGTATCCATAGCCCTGAGAAGCATGTCTTACATGACAAATGTTATGCATTATTTGTATGGGTATCACCCTTTAAACTTGCTCTTTGGTGCCTTTAAAAAATATACATATTTATAGTAAATTGCGTTCCTGTTTCCCCCGGGACTACCTGTGTTTTGGTGTCATCTACTGGCTGCTGACCGGATTATATACAGCATAAGATAAATATTTTAATGCATTTCAAGCTGGCCTCTCACTTCTTGGTCTCAGAATGCAGTTGTACAGATCGTGATTACGGTAGATAGGAGAAATGCTCAGTCCGGAGAGGGTTTATGGACTTAAAAACAGCAGACAATATTCTCAAAGCCACGTCACTGATCGCGAGAACATCAGTTATGGTAAAAGGGATGGGAAAGGACAGATCTCGTGTTTATTTGAAGTAGAGCACTAATAAAACTAAACTAAACAAAACATTGTGAATGTATTCCTCTCTCACACACTGGACATAACCAGTGCAAACAATACAGAGCTCACAATAAAGATAGATGGATGAGATGAGGCAGGGCCGGCCCGTGGCATAAACAACCTAAGTAGATGTTTGTGAGCTTAACAAACTCTCCTGTGCTTTGCTTTAAACAAGCAGCAGGAAAACTGCACCCTTTAAAACGATGACGTGCTACCGCTCACCACAAAACGCACTGTGCAGAGGCCATCGAGTGCCACAAGCTCCACCAGTTTAGATTGAATGACAGAATAGACTCACGTGATACAGTACAGTACAGTACTGTGTGTGATACACAGTACTGTGTGTGATACACAGTACTGTGATACATTTGGTAACATTTGGTGCACGTAGTACAGCAGTGGCACAAATCATTGTTTTGCAATGAAACAGCGTTAGGGGTTTCTCAAAAATAGTAGATAGAGTAATTCATTGATAATAATGTCACATCTAAAATGTACACGATTACAGAAACATTATGTGGGATTTTTGTTCAACATTTTAAAAATCATGTAAATGCTGATGTTTAAGTGTCTGCTCTGTTAGAGACCCTGAGTCACCTTTTGTCCCAGGGCCGCTCCTCATTCCTTAATTATAATTTTGCATTGGATTTAGATAGTGCCTCAAGTCTATATTTTATTATCTTCTATCTGTATCTTTATAATTAATGCCATTTTGTGGGCCACAACCAAAATCTTGTCCAGGGCCATCAAATGCCTAGAGCCCTGGGATGAGGAGAGCGGAGGAGGACCGGTGCAGAATGGCAGGGCATCACATTTCTGATAAAAACAGATTCCGGCCCAATCAGCTGCCAGTGTGCTGCCTCCTCATGTGTTACACAGTACTGCATTTCCCATCATGCATCTACGCTTTGTAGTCCATTAAGGAGCTGCAGTTGCTTATCCCCTCCTGCACTGCCTTACAAGGCGCCTTAAGCCACCGTGATCTCATAACATTACATTACCAGGGCCATTACATGTAGGAAGTAATCAAAACAAAAAAAATTCAAGTTGACTGCATAATATCTCCCTTTAAGCTGCATTCTTAACCTGTGGCCGTAGTATCTTCTTGTATATGTTTGCAGTGAAGATAGAGGCCGCAGACAGGAGAAAGGAGTCTGCGGAGGACATGACGGCAGCAGCCACACAGCCGATGCCCAGTACGGACACGTACGGAGGGGTCAGGTGCTGCAGCACCAAGGGCAGGATCTGAGCCACCTCCCCGCGGGCCAGCGGAGAGGGCAGGCCATAAGACGTCTGGTTCCAGTCTGAGGGCAGAAGAACAAAAAATAGGTTGTGTTGATGTATCATCACCTCAAGTTTGTTTTGTTTTTTCCGAGTTTTTAAACGTGAAGCCCTAAATGAATTGGACCTGGTTTAGTTGGTCCTGGTCTGATCGTAGTCCTGCCCTGCGCTGACAACTCCTCCTCTGCTTCCTCCTGACATTCTCAAAGGTATTGAGCATTACTTTTGCTTATCTATCAATTAAAACATAGCTAGCGCAATGTACACGTCTCTTTCCCGCGCATTGCACCGCTGATCCAGCACTGTCCGTGCACACATGTAGAATACACAAATCCCCTGTGATAACAACAGTTCAGACTATCCCACTTTTCCCCCCTGCCATAATTGTTTGACCCACTTCACCTGTGTGTGCCGCTTTATTCCAGACCGGTGTTACCTGTGAGCCTCGTGTGTGGTGTTGGAGGTGTGCCTGTGCTAAATGCTACAAAAACACACACATAGACACCACCTTTTTTCACTGTTCAATAAATTCATTGAAATTACATCAGAGACTCCGGACCTCAGTGATTTCTTCTCCTCAAGTCACTTTCCTTCTAACCGAGGATAGGGATATCTAGCTGTGGGGGGGCTGTGACTTTCCTGAAGTCCACAATCATCTCCATTGTCTTCTGGGCGTTTTTACCGCTGTCTCCCTCCTGTAGACAGACTCATCCCTGTCCGAGATGAGCCCGATCCACAAACAGGATCCTGGGATAGGTTCCCAGGGAGTCCAGATGCTTCAAGATGAAGTAAAGTGCCAGGTTGATGGCGTCGTCCACAGACCTGTTGGCTCTGTAGGGGAACTGCAGGGGGTCCAGCAGGGGGGAGGTGAAGGACTTGAGGTGGGGGAGGACCAGGCGCTCAATGACTTCATGACTACAGACGTCAGTGGCACAGGTCTGTAGTCATTAGGTCTGATTATAAGAATCGTATTAAACGTCAAGACCTAAATAACCAAAACAAACTAATGTAAAAGTAGTGGATCAGAGCAGGGCACAAGACACTCAGTTCCAATGCCCCCATTTTACGACAAGTTAAATTTGATATTGAATTAATAGAGTACCCAAAATGCAATTTAGGACAAATCATGTAAGTGTGCTGCTACAATTATTATTTTACAATTTAAAAAAAATATTAAATGGAAAGAGTATTAGTATTATGTAACAGGTAAATCAATTTGTATTTGTAACTTATTACATTTATGGTGTGAATATTCTATTTAATACAGATGGGGAAAATAAAATTCAAAATCAGTTTTTGTTGTAATACAATAAATTAATATGTAATTTAAAGAAAAATAATCTCAAAAATGTATTAATTTAACTTTTAAATAGTTCATGGCAAATTCCAACGCAATCAACTGTAAAATGAGTGTATGGCATCATCTAGAATCACTGTAAAAACCACCAATGCACCCATATGTGATTCCGAGAGGACATTGTGCCATCTGGTGGTTGTAAAGTTGTTTGCATTTCAACAATCCCATTCTGGATGAGCCACACTCTTGGGAAGAATACTTTGAAAATACTGAATATGTTCATATTTATTGTATAATGTATTCCGATACATCGTCCAACCAGAGTACTGTATTCTGAATAGTAGAATACTTAGTCGTGCAATGATATGTTGAGTGTTGGGAGGTAACTAAACACATGTAATGTATTCAGAATTCTAATTTTGAGTAACTGTATTCAGGTACAGTTACTCTGTCTTTTGGAGGTGTTCAAACTACAGAATCACAGGACTACATTGTGGCAGCCCGGTGCAACGCTCCGCTCTTTTTTCACACTTTTTTCACACTTATTGTGCTTTATCTTTTGTATTTTGTACATTTTTTTCTACTTTATTTGTGCGATCGGGACACGCGCTGGAAACGCTTTGATTCAACTTGTTTCGACTTTGTTCGGCTGGATTATTGAGTGTTTTTCGTCGTGTCGTCGTGATGTGCGCTGGCTCCGAGCCAGCCCCCCCGCGCTGGCCCTCCGCGCCCCCCGGCCACCGGCGCCGTACGGAACGCGTTTATACAAAGGAGGAACTCATGAAACTGCGGAGAACCATCGTCTTACCCAGATATCGTCACGTTATCCCGGCGGACATGCTCATTTTTCCCCTCCATCCCTTTAAGGGAAATGGGAGGTTTTGTCTATAGGAGTTTTTGTTTATAAGAGTTCTTCTATTGAGAGTGTTTTTTAAACTTCCTATATTCTGTGATCCGTCCTTTTCCTCTGTATCTGCTGCGTTGTATCAATGAAATTTCCCCATGTGTGGACAATAAAGGATTATCTTATCTTAAATTTAAGATTCAAACTGAACTGAAATAGTCCAAGTGCAATTTTTCCTTCTCTAATTTGTGATAAAGTTTCTCTTATCTTTCAAATAAATGCAGAACAACATAAACACTGTTTTAATCCTATGTGGTGTTTTCACTTTAAAACATAGTTCAAATCAATATGAAAGTATTCTAAATATTGAGAAAATTCAAAACATTTGAACCCAGGTTTCTAATATTCCGTACCTAAATACCATTTCAATATATTCTTTCTGGTTGTACACTGCTTATGTTATAGTGTAAACATGCAACCTAAATGATTATAGAAGGAAAAATGTTCTGTTTCTCACTAATATTGTGCAGTTCGTGGGACTTTAGCGATTTAGGTTTCTATGTTTTCGTTTAGTTACTCGGTAGTTTCGGCCTCTGACGTCTGATTTACTGATTATAATTGGAAATGAGCTCTGCACAGAGAAAAATCAGATTTTAAATCTCTTTAGGTAAATATAAAGAGGAGTAAAGCTGGTGTAGGTCTGATTGAGCTTTTGTTGGGTGTGGACAATTTCTCTTTAAAAGCTTAAGCTAATTTAACTAAAAATAAGTTTTAGGGATTGTAATAAAGTAGAAAAGTTCAGGCAGAATCCATATAAAAGTCCTACTAACTTTATTTGATTTTTAGAGGATTTTTTGTTTGTATACACTGATTTATCCAGAATGTTTGATTTGACTTGAAATAAGAGTCGACTAGTCACAATTAGACAAATAATCGTCACAGCTTCATTACTGTACCAGAATACAGTTAGCCGAAATGAAAATTCTGAATACATATTTTTGGCACATGTATTACTGTACTTTTCGGACAATAAGCAGTTACTTTTTTCCCACGCTTTGAACCTATACGGCAGAGGACAGTTTAGAACCTGCCATATTGAAATGATGTCTGTTTGCCGTAACCCGACCGACCCGGTATAAAACTAGCCGACTGAAAAAAAAATATCAGCATTTTGTTAAAAACACACAAAATTATATTATTTTTCAAATATTTTGCCGACTCACCGACCGGTCTTTCCTAAAGCGCTGTGTAGAATAATTTTATAGTGCTGGTAAACCTATCTTTCATCCCAAGGGACAAATAACGCATTGCGCAACGCATATGGGTCTTCATTTTCGGTCCTATGCTTCTGTATTATACAACCCATGTAGGAGGGAATCTATATAGTCTTTTCCTTGTTAATTTGGCTCTGTCAGCGCCACTGGCCTCGCCACCACTCATGTCGTTCTGCGTCATGGTGTGGCTTAATTTAAATTTGACTTGCGCTTTGCATTCTGGGAGGGAAACACACCCAGCAGCGTCATCACAACAAACATGGTGGTGCCCGAGCATGTTCCCCCCTCTCGCCTTCGCTACCAAAATAAAGGATAGCGGCGTACAAAAGGTCGATTGAAATATTTTAAAATCGTGAGATTTAGTCTCCCGATCGGGTTGATCGAGACGTTTTCCGTCATTGACTGTTGAAGCCTGACCTCTGGCGGTCACTCCGAGTCAAAAAATTGCAAAATTTTGATCTTTTTTTTTGCCTTCAAAGTAAAAAAAAATAAGAATTTACCTGCCGACCGACTTGAAAAATGTTAGGTCGGGTTACAGCAAACAGACAATTTATTTGGGGCAGCCTCACGATCAAAAGACAACATGTGTGTCACTAGCATGGACCATTTTTCTGTGTGAATATCTCATGTTACAACGTAACAGTCACTCGATAAGCACAAGCTCAGGAGCAGATGAACATGACATGAAGACACAGACACAGGTAAATCAGCTCACACAGAGTAATCAAGAACAGAGGGGACAGTAGTGTCTGATGTGTTCTCTGTTTGTTAAGCATCAAAACACTGTGTGTTTTATTACAATCCAACTCATATTCACTGGTATCAGTCTAATTAGACCCACAGCACAGCGGACTGCACGTACACCGCAAGAACCCCGGTTCAAAAGACAACTGGCGCATCACTAACGTTTACATATTTATGTGTAAATATCTCATGTTACAACAAGGGCAGTTTATTGACAGGTATCCGCATATGAACAATTTCTATTTTCTTCGTAAATTTTGCGCGCGCTGCTTTTATTAAGCGCTGTATAGCCCGAAAAGTACGGAAATGCAGAACTAAATCACTTTGGCGATAGAGCTCCCTCTGCAGCCCTCTTTTGAAAATAGTCAGAGAACAGACACAAACATCTTTCTGACTTTCTTTATCGTAAGAATATAAGTATAATCACACAGAATCACACTTTCCTGTGATTCTCTTTGAGGGTTTCCTTTTTTACCCCACTGGGTCTTTTGAGTTTTTCCTTGCTGGGAAGGACGATCTAAGAATAAGAATCCATTTGCTTGTTTCCTTAGGCTGCATGTTTTTTATTGAGCAATGAATGCCTGTTTCATTGTTCGATTTCTGTTTCTGTTGGATAAACAAAAAAAAAATCTGAGGGCCTGCCAGACGACTGCTGCTGTTGGGATTTTGGGCTTTACAGAAAAACACTGAATTGAGTTCCCAGACATACCTGTAGAGGCTGCTGCAGCCCCGATGAGCATAGGTGGGATTCCAAACAGTGGAATTAAACCGGCCGCAAAGGCACAGGAAATTTTAGCCGCTCGAATCGAAGACATCGCTAATGTCCGTTGGTGGAAGCACTGGTATGCCAAACCGCCCAGACACTAGGAGGAGAAAAGACCATGATTTTTCGTTTGTTAAACCTTTGAAATTGATAAACTGTAACAGCAGTTTATTTCAAATTATTCGCGCTTCAGTACAATAGAGTACTACTATAGAGCTCCTGCATGCACATGGCTAAATTTGCTGAAGACTTCATGATGGCAGTGAAGATATGGCAGTAATGAATGGCATCGAGCCTGAAGTTTAGCTTTTTTGGCTTTAAATTAAACCGTAAATAACAAAACATTTTAAAAACGAATTAGATTAAACATTAGCAACATACTTGAGTCTGGTTTTAAATAGAATAGATTGCATGGATTGAGCCCTTAATATCACTTTCTACCTTAAAGGAATAATGGAGGATTTTTCGCCGATTTGAGAACTCAAGTGGATGTGCGCATGCGCAGTCCCCCCGTGCGGAAGCACACAACAACTGCTACACGTGCGTTTGTTTATTAGCTCGACGTGTCACATCTCTCGTCTCCGTAGATTTCCGTCTCTTCTGAGCCAGCTCAAACTGTCTTTCTCTGTCTTAATTTTGTCCTGTACACTGAGGGAACTATATTATAATAGATCCATGCGCTTAGACACACACCGGCATATCAACCACGCATGCGCAGCCATGGAAACGTGCTGCTATGCTGGGGACGAGCCAACGAGGCTGCAGCTGTGCAGTAGGTGCATCCTATGATTGACATGTGAATCAACTACTCGGCTGTCCACGCCACGATGAAAGATTTGGCGCCAAAAAATCCTCTATAATTCCTTTAATATTGTAAGTGTTCCTGAAAATGTTTATAAGGCATACTATTATAAAATCCTGTATGTATAATGTTTACTGATATTGATGATCAAAAGGATGTGATATTGATGAAATTGTGAAAATGTGTTGTAAATTTCTCCTGTAAAACTTTGACGATCCCGTACAAGGTTCTGTGGATGATTTGTACATCCTGGTGCGCAACAGTAATCCACAATCTCTTAAACGTTTGTTAATTACAGCTGACGCGATTAGTTTCTATAAGAGTTTCCTGCCGCCATCTCTGCCAGTGCGGAGTTTGCATGTTAGGATTGTGTGACAAAAGCGGCAGAAGCTCAATTGAAAGAATTAAGGCATATCGAAAAGTTAAAGTATTCATTTTTAATTGTAGTTCCTCTTCTACTGTCTTCTACCACGGCCTATATCATTACTTCAAAAACAGTAAGTAAGGGGACTTGGTCACAGTGACTCAATCCCACCCTGGATCCATTCTGTCCAATTGGGCATTGGGTCTTCTTCTTTCTACTACTGGTAGATTTAATTCGTAAAATCATGAAATAATAATATTTCTACTAGTTTAACTTAATTTTTTTGTTTTGTTTCTTTTGACTCACCACAACAAGGAGGTTATCGATTTTGATTCCAATTTGCCCCAGAGCAACCTCTCCAATCCAGGGAGCGTAGCCTGAATTGTTGAATAGAGTCTGACTGATGCTGACGGTGTGAGGGTTGGTCAGGACGAATGGAACCCAAATCCACTGCAGAGACCAAGGGTAAAATACAAAGCCATTTCAACTGTTTGAGTAACACAAAACATTATGGCTACAGAAGTTCATCTGGATAGTATCGACTCTCAAACCTTCTACTTTCTACTGTCTACCCCAGGTTTAAATTTACAGTAACCAAGACCCAATATAGCCAGAGATAAATCCAGAAATAATAAATAAAGCAATGGCTAGCTTGTTTGGAACACTCTTCTTTGTTCAAGACTTCAAACCTCCTAAATTGGAAAAGGTAATATTTTCTCTAAAAAAAACTGTAATGCAGGTAAACTGAGACAAGGCAATAATCTGGCATTTTGAATATGTGTTTTTGATTCTAATAAGTATAAATTGTTTGGTTAGGGCAGTGGGGAATTCAGTTACTACTCTATTCAATAACAAAAATGCTGTCATCGGAAATACAGTTAATTGCCTTCTGTTCATTCTGTTGAGAATGATTTGTGCTTTTTCTGCCACTTAAAACCTGGAGGAAATGCACTTTTCTAAATGGATACAAAGTGTCGCAAAACATTCATAATTAAATATATTAGGTCTATACTTTGATGAAGGTTAATTTTGACAGCAATTGAACAATAATTGTGAATTCAATAATGAACCGATTGTGACCATATTAATATGTTTTGAGAATTAAGCAGCCCTAGCAGTACATTTGAACTGTTTCGACAATAGTATTCCAAAACAGATTTATTAGCATAGGATTATCCCAAAACTTGCAATGCAACTATTTTAGCAATAGGTTGCAAGTTGGATAATCTCTGCTCTGATATTCTCTTTGTGACTATGAAGGGAATGCCTCAAGGTTCTGTTTTAGCCCCACACCTAATTGAATTTAATTATTGATGTTGGCATGGTTTTACTGTTAGGGAGTAAAATGCACACTTTCTTACAACTCTTAAAAATAGGGATAATTTATGTTCATTCATGGCAGCTTTCAGTTTGTTTATGAAATGTGCCATATAAAGCCATAGGGTGAGTGTTAGAAATAAAGCCCTGTCTTAGATACGCTGCCCTAGAAGCAACTATGCTGGTATGCTGCACTACCTTCTGCTTCTGACTACTTTTCCTATAAACACTTGTCAGTATTAATCCACCTTTAGTCCGTCACATTTTCGCTTGTTCACATTACCTTTGTGGCAGTGTTACTGTTCCAGATGCTGCTGCTGCTGCTGCTGCTCAAGTGATGACTTAACAGTATATGCCCCACCCCATCTCACGACCCTGACCTGTGGACCTGGACGCTCTTCAACTGTGGCTAGATGCTCCGCATCTGCCTGGATGAACTCTCCCTATTCTAGATGAGCCACCCTCTCTTGACTATTTCCAGCTCCACAGTCTATCTGCAAATGGATGTACGTCAGTCCTGAATCACCTGCAGCCTGTCCGTCCATGGGAGTAGGATCTCTCAAATTTTTCCTCTACTTTTTCCTACAAGGTTTTTTGTAGTTTTTCCTTGCAGAGAAGGAGGGTCTAAGGACAGGGGAGGCATTTTCTGAGCCTGTGTGCTAGTGAAAATGATTGAATGAAAAGTTAGTGAGTAAGGCTGAGCAAAATAATATGTCTGTTTGCCGTAACCTGACCGACCCGGTATAAATCTAGCCAACTGAAAAAAAAGTCAGCTTTTTGTTGAAGAAACGTCAAATTCTTTTATTTTTCTATTATTTTGCCAACTCACCGACCAGTATCGCACTGTAAAGACTATCTTTCATCCCAAAGGACTGATAACGCATTGCGCAAAGCATATGCATCTTCATTGTCGGTCCTCCACATGCTTCTGTAATGTTACAGAACGCGCAAGGACGGAATTAGTATTGCCTTGTTCAAACTGGTTTACCTCTGTCAGCGCCACTGAACTAACCGTAGTTGATGTCACTTTCTATCATGGTGTGCTTGGTTTAAATTTGGTTTACGCAATGCATTCTGGGATTGAAAAACGCCCAGCAGCGTCATCACAACAAACATGGCGGCGCCCGTGTCCCCCGCATGTCCCCCCCGCTTGCCTTCGCTACCGAAATAAAGGATAACGACTTACAAAAGGTCGATTGAAATATCTTAAAATCGTGAGATTTAGTCTCCCGATCGAATTGATCGAGACGTTTTTCGTCATTGACTGTTGAAGCCTGACCCCTGGCGGTCACTTCGAGTCAAAAAATAGCAAAATTTTGATCTTTTTTTTTGCCTTCAAAGTAAAAAAAATAAGAATTTGCCTACCGACCGACCCACTTGAAAAATGTTGACTCGGGTTACAGCAAACAGACAATTTATTTGGGGCAGCCTAAGTTCATAACATTTATTGACTCACCATACTGACAAATATGAGGAGGAGCTGAATGACGTCCGTGTAAGCCACAGAGTAGAGGCCTCCCAACAGAGTGTACACGATCACCACAGCAGCCGAGATCCAGATACTCAGGGAGTAGGATATGTCCAACACCACGCTCATCGTCAAACCTAAACATAGTTTATTCTACTATTATTATCCAAATTACTTATTTGAAGGCTCTGTTCATCGTATTCCTGTACTGACATATGGTCATGGTTGATATAAAAAAAAAAAAAAGTGATTTACAGACTTCAAGCATCCAGAAAAAGGGTTGAAATCGATGGGACACTTGAATTTGAACATTTTACACACATAATAACCAATGGTAAAATATGTAAAATTTGAACTGCAAGACTTTCCTTTCGTTCTACAGTACAGACCAAACGTTTGGACACACACTGCAGAGTGAAGGTAAAAGGGCCAACAAATGACTGATGGAAGACCATTTCAGGTGACGACCTCTTGAAGCTCATCAAGAGAATGCCAAGAGTGTGCGAAGCAGTAATCAAAGCTAAAGGTGGCTACTTTGAAGAACCTATAATATAACACGTATTTTCAGTTGTTTCACACTTTTTTTAAGTATATAATTCCACATGTGTTAATTCATAGTTTTGATGCCTTCAGTTTGAATCTACAATTTTCATAGTCATGAAAATAAAGACAACTCTGTCTCCAAACTTTTGGTCTGTACTTGTGATTCAGTAGCAGTCAGAAATAAAAGAGGGCGGGGCAGAATAAGGTGAATATAATGCTACACTTTAACCATGTTATATTGTTACATACTCATTCAAAACATGTTTGGAACTATGTTTTGTTTTAATCTTGGTGTAATCAGTAATCGTAAATATTTAGTGAGCAAGCTCTAATGCAGGGGGGTCAAACATCCGGCCCCCAAAACATTTCTAATTTATATCAAAGATGTTTTTCCGATATAGTGTTTTTATCGCTACATCTACAAGTCCCATAGTCCTTTGCAGAGGAAGTGCAGAGGACTGAGTGTTGACACGCTCAAAATTTGACAGACTTGAGCAGAGGTCTGATTAAGGAAGGACGTTAGAGCTGCTCTAAAAGTGGCGCTAATGTGGAGCTAACAACAAGAAAACAAACTTCTGTGTCAACAGCTCTGTGAAGAAAGCAGACAGTGCAAACCTGAACAGATCAGGAGCCAAGTAAGTTGGTAGGCAAATGTTTTGGAAGGAGTGAGTGACAATTGCAGAACGTAAGGACATTGAAAGTAATCGGGAGCCGATAGCACTGGAGAATTCAGTCAGGAAAAACATACGGAAGCTAATGAAGAGCAAACACTGGAACCACAGAGGGGTGCACGTTGGAGTTTGGAGCCAAGCTTCTGAAATTGCTGATATATACCGCAGATGCAATGTCTACAGGGGACATTTGCATTTGTTAAGACTACTCAAAACCCCCAAAAGACAGGAACAACAACGGGGCAAAAGATCTGACTCAGATTGCCATATATGGCAATAAATAAATTACATACTAATGGATGTGCGAGTTGCAGGTTGGGGAGGGCAGGTCGAGTGTTGACTGAGGCGTTAGACTAGTATAAGAAGGCTTCTGGGTAATAGAGGTGTGGTACGAAGACAGCAGTTGAAGTAATAAATAACTCAATTTAATGACTGATGCACCTACACCTTGGAACCCTGTAACACCTGTTTCGTTTTCTAAATTAAAGGAAGGTAAGGCACGTTTGGGTTAGGGGGGATGATGACGCGTGCCTGGGGTTATGACGCGGTCTTGCAGCCACCGCCCGTCTGTTTGGAGATTCGCAGAAAGGAGATAGTCTGTACTATAGCTAAACACTGCGGGAATCAATCAAAAAACACTCTGGGTACTTATATGAAGCACAAATAGCGATGTAAGAAGGTTAAAAGCTCTGAAAAGTCGATTTTGAATGTTATGGGACCTTTAAATTTGACCTAACAAGTGAAGAGGAGTAATACTAAGCTGCCAGCGCAGATGATGGTGCAGTTCTACTCCTCCATCACTGTGTGGTACGCTGGAGCCACAGCCAGGGACAAACAGAGACTACAGCGCAACTCTGTGGGACCTCTCCAGGACTTTGAGACAAGCAGGTCGGATGACACCCTTCTCACCCTGGAAACTATTCGAGCCACTCCCCTTTGGTCCATCCGGACCAAAACCTCCCGCCACAAGAACAGTTTTTCCCTCTATCGTTGGACTCATGAACACTTCTTAAACACCTGTCACTTTAAATATACTTTAATCAATCACCCACTGCACTGTTCACTTTCTGCACTACATCTGTAAATTTAACTGTACATTTTGTTTACATAGTAAGCCTATTTTTATTTTTATCATATGGTAGATTTAAATAGATTTTCTTTCATGCATGCCCGTTTTGATTTTATATGCTTCATTATTGTTCACTGTTGTATGTTGCACCGAATCACCAAAGCAAGTTTCTATGTTTGTGAATTTTGTTAATTGACAATGGTAATGAACCCTTCCTGATTCTGATTCTGTTTCAAATCATCAACCCTTATTTTTTGAGATAATGAAAGCTACTAAATAATAAAAACACTTCTGCTGAAGTATTAAATAGGGTTCCATTTTTTTAATCCAACAACTGTTTTGGAGTTAGATATAGCACTGTGCAGGGGTGAGAGTGCATCTCCACAGGTGCAGCCACAGCATCCCTACATCCACATCTATATGCAGACTATATTTTGTCATGATAGTATAATTCACATGTTAAGTTACTATTTTCGCTTTTTCTTTTACCAACACTTTTTTTTATGTAGCTAAAAGTCAATTGTATCATCTTTTAATACTTGAAACAATTCCAAGTAACCACTAGTCCCTGTACCCCTGTTTGGGAAACACTGCCATAGACCATGTGGTGGGCATCATATTCTCCTGAGGGCCACACTGGGATATCTACATGTTGTGGATGCCCTTTTTCCTTTATGGCTACAGTTATTTACCTGTGTTACCCTGAATCACTGAAACTGCATTCTTCGTTTTTATCATTGTAGAAACAGATTCAGTTAGTAAAAAAACAAAAAAACAATCCACAATGTTTCAACTTTCATTTCAAATTCTGAAATTCTAAAAATGAATAAGAATACAGCCCACTCCCAGAGCTGGTACCAGTGCAGTCTGAGCTCATTTACAGCCACAGTCAGCTCCTTTCAGATGCGTCTGTCCTCCATGGGACACAATGTGGAGTTAGTTTAGACTTGTTTTTGTTGGGTATAATTATCATGCTTCTATTGTGTTGAAACGCGAACAATAGAGGAGTTTGTTTGAGGTTGTGCACGACTGTTTTACGAGTTGAGGAAGTGGCGTGACTCGCTTTGGCTGTTAATGCCATTTGTTTTTTTTCCTCATGTTTTTGTTTCCTTTTGAATTACAGTTTATAATATATTTTATTAAAACTGACTGTTGTGAACCAGATGTTGATTGTGAAATGTTGTGTATTGGGATGAAAATCCAGTCAATTCCTCTTAAAAATCTAGCCCTAAAAAATTTACATAAATTACTGTATTTTTCGGACTTTAAGGCAACGCTTTGAACCCTGTGGTCATTATAACGGTGCGTCTAATTTATAGATTTTTACTGTCAAACGGCCACCAGAGGGCACTCTAGCAGGAAGCGCAAGCGTTTGGCACGCTGTAGAAGAAAACGTCAGTGGAAGCACTGTCCAAGGGATACATCATGTTTTCTAAAGTTAAAGCTTCAAAAGGCTGTGTGTTTTATTACAATCAGACTTATATTCACAGAGAAATTAGTTTAAAGGATTAATTGAATCTAGACGCGGCAGAATACAAAGACACATGCGATTATGGCGATCTGCAGTTTAGAAATGAGTCCAACTAGTAATGTAGCGCAGTGGACCTCAGGTGCGCCACGAGACCCCTGGTTCAAAAGACGCATCACTACAGTGATTATGTATGTGTAAATCTCTCATGTTAGAACATGGGCACCAGCGGTTTATTGTCAGGTGCGGCCTGTATATGTACAAGTTCTATTTTCTTCATAAATAGTGTGTGCACGGCTTTTATTCAGGAGCACTATATAGTCTGAAAAGTACATTAACAAGAAAATACATTCATTATTTAAAAATTGTTTTCAAAATACTGGGATAAAAATTACTTGCAGAGTTGTGCTTTACAATGAAAACCCATGATATCTTACCCAGGCCGATGAGCGTGGTTGCCATCCACAACATGTCGACCAGCATGGAAGTCAGACACAGTGGAACGGTCACAAAGTTACCATATTTCAGGTGGAGCGGGTCCATCATGGTCAGGCACTTCATCTCCCTCATCGGCTTCACGAACACAAAAGCACCTGATTCAAGTAAAAAGACAAACCGAAGTATGCAATAGGCTTTTGTAGATGTGTAATCTTTCATTGGTTTGTGCATGAAGCCCACAAACAGCTCCTCTCCTCCTCTCAGTTCCCTCTGTATCTCTCTCTCTCCTCCTCCCAGTTCCCTCTGTATCTCCTCTCCTCCTCCCAGCTCCCTCTCTCTCTCCTCCTCCCAGCTCCCTCTCTCTCTCCTCCTCTCATCTCCCTCTGTATCTCCTCTCCTCCTCCCAGCTCCCTCTCTCTCTCCTCCTCTCATCTCCCTCTGTATCTCCTCTCCTCCTCCCAGCTCCCTCTCTCTCTCCTCCTCTCATCTCCCTCTGTATCTCCTCTCCTCCTCCCAGCTCCCTCTCTCTCTCCTCCTCTCATCTCCCTCTGTATCTCCTCTCCTCCTCCCAGCTCCCTCTCTCTCTCTCCTCCTCTCATCTCCCTCTGTATCTCCTCTCCTCCTCCCAGCTCTCTCTCTCCTCCTCCTCTCAGCTCCCTCTGTATCTCCTCTCCTCCTCCCAGCTCCCTCTATCTCCTCCTCCTCTCAGTTCCCTCTGTATATCCTCTCCTCCTCTCAGCTCCCTCTGTATATCCTCTCCTCCAATAGCTCCCTGTCTCTCCTTTCCTCCTCTCACCTCCCTCTGTCTCTTTCTCTCTCTCCTCCTCCTCTCAGCTCAGCACAGAGAGACAGACCGCTCCACTCCTCTGCTGCCCTATGTATGCAGATATTAACCCCACGGTGGCGCTGGCTGTCTGTCTGTTGCTGAAAACATGTCCATTGCTCGTAATATGTAAGAAACGCCTCGCGCCGCCCTGGCACAGCTCTTTGCTCCTCTAAACGGGCGTGCCCCCCATCTCCATTAGACTATTTCCAACTCTCTAGTCAGGTATTACGATCAGACACAAAGTGCGTGCTCTTGAATGCTTTGAGGGGCTTGTCCATTTTATCATCTTTTAAAACTTGAAACCGGCTGTCTATTTGCGCGCTTGTATGCTCAACCTGGTGGTTCTACTAGAAGGAAGGGGTGCAGTGGACAGCAGGTGGCAAATCATTTTGCACATCAACTAGTGATGCAATATGCACATTTTAATACCAGCCTGAGAAAACCGCAACCCGTGGAGCCAGATTTCCCCCAACCTTTTTCAAAATAGCCCAGTTGTGGATGCTCATTTGCACACGCAACTTCAACAAACATCTCACACAACTCCTGTTTGGGTTGGTGTAGACAGCTTTTTGATGCTGGTTACGTACCCACGATGAAGGAGGAAGAGTAGGACGTGAGAAACAGCAGAGCTCCAACCAGGCCTAAAGACGGAGTATACACCATCTCCGCCAGGCCAAGGATAAACGCTCCTCCGATCCATGTTGCTGCAAACAAATAAGAAAGGAGCTTAAGGGCCTATATTATGCTTTTCATTTTGCCTATCTACGTTATTATGTTAGAATCTTCTTATCTTGGAAACTTCTTCACACTTAGATATCGAAGAGATTCCATTTGCCATTTAAAGAGTTCCATCCCATCAATAGTTTTTCCGTAAATTGTTTTTGATTGTCAAATAAATTGGGCCAATGGTTCCAAATACAGAGGGGAGACCAGACACATCCCTGCCTGACCGCCCTTTCCAGAGTCAGTGGACCTGTCAGATGACCATTGATTTTAATTCTTGATGTTAGGGACCTAAAGAACCCCAATATTTTTTTCTATAATCAAAATCGCAGATTTAAAATGTGTTTAGCACTTTAAATAAATATGGCCAACTAACCGAATCAAAAGCCTTATCAGCATCCAAACTAATTATTACAGCTTTGTTTTGTTGTTTGTGTATATGATTTATTATGTGTAAGGATCGTCTTTTGTTGCCTTGTGTTTGTAGTTTGTTAATGAATCCCGTTTGATCATTGTGGATTAAGTTTGAGAGTATTTGTTCCATTGTTTTGGACATAATTGTCGTGTGTATACGATAGTACACATTCAGAATAGAAATAGGTCCATATGATGGTCCTTCCCTTCTTTTGGTGTGCGAGATATGATGGCGTCTTTCCAACTAAGAAAGGACTTTTAAAGCGTTATACCACTCTGATGAAGTCATCGCTCCCCGGAGATTTATTGTTCCTTAATCTTTTGATTGCGCCTTGTGTTTCCAAAATTGGTATTTCAGCTCATAATTTATTATTTCTGACATAAGAGGCAAATTGAGGGTGTCAAGAAAGAAATTTGTATCGTCTTGAATTTATTTAAAGTTTTTTTTTAAAGGATTAAAGGATTAAAATGCTGATCGAATTTGGTCTTGTTAAAGTAAGATTACCTTATTTTCCGAACTATAAGTCGCACCGGAGTATAAGTCGCGCCAGCCAAAAAATGCATAATAAAATAAAAAACATATAAGTCACACTGGAGTATGAAATGCAGTTGCAAGTGTGAAAATAAATAATATCACAGGTCGCTCCGGAGTATAAGTATATAAGTATTAATTAGTCCAGCATAGAGGTGAATTTAGCCAGGACCCTTCTGAAGTCCAGAGCACAGCCCAGGACGGAGCTGGAATTCTTAATGACTTTGTCCAGCTTCCTCCTCTCCTTCTCTGTGATGCTGCTGCTCCAGCAGGCCACGCCTACAGGAGCTGATGCCACCACAGAGTCGTAGAAGGTATTAGAAGGGTTTCTCCGGAGAGCTGGTTCTCCACCCGGAGACAGCAGGGGGTGACAACGGACACTTTAAATGCCCCAAAAATGAAAGCGTGACTCGGTGTAGCATGGCTAGCGTGGGTCGGAGTAGCTGATGTCAGTGTTGCACTATTAGCTGCCGTGGGTCGGAGTAGCGTAGTTAGCGTTATTTAGCAAGTAGCATAGTTAGTGAGTAGCATAGATGGCATGAGTCGGAGTAGCATGGCTAGTGTGGGAGTAGCAGAATTAGCTGCTGTGGGTTGGAGTAGCGTAATTATCATGGGTCGGAGTAGCATAGTTAGCGTGATCGAAGTGTGGTCTAACGTACCTGTCATGGTGAATATCCCCAGAATAAAGTTAATGCTGCGGTTTCCCAGTAAAACCACTTCCATTTCTCCAGCTGATCTTTTCCGCGCCTCTTGCTTGGACTTGAATGAAGCCCAGATCCCCGTGCCAAGAATCAACAGGTAGAACAAAACTATCACCACAACTCCAGCTACGTTCACTGCCATGATGCGTCTGTAAGTGGAACAGACATGCACTGTATAACTAAAGGTTTAAAGATAGACAGATAGAGAGAGAGAAACTTTGACTTTACCAAAACATTTATTAAATCTTCATTCAAGCAGAATCAGTCACATGAAAAATACCCCCAAACCTCCGACAGCCCAGATCTAACAACAACATTGAAATTACTTAAAGGCGATTTGAGAACGCAGGCGGAAGTGTGCATGTGCACTCCCCCGTGCGGACTGATACAACACACACGTGCGTTTGTTTAATAGCGCGACGGATCGCATCGCATCTCTCGTCTCCCGTAGATTTCCGTCTCTTCTGAGACAGCTCGAACTGTCTTCCTCCGTCTTAATTTTGTCCTGTACACTGAGGGAACTATATTATGATCAATGCGCTTAGACACGCGGAAACGTGCTGCTCTCCCCCCAAATGACTAAAAAAAAAAAGTCCCGCATCACATAAAATTTTGATAAAACGATAGAAGTCGCCTGTCGCGCATGTTTGTTTACTCAATCCACATGGTCCACGGGCCCTACGGCACATCCCATTCAACCCAAATTGTGAGATGACCGAATTGAGATAGTTTCAAAAGGATGCTCTGGTGAGAAACTAATGTTTCTTGTCAAAATGGTAATTGGCAATTGCCTGCATTTAGACCTTAGACGTGCTGTCAGAGTGACAGAAACAGAACACGCGCTTCCGTCTCAGTGAGAATCTCACGTCTTCTGTGATTGGCCGAAACCTCATGCAGGGTTTGTGTTGGTCCTTCTTCCGGGCGGTGCGTAGGCACGTTACTAGAGCCAAATCTCTTGATCATTTTCTGCACCCACGCACGCACCCCCCGCGCTCCGCCCGCACCCGCCGCCTAATGTTGGCCTGATGCCCGTTGCTGATAGAGTTTTTTAGCATTTCAAAAAATTACTGCCACAACGATGTATTGAAGCTTCAAAGCAACAAAAAGACGAAATATAGGTTCTTTTCAGCTTCAACCCATTTTGAGATGATCCCTAAAGGTGACATGAAATAAATAAATAAATAATAAATAATAGATTCAATAGCCTATATTTGACAGAAAAGTTTATTTTATTTGATATTTAATATGTATATATATTTTCTTTTTTTCACGCCAATGATCGTGGGCCGGCCCTCCGCTACTTGCCTGGATTCGAATATGGCCCTCGGAGGGAAATAATTGCCCACCCCTGCCCTAAGGCATATTTGATAATAATAAGTGTTGTGCAACACCCATAACATAATAGTTATAAAATAGCTCCCATATCTTAGTCCCCGCTCACAAACCCGGAAATGCAGTCGGCTTAGTTTGAGATTCGCGGCCACCCTCGTAAAGAGCAATCTGCCTCCCCCGCCCAACCAATGAAGTAGTCTCAGCGTGAGCGTGCGTTCCCCGCCCGCCCCGTGATGTATCATGGAGATGGTGTAAACAGAGGTCGAGGCGTGCGCCGGTACACGGCGCATGACACAGCGGCACATGTCAGCAGCAGCGTTGGAACATAAGAAGTGGCGTTTAAAGCTAACTGTGCCTAAATAGCCACGGTTCCTCTCGAGCGCTTTTAGTTTTGAACTTTGTCAGAGTTATTGTTCCAGATTTTAGCTGCATAAAACTGAAACGCAGATTCCCCATGTTTAGTCCTGACTATGGGCACCAGCAGGAGGCTGGTTCCTCCGAATGATGTTAAATCAAGAGGAACCAAGTAATGATTTTTATTATGACTATACGTCCCAGCAACGCTGAGACCCATGGGAGATACCAGCTGAAAGGCGAGGGGGGATAAGTGGTGAGGTTTGTCGGGCGTTTTTTGTTGGTGTAGCTGGAGTCAGTGAAGAGTTCATCATTGTTGATATCAGAACTCTTGATCTGGTTTTATTGGGCATGAGTGAAACAATCTTAATGCCTGATTGGATGGACAATGGATGGTTGGGGAGGCCTGGGTGAGAGTGGAGATGGGAAGGAGAGTGAGGATTCTGTAGTGGAAATAGATGTTCTAGAGGGGACCCAGGGCTGCTCTGAGGGCAGGGGCAACGGCAGAGATGCTGCCGGGCCTGTCACAGATGGGTCCAAGGCCTTTGATGAGGGCCCTGAAGGAAAAAACTGAAATGACTCCTACACTGGCAGTGGTGAAGATTGTTGCGGCGCTGCTGCTGATGAGTCCTTTGCTGGAGGCAGTGGAGGTGATTGTGGAGCAGCTGGAGTGAATCCTTTGCTGTGAGTGGTGGAGTGGCTGCTAATAAATCCTTTGGTGGAGGCTGTGGTTGTGGTGCTGTTGATGTTGAAAGAATTCTTCTCTTATTCCTCTCTTCTTTAACTATCTGCTCAGGACACTGCCCAGAGCGTGGAGCAGGTTCTCTGTCCGCTCCCTCACTAGAGGGTGACTAGAGTCACTCTGGTTTAGGTTGAAAGTAGCAGTTTTTCTTGTAAAAAAATGTGGACTTCTTACCACTGGATGACACTGGAATTGAATCGTGGAGTCCTTTTTCAGAATCAAAAGAAAATATCCGTGCTTGTAGCTCATGAATTTCCTATTGATATTTCCAACTGCGTTCAGAAGAGTCCGTTTTCCATATTCCCACGAACGTGTCTCAGATATCTTGTTAAAACTGTAAAAAAAGACAATTTAAATCCTTGGTCTTTTTTGAAGACAAAAACAAAAAAATTAAAGCCGCAAGCGGCATCCAACGGCCCTCGCGGGCCGCCGGCCTTCCGACTCTGCGCTTTCGACTTGATAAAGATGGCGCCCTTATTGTGTTGAATTAAAAAAGAACTTGACAGACGGCGACACATTGGACATGGCCAATCCAGTGCAAATCAACACAAATGTCGGTCAAATGTGCGGGTCCGCCACACAGAGACCATGACACTTGGAATAAAAATATGGATAAGTTTTGATGCCCCGCTTGTTTAGATGATTTTCCCCAAATATGAGCTTGATCGAGCTATTGCCCTTAGAGAAGTTGGTTAAAGTGTGAAGCGCAAATGTGAACATTTCAGAGATTTCGCTGTTTTCCGATTTCTGACATATATTTGCGGGTCCGCCGCACAGAGACCGTAGCACTTGGAATAAAAATATGGATAACTTTGATGCCGCGCTTGTGTAGATGATATTTCCCAAAGTAAAGCTTGATCGAGCTATTGCCCACGGAGGAGTTTGTTAAAGTGTGAAGCGTAAATGTGAACATTTCATAGATTTAGCGTTTTTCCCATTTGTGACAGTATATTTACAGCTCCACGGCACAGAGACCGTAGCACTTAAAATCAAAATATGGATAAGTTTTGATGCCCCGCTTGTGTAGATGATTTTACCCGAATATGAACTTGATCGAGCTATCGTCCTAGGAGGAGTTCGTTAAAGTGTGAAGCGTAAAAATGTGGTCATTTTAGAGATTTCGCTGTTTTCCAGTTTGTGACATATATTTGCGGGTCCGCCACACAAAGACGGTAGCACTTAGAATATAAATATGGATAAGTTTTGATGGCCCGCTTGTGTAGATGATATTCTCCAAATATGAACTTGATCGGACAATCGCCCTAGGAGGAGTTTGTTAAAGTGTGAAGCGTAAAAATGTGGTGATTTGAGCGATTCTACAATTTTCCCATAAGGATAACATGGGATGTTTCTGTCATCGCTACGGTTACGCCGTACAAAATATGACTTTGGCTCTCATATTTTTATGATCAGGATGGCAAATTAGAATTTTGTGCGAAATATCATGTCATTTGGAAAAACTCTATTGTTTATAGGCCACTCTGAAGGCCAAATAGTCAGAATTCTGGGAAACGTTTGCGGCTCCGTCGCACAGAGACCGTAAAAGCTATCCTTAAAATTTTGATAACTTTAGATGCCCCACTTGTCTAGAGAACGTACACCGATTTTGAGGTTGGTGGGCAAAACGCACTAGGAGGAGTTCGTTAAAGTGTGAAACATAAAAATGTGGTAATTTGAGAGATTTTGCGGTTTTCCCATAGGGATAAAATGGGATGTTTCTGTCATCGCTACGACTACGCCGTAAAAATTAAGGCATTTGTCTGATTGGCTTTTTTGATCGCGACGCCAAAATAGAATTTTGGGTAAAGTTTAGAAAATTTTGGTAAAACTAATTTTTGACCTTCAATGTTAATTTAAAGGTCATTCTGTAGGGGGCGCTATCGCGCCCATTTCAATTTTGTCATCATAAACTGGTCCAAACTAGAAAGTTGAACAACTGATTCAAATTTGGTCCTAATCGGACTTGTTTTGATCAAATGGGAACAATTTTTAGATCTGCAATATCCCAAAATAAGTTGTCCAACTTTGCGGCTGCGCCGCACACAGACCGTAAAAGGTATCTCAAAAAATTGGATAACTTTAGATGCCCCACTTGTCCAGAGGACGTCCGCCGATTTTGAAGTCGGTGGGCAAAACGCCCTAGGAGGAGTTCGTCAAAGTTTGACGTGAACAAAATGGCTAACACAGCGTGTTTTCATTTTCAAAGGAAGATGGCGGGCATAGGGTAATTCTGGGGGCGTGGCCACAATAATATTTGTTTTTTGTCCTCACGAGAGGAATGCGTGTTCCGAATTTCTTAGCTCTACGACAAAGTTGACCTCGGGGCGTCTCCCATAGGCGCAATGTATTTTGACTTTTGTCGGTGGCGCTGTCGCGCCATTTTTTAACGAAAAAAAAAATGGCCCAGAAAAAACAAAATTTTTCGCCGATTTTGAATTTTGGGTAAAGTTTGGTGAGTTTTTGAGCATGTTCAGGGGGTCAAATTAGAGTTCAAAGCGCTGAAGAAGAACAAGAAAAATAATAATAAATATAGCCGCAAGCGGCAATGATCGGCCCTCGCCACGCCGCCGCCACACCGCCGCCACGCCGCAAGAGGAGGGGGCGCTAACGCGCCCCAATTGTCCTTTTATCACGCCTACTGCTGAATCTGTGACGCTGTCACATGTTCTCCCCTTTGTTTTACCATCAAAAAGCAATTTTATTTTGAATTCTTGGCAAAATGTGCGGCTTTGCCGCACAGACACCGTGACTCTTTGAATGAAAATGTGGATAACTTTTGATGGTCCACCCCTGAAGATGAGTCTCACCAAATTTCAGGTTAATAGGGCTGACGCCCTGGGAGGAGTTTGTGAAAGTCTAAAGTGTAAACATGTTCTGGCCCCATTGGAATAACATGGGAGGTTTCGGTCATCGTTACGGCAACGCCATAACAATTATGACATGGGTCTCATTGACTTTTTTGATGGGGATGCTAAAATTGAGTTGTGTGTCAAATTTCATATAATTTCGCAAAACTAAACATTTAACCTCCATATAAAATCTGTAGGGGGCGCTGTGGCGCCAAATGAATTTATTTCACTTCAAGTAGGTTTAGGGCAAAGAGTTTAACAACTGATTCTAATTTGACGCAATTCGGACTTTATCTGCGCAAACGGCAGAAATTTTAAATATGGGAGATTTCTGAAATTTTAGTTACAGTTTGCGGCTTCGCCGCACAGAGACCGTGAGAGGTATCAATGTAATTTGGATAACTTTTGATGTCCCACTCCTCAGTAGCATTTTCACCAAATTTCAGCTTTTTAGGGCCAACGCCCTGGGAGGAGTTCGTAAAAGTACGATGTTTGGAAAAACTCCGAAGTCATGTTTAGCCATTTTTGAAGTAATATGGCCGACATTTGGTTCGGGGGACGGCGTTGCCGTAATAATATTTTTTACTTCTCTTGTCACCATCTACCTCTGCGCCAAATTTCATGATTCTACGATCAGATTTTTTTTGGGTCATTTCCCATCTCTCAATGCATTTTTGGTACATTTGGTGGCGCTGACGCGCCAATTTTTTTTATTTTAGAAAAGGGAAATAGCCAGAATGTAGAGAGGCACGATTTTTAGAGGTGTGCAAATTTTTGTGACTTTTCGTCAATGTTCACTGGGTGAAAAATAGGGGGGTTGGTCCCGAGAAGAAGAAGAAAGAAAGAAAGAAAGAAAGAAAGAAAGAATAATATTCCGATGCGAAAACAATGTTTCCCATTTTTCAAATATCATAAACTATACATTTTCGGAAAGCGCTCGCGCTTTCCTACCTCATGGTGTGGGTCCCTGGTCACTGACGGGTACTTTCGATAATTTTGAGTGGGCTCCGCCCACTTTGTGTTTTTGGCCCTCTATACAGTAATAATGTTCAATTTTTGCATTACATGCTTATATGCACGGAACATGCAAGAGATGGGGAACGTATTCGTGAGCTACTTAGCGCAAATGAGTGCTTTATATGGGGATGACGACCGCGAAGCGGTCGTCATCCCAATGTAAAGTGCTCGTTTAGTGCGAACTTTTGCACGGGCTTCGCCCGTTTACAACGGTAATGTTCCATTTTCCTACAACTAATTAGTATGCACGGGGCGTGCATGAGTGGAGGAGTGCGTTAGTGAGTGTTTGGAAGTGGGCGAGCGCTTCGCGCTCGATTTCGTGCGCACTACGTGCGCACTTTCGCAGCCGTGCTTCGCACGGCCTTACGAGATTAATAGGCCTCTCGCCAGCTTGTGGCGCTCGGGCCTAATTAAAGCCGCAAGCGGCATCCAACGGCCCTCGCGGGCCGCCGGCCTTCCGACTCTGCGCTTTTGACTTGATAAAGATGGCGCCCTTATTGTGTCTTGAATAAAAAAAGAACTTGACAGACGGCGACACATTGGACATGGCCAATCCAGTGCAAATGAACACAAGTGTCAGTCAAATTTGCTGCGCCGCCGCACAGAGACCGTAGCACTTGGAATAAAAATATGGATACCTTTTGATGCCCCGCTTGTGTAGATGATTTTTCCCAAAGTAAAGCTTGATCGAGCTATTGCCCACGGAGGAGTTTGTTAAAGTGTGAAGCGTAAATGTGAACATTTCAAGGATTTGGCGTTTTTCCCATTTGTGACAGTATATTTGCAGCTCCACGGCACAGAGACCGTACCACTTAAAATCAAAATATGGATAACTTTTGATGCCCCGTTTGTGTAGATGATTTTCCCCAAATATGAGCTTGATCGGGCAATCGCCCTAGGAGGAGTTCGTTAAAGTGTGAAGCGTAAAAATGTGGTGATTTTAGAGATTTCGCTGTTTTCCCATTTCTGACATATATTTGCGGGTCCGCCACACAGAGACCGTAGCACTTAGAATCAAAATATGGGTAAGTTTTGATGCCCCGCTTGTGTAGATGATATTCTCCAAATATGAACTTGATCGGACAATCGCCCTAGGAGGAGTTTGTTAAAGTGTGAAGCGTAAAAATGTGGTGATTTGAGCGATTCTACGATTTTCCCATAAGGATAACATGGGATGTTTCTGTCAACGCTACGGTTACGCCGTACAAAATATGACTTTGGCTCTCATACTTTTATGATCAGGATGGCAAATTAGAATTTTGTTCAAAATATCATGTCATTTGGAAAAACTCTATTGTTTATAGGCCACTCTGAAGGCCAAATAGTCAGAATTCTGGGAAACGTTTGCGGCTCCGTCGCACAAAGACCGTAAAAGCTATCCTTAAAATTTGGATAACTTTAGATACACCACTTGTCTAGAGGACGTACACCGATTTTGAGGTTGGTGGGCAAAACGCACTAGGAGGACTTCGTTAAAGTGTAAAACATAAAAATGTGGTAATTTGAGAGATTTTGTGGTTTTCCCATAGGGATAACATGGGAGGTTTCTGTCATCGCTACGACTACGGCGTAAAAATTTAGGCATTTTTGTGATTGGCTTTTGTGATCGGGACGGCAAAATAGAATTTTGGGTAAAGTTTAGACAATTTTGGTAAAACTAATTTTTGACCTTCAATGTTAATTTAAAGGTCACTCTGTAGGGGGCGCTATCACTGCCATTTCAATTTTGTCAGCCTAAACTGGTCCAAACTAGAAAGTTTAACAACTGATTCAAATTTGGTCCTAATCGGACTGGTTTTGATCAAATGGGAGCAATTTTTAGACCTGCAATATTCCAAAATAAGTTGTCCAACTTTGCGGCTGCGCCGCACACAGACCGTAAAAGGTATCTCAAAAAATTGAATAACTTTAGATGCCCCACTTGTCCAGAGGACGTACGCCGATTTTGAAGTCGGTGGGCAAAACGCCCTAGGAGGAGTTCGTCAAAGTTTGACGTAAACAAAATGGCTAACTCAGCTTGTTTTCATTTTCAAAGGAAGATGGCGGCCATAGGGTAAGTTTGGGGGCGTGGCCACAATGTTTTTTTTTGTTTATCCTCACGAGAGGAATGCGTGTCCCGAATTTCGTAGCTTTACGCCAAAGTTGACCTCGGGGCGTCTCCCATAGGCGCAATGTATTTTGACTTTTGTCGGTGGCGCTGTCGCGCCATTTTTTAACGAAAAAAAAAATGGCCCAGAAAAAATAAAATTTTTCGCCGATTCTGAATTTTGGGCAAAGTTTGGTGAGTTTTTGAGCATGTTCAGGGGGTCAAATTAGAGATCAAAGCGCTGAAGAAGAACAAGAAAAATAATAATAATAATAATAATAATAATATTTTTAGCAAAAACAATATAGCCGTTTTTACTATAACAACAAATGATACATCGTTTGAAAGCTCTAAGCCTTCCCGATGCCGCCATGGGGTGGAATCATCATTACGAGCGCTTACGCGCTCGTCACTCCCTATTCCGTCGGGATGCCCCGCCCACTCCCCATAGACTTCCATTGATTTGAGCAGATACAAGCATGGCCCATGCCTGCGGCATGGATTCTCGCGTACGGGACGATGCCAGGAGGGTTTTTGGAGGAATGCAGCGCTTCGCGCTGCTGTTGTCAACAATTAGTGAATGGGCTACGCCCATTCACTAATTGTTGACTATTTCTGTCATAGCAGGAGTAAGTATGCATGATCCATGCCTTCGGCATGGGCTAGTTCACTGTACTTGCCAGGGGCGACGGGCTACCAAACATGCGGGCTGCGCCCGCATGTTTGGTCAGACAGTTGCAACGCTGCCTTCGGCAGCGTTGCGGGAGCAATAGGCCCTCCCCCTGCTGGGGCTCGGGCCTAATTAAAGCCGCAAGCGGCATCCAACGGCCCTCGCGGGCCGCCGGCCTTCCGACTCTGCGCTTTCGACTTGATAAAGATGGCGCCCTTATTGTGTCTTGAATTAAAAAAGAACTTGACAGACGGCGACACATTCGACATGGCCAATCCAGTGCAAATGAACACAAGTGTCAGTCAAATTTGCTGCGCCGCCGCACAGAGACCGTAGCACTTGGAATATAAATATGGATAGCTTTTGATGCCCCGCGTGTGTAGATGATATTTCCCAAAGTAAAGCTTGATTGAGCTATTGCCCACGGAGGAGTTCATTAAAGTGTGAAGCATAAAAATGTGGTCATTTTAGAGATATCGCGGTTTTCTGACATATATTTGCGGGTCCGCCACACAGAGACCGTAGCACTTAGAATCAAAATATGGATAAGTTTTGATGCCCCGCTTGTGTAGATGATATTCTCCAAATATGAACTTGATCGGACAATCGCCCTAGGAGGAGTTCATTAAAGTGTGAAGCGTAAAAATGTGGTGATTTGAGCGATTCTGCGATTTTTCCATAAGGATAACATGGGATGTTTCTGTCATCGCTACGGTTACGCCGTACAAAATATGACTTTGGCTCTCATACTTTTATGATCAGGATGGCAAATTAGAATTTTGTTCAAAATATCATGTCATTTGGAAAAACTATATTGTTTATAGGCCACTCTGAAGGCCAAATAGTCAGAATTCTGGGAAACGTTTACGGCTCCGTCGCACAGAGACCGTAAAAGTTATCCTTAAAATTTGGATAACTTTAGATGCCCCACTTGTCTAGAGGACGTACACCGATTTTGAGGTTGGTGGGCAAAACGCACTACGAGGAGTTCGTTGAAGTGTAAAACATAAAAATGTGGTAATTTGAGAGATTTGGTGGTTTTCCCATAGGGATAACATGGGAGGTTTCTGTCATCGCTACGACTACGCCGTAAAAATTTAGGCATTTTTGTGATTGGCTTTTGTGATCGGGACGGCAAAATAGAATTTTGGGTAAAGTTTAGACAATTTTGGTAAAACTAATTTTTGACCTTCAATGTTAATTTAAAGGTCACTCTGTAGGGGGCGCTATCGCGGCCATTTCAATTTTGTCAGCCTAAACTGGTCCAAACTAGAAAGTTTAACAACTGATTCAAATTTGGTCCTAATCGGACTGGTTTTGATCAAATGGGAGCAATTTTTAGATCTGCAATATTCCAAAATAAGTTGTCCAACTTTGCGGCTGCGCCGCACACAGACCGTTAAAGGTATCTCAAAAAATTTAATAACTTTAGATGCCCCACTTGTCCAGAGGACGTCCGCCGATTTTGAAGTCGGTGGGCAAAACGCCCTAGGAGGAGTTCGTCAAAGTTTGACGTAAACAAAATGGCTAACTCAGCTTGTTTTCATTTTCAAAGGAAGATGGCGGCCATAGGGTAAGTTTGGGGGCGTGGCCACAATGTTTTTTTTTTGTTTATCCTCACGAGAGGAATGCGTGTCCCGAATTTCGTAGCTTTACGCCAAAGTTGACCTCGGGGCGTCTCCCATAGGCGCAATGTATTTTGACTTTTGTCGGTGGCGCTGTCGCGCCATTTTTTAACGAAAAAAAAAATGGCCCAGAAAAAATAAAATTTTTCACCGATTCTGAATTTTGGGCAAAGTTTGGTGAGTTTTTGAGCATGTTCAGGGGGTCAAATTAGAGATCAAAGCGCTGAAGAAGAACAAGAAAAATTAAAGCCGCAAGCGGCATCCAACGGCCCTCGCGGGCCGCCGGCCTTCTGACTCTGCTCTCTGCATTTTACAGAGATGGCGCTAACGCAATTGTCTAAGAACTAAGACAGTGACACATTGGACATGTACAATCCTGTGCTTAACCAGTGCAAATGAACACAAATGTCGGTCAAATGTGCAGCTCCAGCGCACAGAGACCGTGACACTTGGAATAAAAATATGGATAACTTTTGATGCTCCGCTTGTGTAGATTATTTTCCCAAAATATGAGCTTGATCGAGCTATTGCCCACAGAGGAGTTCATTAAAGTGTGAAGCATAAATGTGAACATTTCAAGGATTTGGCGTTTTTCCCATTTGTGACATACATTTGCGGCTCTACCGCACAGAGACCGTAGCACTTGGAATAAAAATATGGATACCTTTTGATGCCCCGCTTGTGTAGATGATTTTTCCCAAAGTAAAGCTTGATCGAGCTATTGCCCACGGAGGAGTTTGTTAAAGTGTGAAGCGTAAATGTGAACATTTCAAGGATTTGGCGTTTTTCCCATTTGTGACAGTATATTTGCAGCTCCACGGCACAGAGACCGTACCACTTAAAATCAAAATATGGATAACTTTTGATGCCCCGTTTGTGTAGATGATTTTCCCCAAATATGAGCTTGATCGGGCAATCGCCCTAGGAGGAGTTCGTTAAAGTGTGAAGCGTAAAAATGTGGTGATTTTAGAGATTTCGCTGTTTTCCCATTTCTGACATATATTTGCGGGTCCGCCACACAGAGACCGTAGCACTTAGAATCAAAATATGGGTAAGTTTTGATGCCCCGCTTGTGTAGATGATATTCTCCAAATATGAACTTGATCGGACAATCGCCCTAGGAGGAGTTCGTTAAAGTGTGAAGCGTAAAAATGTGGTGATTTGAGCGATTCTACGATTTTCCCATAAGGATAACATGGGATGTTTCTGTCAACGCTACGGTTACGCCGTACAAAATATGACTTTGGCTCTCATACTTTTATGATCAGGATGGCAAATTAGAATTTTGTTCAAAATATCATGTCATTTGGAAAAACTCTATTGTTTATAGGCCACTCTGAAGGCCAAATAGTCAGAATTCTGGGAAACGTTTGCGGCTCCGTCGCACAAAGACCGTAAAAGCTATCCTTAAAATTTGGATAACTTTAGATACACCACTTGTCTAGAGGACGTACACCGATTTTGAGGTTGGTGGGCAAAACGCACTAGGAGGACTTCGTTAAAGTGTAAAACATAAAAATGTGGTAATTTGAGAGATTTTGTGGTTTTCCCATAGGGATAACATGGGAGGTTTCTGTCATCGCTACGACTACGGCGTAAAAATTTAGGCATTTTTGTGATTGGCTTTTGTGATCGGGACGGCAAAATAGAATTTTGGGTAAAGTTTAGACAATTTTGGTAAAACTAATTTTTGACCTTCAATGTTAATTTAAAGGTCACTCTGTAGGGGGCGCTATCACTGCCATTTCAATTTTGTCAGCCTAAACTGGTCCAAACTAGAAAGTTTAACAACTGATTCAAATTTGGTCCTAATCGGACTGGTTTTGATCAAATGGGAGCAATTTTTAGACCTGCAATATTCCAAAATAAGTTGTCCAACTTTGCGGCTGCGCCGCACACAGACCGTAAAAGGTATCTCAAAAAATTGAATAACTTTAGATGCCCCACTTGTCCAGAGGACGTACGCCGATTTTGAAGTCGGTGGGCAAAACGCCCTAGGAGGAGTTCGTCAAAGTTTGACGTAAACAAAATGGCTAACTCAGCTTGTTTTCATTTTCAAAGGAAGATGGCGGCCATAGGGTAAGTTTGGGGGCGTGGCCACAATGTTTTTTTTTGTTTATCCTCACGAGAGGAATGCGTGTCCCGAATTTCGTAGCTTTACGCCAAAGTTGACCTCGGGGCGTCTCCCATAGGCGCAATGTATTTTGACTTTTGTCGGTGGCGCTGTCGCGCCATTTTTTAACGAAAAAAAAAATGGCCCAGAAAAAATAAAATTTTTCGCCGATTCTGAATTTTGGGCAAAGTTTGGTGAGTTTTTGAGCATGTTCAGGGGGTCAAATTAGAGATCAAAGCGCTGAAGAAGAACAAGAAAAATTAAAGCCGCAAGCGGCATCCAACGGCCCTCGCGGGCCGCCGGCCTTCTGACTCTGCTCTCTGCATTTTACAGAGATGGCGCTAACGCAATTGTCTAAGAACTAAGACAGTGACACATTGGACATGTACAATCCTGTGCTTAACCAGTGCAAATGAACACAAATGTCGGTCAAATGTGCAGCTCCAGCGCACAGAGACCGTGACACTTGGAATAAAAATATGGATAACTTTTGATGCTCCGCTTGTGTAGATTATTTTCCCAAAATATGAGCTTGATCGAGCTATTGCCCACAGAGGAGTTCATTAAAGTGTGAAGCATAAATGTGAACATTTCAAGGATTTGGCGTTTTTCCCATTTGTGACATACATTTGCGGCTCTACCGCACAGAGACCGTAGCACTTGGAATAAAAATATGGATACCTTTTGATGCCCCGCTTGTGTAGATGATTTTTCCCAAAGTAAAGCTTGATCGAGCTATTGCCCACGGAGGAGTTTGTTAAAGTGTGAAGCGTAAATGTGAACATTTCAAGGATTTGGCGTTTTTCCCATTTGTGACAGTATATTTGCAGCTCCACGGCACAGAGACCGTACCACTTAAAATCAAAATATGGATAACTTTTGATGCCCCGTTTGTGTAGATGATTTTCCCCAAATATGAGCTTGATCGGGCAATCGCCCTAGGAGGAGTTCGTTAAAGTGTGAAGCGTAAAAATGTGGTGATTTTAGAGATTTCGCTGTTTTCCCATTTCTGACATATATTTGCGGGTCCGCCACACAGAGACCGTAGCACTTAGAATCAAAATATGGGTAAGTTTTGATGCCCCGCTTGTGTAGATGATATTCTCCAAATATGAACTTGATCGGACAATCGCCCTAGGAGGAGTTTGTTAAAGTGTGAAGCGTAAAAATGTGGTGATTTGAGCGATTCTACGATTTTCCCATAAGGATAACATGGGATGTTTCTGTCAACGCTACGGTTACGCCGTACAAAATATGACTTTGGCTCTCATACTTTTATGATCAGGATGGCAAATTAGAATTTTGTTCAAAATATCATGTCATTTGGAAAAACTCTATTGTTTATAGGCCACTCTGAAGGCCAAATAGTCAGAATTCTGGGAAACGTTTGCGGCTCCGTCGCACAAAGACCGTAAAAGCTATCCTTAAAATTTGGATAACTTTAGATACACCACTTGTCTAGAGGACGTACACCGATTTTGAGGTTGGTGGGCAAAACGCACTAGGAGGACTTCGTTAAAGTGTAAAACATAAAAATGTGGTAATTTGAGAGATTTTGTGGTTTTCCCATAGGGATAACATGGGAGGTTTCTGTCATCGCTACGACTACGGCGTAAAAATTTAGGCATTTTTGTGATTGGCTTTTGTGATCGGGACGGCAAAATAGAATTTTGGGTAAAGTTTAGACAATTTTGGTAAAACTAATTTTTGACCTTCAATGTTAATTTAAAGGTCACTCTGTAGGGGGCGCTATCACTGCCATTTCAATTTTGTCAGCCTAAACTGGTCCAAACTAGAAAGTTTAACAACTGATTCAAATTTGGTCCTAATCGGACTGGTTTTGATCAAATGGGAGCAATTTTTAGACCTGCAATATTCCAAAATAAGTTGTCCAACTTTGCGGCTGCGCCGCACACAGACCGTAAAAGGTATCTCAAAAAATTGAATAACTTTAGATGCCCCACTTGTCCAGAGGACGTACGCCGATTTTGAAGTCGGTGGGCAAAACGCCCTAGGAGGAGTTCGTCAAAGTTTGACGTAAACAAAATGGCTAACTCAGCTTGTTTTCATTTTCAAAGGAAGATGGCGGCCATAGGGTAAGTTTGGGGGCGTGGCCACAATGTTTTTTTTTGTTTATCCTCACGAGAGGAATGCGTGTCCCGAATTTCGTAGCTTTACGCCAAAGTTGACCTCGGGGCGTCTCCCATAGGCGCAATGTATTTTGACTTTTGTCGGTGGCGCTGTCGCGCCATTTTTTAACGAAAAAAAAAATGGCCCAGAAAAAATAAAATTTTTCGCCGATTCTGAATTTTGGGCAAAGTTTGGTGAGTTTTTGAGCATGTTCAGGGGGTCAAATTAGAGATCAAAGCGCTGAAGAAGAACAAGAAAAATTAAAGCCGCAAGCGGCATCCAACGGCCCTCGCGGGCCGCCGGCCTTCCGACTCTGCGCTTTCGACTTGATAAAGATGGCGCCCTTATTGTGTGTTGAATAAAAAAAGAACTTGACAGACGGCGACACATTGGACATGGCCAATCCAGTGCAAATGAACACAAGTGTCAGTCAAATTTGCTGCGCCGCCGCACAGAGACCGTAGCACTTGGAATAAAAATATGGATAACTTTTGATGCCGCGCTTGTGTAGATAATTTTTCCCAAAGTAAAGCTTGATCGAGCTATTGCCCACGGAGGAGTTTGTTAAAGTGTGAAGCGTAAATGTGAACATTTCAAGGATTTGGCGTTTTTCCCATTTGTGACAGTATATTTGCAGCTCCACGGCACAGAGACCGTACCACTTAAAATCAAAATATGGATAACTTTTGATGCCCCGTTTGTGTAGATGATTTTCCCCAAATATGAGCTTGATCGGGCAATCGGCCTAGGAGGAGTTCGTTAAAGTGTGAAGCGTAAAAATGTGGTGATTTTAGAGATTTCGCTGTTTTCCCATTTCTGACATATATTTGCGGGTCCGCCACACAGAGACCGTAGCACTTAGAATCAAAATATGGGTAAGTTTTGATGCCCCGCTTGTGTAGATGATATTCTCCAAATATGAACTTGATCGGACAATCGCCCTAGGAGGAGTTTGTTAAAGTGTGAAGCGTAAAAATGTGGTGATTTGAGCGATTCTACGATTTTCCCATAAGGATAACATGGGATGTTTCTGTCAACGCTACGGTTACGCCGTACAAAATATGACTTTGGCTCTCATACTTGTATGATCAGGATGGCAAATTAGAATTTCGTTCAAAATATCATGTCATTTGGAAAAACTCTATTGTTTATAGGCCACTCTGAAGGCCAAATAGTCAGAATTCTGGGAAACGTTTGCGGCTCCGTCGCACAAAGACCGTAAAAGTTATCCTTAAAATTTGGATAACTTTAGATACACCACTTGTCTAGAGGACGTACACCGATTTTGAGGTTGGTGGGCAAAACGCACTAGGAGGACTTCGTTAAAGTGTAAAACATAAAAATGTGGTAATTTGAGAGATTTTGTGGTTTTCCCATAGGGATAACATGGGAGGTTTCTGTCATCGCTACGACTACGGCGTAAAAATTTAGGCATTTTTGTGATTGGCTTTTGTGATCGGGACGGCAAAATAGAATTTTGGGTAAAGTTTAGACAATTTTGGTAAAACTAATTTTTGACCTTCAATGTTAATTTAAAGGTCACTCTGTAGGGGGCGCTATCACTGCCATTTCAATTTTGTCAGCCTAAACTGGTCCAAACTAGAAAGTTTAACAACTGATTCAAATTTGGTCCTAATCGGACTGGTTTTGATCAAATGGGAGCAATTTTTAGACCTGCAATATTCCAAAATAAGTTGTCCAACTTTGCGGCTGCGCCGCACACAGACCGTAAAAGGTATCTCAAAAAATTGAATAACTTTAGATGCCCCACTTGTCCAGAGGACGTACGCCGATTTTGAAGTCGGTGGGCAAAACGCCCTAGGAGGAGTTCGTCAAAGTTTGACGTAAACAAAATGGCTAACTCAGCTTGTTTTCATTTTCAAAGGAAGATGGCGGCCATAGGGTAAGTTTGGGGGCGTGGCCACAATGATTTTTTTTGTTTATCCTCACGAGAGGAATGCGTGTCCCGAATTTCGTAGCTTTACGCCAAAGTTGACCTCGGGGCGTCTCCCATAGGCGCAATGTATTTTGACTTTTGTCGGTGGCGCTGTCGCGCCATTTTTTAACGAAAAAAAAAATGGCCCAGAAAAAATAAAATTTTTCGCCGATTCTGAATTTTGGGCAAAGTTTGGTGAGTTTTTGAGCATGTTCAGGGGGTCAAATTAGAGATCAAAGCGCTGAAGAAGAACAAGAAAAATAATAATAATAATAATAATAATAATATTTTTAGCAAAAACAATATAGCCGTTTTTACTATAACAACAAATGATACATCGTTTGAAAGCTCTAAGCCTTCCCGATGCCGCCATGGGGTGGAATCATCATTACGAGCGCTTACGCGCTCGTCACTCCCTATTCCGTCGGGATGCCCCGCCCACTCCCCATAGACTTCCATTGATTTGAGCAGATACAAGCATGGCCCATGCCTGCGGCATGGATTCTCGCGTACGGGACGATGCCAGGAGGGTTTTTGGAGGAATGCAGCGCTTCGCGCTGCTGTTGTCAACAATTAGTGAATGGGCTACGCCCATTCACTAATTGTTGACTATTTCTGTCATAGCAGGAGTAAGTATGCATGATCCATGCCTTCGGCATGGGCTAGTTCACTGTACTTGCCAGGGGCGACGGGGTACCAAACATGCGGGCTGCGCCCGCATGTTTGGTCAGACAGTTGCAACGCTGCCTTCGGCAGCGTTGCGGGAGCAATAGGCCCTCCCCCTGCTGGGGCTCGGGCCTAATTAAAGCCGCAAGCGGCATCCAACGGCCCTCGCGGGCCGCCGGCCTTCCGACTCTGCGCTTTCGACTTGATAAAGATGGCGCCCTTATTGTGTCTTGAATTAAAAAAGAACTTGACAGACGGCGACACATTCGACATGGCCAATCCAGTGCAAATGAACACAAGTGTCAGTCAAATTTGCTGCGCCGCCGCACAGAGACCGTAGCACTTGGAATATAAATATGGATAGCTTTTGATGCCCCGCGTGTGTAGATGATATTTCCCAAAGTAAAGCTTGATTGAGCTATTGCCCACGGAGGAGTTCATTAAAGTGTGAAGCATAAAAATGTGGTCATTTTAGAGATATCGCGGTTTTCTGACATATATTTGCGGGTCCGCCACACAGAGACTGTAGCACTTAGAATCAAAATATGGATAAGTTTTGATGCCCCGCTTGTGTAGATGATATTCTCCAAATATGAACTTGATCGGACAATCGCCCTAGGAGGAGTTCATTAAAGTGTGAAGCGTAAAAATGTGGTGATTTGAGCGATTCTGCGATTTTTCCATAAGGATAACATGGGATGTTTCTGTCATCGCTACGGTTACGCCGTACAAAATATGACTTTGGCTCTCATACTTTTATGATCAGGATGGCAAATTAGAATTTTGTTCAAAATATCATGTCATTTGGAAAAACTATATTGTTTATAGGCCACTCTGAAGGCCAAATAGTCAGAATTCTGGGAAACGTTTACGGCTCCGTCGCACAGAGACCGTAAAAGTTATCCTTAAAATTTGGATAACTTTAGATGCCCCACTTGTCTAGAGGACGTACACCGATTTTGAGGTTGGTGGGCAAAACGCACTACGAGGAGTTCGTTGAAGTGTAAAACATAAAAATGTGGTAATTTGAGAGATTTGGTGGTTTTCCCATAGGGATAACATGGGAGGTTTCTGTCATCGCTACGACTACGCCGTAAAAATTTAGGCATTTTTGTGATTGGCTTTTGTGATCGGGACGGCAAAATAGAATTTTGGGTAAAGTTTAGACAATTTTGGTAAAACTAATTTTTGACCTTCAATGTTAATTTAAAGGTCACTCTGTAGGGGGCGCTATCGCGGCCATTTCAATTTTGTCAGCCTAAACTGGTCCAAACTAGAAAGTTTAACAACTGATTCAAATTTGGTCCTAATCGGACTGGTTTTGATCAAATGGGAGCAATTTTTAGATCTGCAATATTCCAAAATAAGTTGTCCAACTTTGCGGCTGCGCCGCACACAGACCGTTAAAGGTATCTCAAAAAATTGAATAACTTTAGATGCCCCACTTGTCCAGAGGACGTACGCCGATTTTGAAGTCGGTGGGCAAAACGCCCTAGGAGGAGTTCGTCAAAGTTTGACGTAAACAAAATGGCTAACTCAGCTTGTTTTCATTTTCAAAGGAAGATGGCGGCCATAGGGTAAGTTTGGGGGCGTGGCCACAATGTTTTTTTTTGTTTATCCTCACGAGAGGAATGCGTGTCCCGAATTTCGTAGCTTTACGCCAAAGTTGACCTCGGGGCGTCTCCCATAGGCGCAATGTATTTTGACTTTTGTCGGTGGCGCTGTCGCGCCATTTTTTAACGAAAAAAAAAATGGCCCAGAAAAAATAAAATTTTTCACCGATTCTGAATTTTGGGCAAAGTTTGGTGAGTTTTTGAGCATGTTCAGGGGGTCAAATTAGAGATCAAAGCGCTGAAGAAGAACAAGAAAAATTAAAGCCGCAAGCGGCATCCAACGGCCCTCGCGGGCCGCCGGCCTTCTGACTCTGCTCTCTGCATTTTACAGAGATGGCGCTAACGCAATTGTCTAAGAACTAAGACAGTGACACATTGGACATGTACAATCCTGTGCTTAACCAGTGCAAATGAACACAAATGTCGGTCAAATGTGCAGCTCCAGCGCACAGAGACCGTGACACTTGGAATAAAAATATGGATAACTTTTGATGCTCCGCTTGTGTAGATTATTTTCCCAAAATATGAGCTTGATCGAGCTATTGCCCACAGAGGAGTTCATTAAAGTGTGAAGCATAAATGTGAACATTTCAAGGATTTGGCGTTTTTCCCATTTGTGACATACATTTGCGGCTCTACCGCACAGAGACCGTAGCACTTAAAATCAAAATATGGATAACTTTTGATGCCCCGCTTGTGTAGATGATTCTCCCCAAATATGAACTTGATCGGGTATTCGCCCTAGGAGGAGTATGTTAAAGTGTGAAGTGTAAAAATGTGGTCATTTTAGAGATTTTGCGGTTTCCCCATAGGGATAACATGGGATGTTTCTGTCATCGCTACGGCTACGCTTTACCAAATATGATTTTGGCTCCCATACTTTTTATTTTGGGGATGGCAAATGAGAATTGTGTGCAAAATGTCATGTCATTTGGAAAAACACTTGTTTATAGGCCACTCTGAAGGCCAAATAGTCCAAATTCTGCGAAAAGTTTGCGGCTCAGCTGCACAGAGACCGTAAATGTTATCCATAAAATTTGAATAACTTTAGATGCCCCACTTGTCTAGAGCAGGTACACTGATTTTGAGATCAGTGGGCCAAACGCACTAGGAGGAGTTCGTTAAAGTGTGAAGCGTAAATGTGAACATTTCAAAGATTTGGCGTTTTCCCATTTGTGACAGTATATTTGCAGCTCCACGGCACAGAGACCGTACCAGTACGTACAAAATATGACTTTGGCTCTCATACTTGTATGATCAGGATGGCAAATTAGAATTTTGTTCAAAATATCATGTCATTTGGAAAAACTATTGTTTATAGGCCACTCTGAAGGCCAAATAGTCAGAATTCTGGGAAACGTTGCCGGCTCCGTCGCACAGAGACCGTAAAAGTTATCCTTAAAATTTGGATAAATTTAGATGCCCCACTTGTCTAGAGGACGTACACCGAGTAAGTCTGGGGGCGTGGTCACAATGATTTTTTTTTTTTGTCCTCACGAGAGGAATGCGTGTCCCGAATTTCGTAGCTTTACGACAAAGTTGACCTAGGGGCGTCTCCCATAGGCGCAATGTATTTTGACTTTTGTCGGTGGCGCTGTCGCGCCATTTTTTGACGAAAAAAAAAATGGCCCTGAAAAACTCTAATTTTTCGCCGATTCTGAATTTTGGGCAAAGTTTGGTGAGTTTTTGAGCATGTTCAGGGGGTCAAATTAGATCTCAAAAAGCAGAAGAACAAGAAAAATAATAAAAATAAAAATAATAATATTTTTAGCAAAAACAATATAGCCGTTTCCAGTATAACAACAAATTATACATCGTTTGAAAGCTCTAAGCCTTCCCGATGCCGCCATGGGGTGGAATCATCATTACGAGCGCTTACGCGCTCGTCACTCCCTATTCCGTCGGGATGCCCCGCCCACTCCCCATAGACTTCCATTGATTTGAGCAGATACAAGCATGACCCATGCCTGCGGCATGGATTTTCGCGTACGGGACGATGCCAGGAGGGTTTTTGGAGGAATGCAGCGCTTCGCGCTGCTGTTGTCAACAATGAGTGAATGGGCTACGCCCATTCACTCATTGTTGACTATTTCTGTCATAGCAGGAGTAAGTATGCATGATCCATGCCTTCGGCATGGGCTAGTTCACTGTACTTGCCAGGGGCGACAGGGTACCAAACATGCGGACTGCGCCCGCATGTTTGGTCAGACAGTTGCAACGCTGCCTTTGGCAGCGTTGGCAGCGTTGCGGGAGCAATAGGCCCTCCGCCCTGCTGGGGCTCGGGCCTAATAATAATAATATTTTTAGCAAAAACAATATAGCCGTTTTTTCTATAACAACAAATTATACATCGTTTGAAAGCTCTAAGCCTTCCCCATGCCGCCATGGGGTGGAGCCCTCCGCCCTGCTGTGGCTCGGGCCTAATAAGAAAAGCATCTATAGTAGAAAAAGATTCAGTTGTAGTCATCTGGACTTTTGAAAAAACAATACGTTTCGACTCTCATCCAAGAGTCATTCTCAATCTGCGAATCAAGACCGGGAACTCAGATATATATCCTACTCTGGGTAGGCCCTGCCCACCGGGCGGGACCTCCTGATAAAAGGTGTTATTGGTTACAACAGAAACAAAACCTCTTTGTATGATATTATATCAAGCTAGCCTCTTTGTTTTATATCAGTCATTTAATGGACTCTACGCCTCCTATTGTCCCTGACTCATGCTCTCTTTCCTCACTGTGTAACTGATTAGCATCTGAATGCCCAGGGTGTCAACCTCTCCAGGGATTCAAAATTCCATTACAAAAAACTGGAAGGTTTAATCTTAACTATTTAAAGATGTTTTTTTCTTTTATAACAAAGATTGCCTCTTTAACTCCTCTTTCAAACCATCTTTTTTCCCTGCTTAGAATCTTCACCTCACTGTCCTCAATAGAGTGGTTTGTGGCTTTAAGATGCAGCTGCACGGCGCTCTGTGGTCCTGAACTTGCACGTCTTCTGTGCTGATAAAGCCTCTTGTGAAGTGGCTGTTTAGTCTCTCCTATGTATCGCTCTTCACACTTTTCTTCACTGCATTGGATAGAGTAAACTACATTGTTCTGTTTTTGTGTCGACATCTTGTCCTTAGGGTGAACCAGTTTTTGTCTTAAAGTGTTGCCTGCTTTAAGATAAACAGGGATTTCATGTTTTCTAAAGAATCTTTGCAGTTTTCCTGACAGTCCCGAGACATAAGGGATAGAAACACCCTACCTTCTGTGTTCTGTTTCCCTTTTGTCCTGCTTTTTGGTTCCCTTCAATCTGTTTAGAGCCCAAGCCGGGTATCCACAAGCTGAGAGAGCATTCCAGACATGTTTTTCCTCTTTCCTCTTGCCCTCTGAGCTGGTGGGCACCTCTTGGGCTCTGTGTTGTAAAGTTCTGTTGTGCTGTAGTTAGGGATGCGTACCGCTACGACGGACCGGATCTGGACTTGTAAAAACGTTTGGTTCAGGTCCAAAAATAACGAAACCCCGGTGATTCGGTTCTGGACTCATATAAAATATAACACTCAAATACTATATCCTTTTTGTTCTAGAATCTAAACCATCTTAAACCTTCCATTGATCGCGAAATTCTCGCTGGAAAAGACGTAAACACTGCCACGCGCCGCCGTCAATAGCGCACACGGACCCTAATTAGCGAAGCACGCGTCTTCCGGGTTTAAGTTGAAGACGGCGAAATAAGTTTAAAGATGCGAGAGACGGGAGCGCCTCGTACGTGTCGAGCTGCGCAGAACCAGGTATATCCACATGTGAACATTGAAGTGAAGCTGGTAAGATCACTGGCTTTATTTGAACTGTTTTAAGCTGTGGCCGCCGCGTGTTAAAGGGGCGGGGTCAGCGTGGTCTTGTCTGGGTGTAAATATGAATGAAATAACTTGTGTTAATAAAAGTGTTATGTTGTGGTGTGATGTATTTGGCATTAAATAAATACAAAGTAAAGTCAAAGTAATATTGCTTAATTACAGTTGTTAAATATGGTCTGGTGTTTAATGCTGCTAATATGATGTATTATTTTGATTTGTTGTGTAAAATATTTTCATATTCTACTTTTGTTGATTGCTTTATAGTGATTCAAGTTGACTTTTATGCTAGTTTTTGTATCTCTGTTATTTTAAACTGTGACTTAATTATTTACACTGGTGTTTTGTCTGTTTGAAGGTTTTTACCTGACTTTTGATGCCAATGGATCTGCAACATTAAAGAGTGGAAATGTGTCTAAAGGCAAAACATAGTATCAGATGAAACAGCTGCTTTGACCCTTGACCCAGACTGACTCGTCAACAATACTCAACATGCTCTTGTTGTGGAGTTGAGTCTTAGCTCGTAGCTTGTGATTTGTAAGTTGTAACTTCTGTTAAAAAACAGTGAATAAAGCAGACAAGTTGAGTTTATTTCAGTCTGCAGTTAAGCCTTGTGTTTGATATTCATCCTTGTTCAAGTGTCTTCAACTTAATTGAGCCAAGTAGCTTGTGTTACACTGTTGTAACATTATGCAAATATGGCATGGTTTAGGTCCGGACCTAATGAGTCCGGACCTGAACCTAAACCTCTGGATTCGAATCCGGACTTGAACTTGAACGCGGGTTTAGGTATGCATCCCTAGCTGTAGTGGGTTGTTAGAGTCAAAGAGCAGGTACTGATCCGTGTGTGTAGGTTTCCTGTATACTTCTATTTGGAGCTTTCCGTCCTCTCCTCTGATAGTGGGACAATCAAGAAAGGTTCTCCTTAGCGTACCAACGCTTTGGGGCAATATCCGAAAAGGAGGTCAGTGCCTTCTTCTCAAAGTGCTCCGTGTACAGGTTGGCCACTATGGGAGAGACGGCAGAGCCCCTGGCACAGCCGTGAATCTGTCTGTAAAATTGTCCCGGAATTGAAAGTATGTGGTGTCAAGACAGATGTCCAGTAGCTTGCATATGTGTTCAGGTGTCAGTTTGGTCCTTTCCTGTAAGGTGGTGTCCTTTCCTGTAAGGTGGTATCCTCCTGCAGTCTGGTCCTCACCGCTGCTAGGTGAACAGGGACACGACATCATATGAAACCATGAGGTCATCTGGGTCCAATTGGAGATGCTTCACATTGTCCAAAAAATCATGTTTTCCACATGATGTTCCGAATTCCCCACCAATGGTGCCAAGATAGTTGTTAAATGCTTGGCCACATCGTACGTGATGGAATCTGTGCTGCACACTATGAGTCTGAGTGGAACATCTCTTTTGTGTATTGTAGGGAGGCCATAAATGCATGGAATCGCTTCCCCAGGATACAGTCTGTAATACAAAGGCCTATTACAAAGGTCACCTCCTCTTTTTCCAGCTTTTGTAGACAGTCATTCTGTGTGGTCGTGTCCTCGAGGAGGCTGTGGACTTTGGCTTCATAATCAGCTGTCTTGAGGATCACCGTGCAGCGTCCCTTGTCCGCTGGGAGGATGTTTATGTTGTGATCTTTTTGTAGTGCTGAGAGTGCCTTCCTCTCTTCAGATGTGATATTAGAAGTAGGTGGTTTGGCACTCCTCAGAGTAGCTGTGACTCGTAACCTCAGGTCTGCAGCCTCCGATTCTGTCATTTTGTTATTCCTAATGGCCGTTTGCTCAGACTGCTGCCCCCGCGACCCGGCCCCGGATAAGCGGCAGAAAATGGATGGATGGAATGGCCGTTTCTGTGGCTGTGATGTAGTCTTCTGTAGGGATGTGTTTAGAGGTGATAGAAAAGTTAAGACCTTTAGAGAGCACGTCCTTTTCTGCTTGAGACAGGACACGGTCTGATCCGGTTCTTGGTTCACGGATCACGGTTCTTGATCCAATTGTTTTTGCTGGTCTCCAATTGGTCTGTCTCTGTCCTACTGCCCTGCTGGTCCTTACCTGCGTTCTTTTTGTTTAAGAGAATGTTAAACTTCTTCCTGTGCTGTGTTTCTTGTGCTGTCTGTGTAAAATCCAACCCTCTCTTGAAGGCTTCTTCAGGGAGTATGCTAGTTAATTTCTTCTGTAAAGTTTCTGTTCTGGCCTTCAATTGATCAATTCTGACCAAGTTGTTTTCCTGGATCCTTTCGCTGAGCATCTGCCTTAGGTTCCTTCTCCAAATCTTTTCTGCTCTTTGTCCTTTAACTTGTGGTTTGATCTGTAGGCTCTTTGGGATTATATTGTTTTGTCTGCATCTAAGATTGAACCTCAAATGGTTCCTGTTGCCTGCAACTTTTCTGGCTGTGGATTCGAGTTCCCGAACTAGATCCAAGGTTTTAAGCCCAAATTATTCTACTTCAGGAGGGATACATACGCTCAGCACAGACGTGTGCAGAGACAGATTTGATTTGGATGGCACACATGGGAAAGAATCAATCTATGTGTCCATCCCGGAGACAACTGTCACACTGGCAATGTCAAATAAATATGGGAAAGAGTGTAAGAGTCACTAAGCACGGAAAAGATTTATAAATCGTGTTCGCAAAATCGTTTAATTGAATGAATATAAAAGGTTTTATGATTTCTGTCTTGTCTTTGTGATTTTAATGTGTTTTTTTACCTGTTGTGTGAAGCACTTTGAATTGTCTTGTGTACAAATTGTGTTCTACAAATAAACGTGCCTTGCCTTTATGTCCCTAAAAATACATTTAAATAAATGAAAAACAGCCTTTAAGAAAACACATGTACCATGTAAATGTATTATTATTTTTTGAAATGCAGATAGGACAATGTTTTGGTTTCCAACTGAAAGTCTATATGTTGAGAGAGCAAACTGACTAAAGAAAAAGAAAAACAGTTTTGCGAGCAGTGTCTTGCCTCCATTTTGCTCCATAGTCAACATACTGACAAATACAAAGGTGAACGTACAGGTGCAGCTTGCCTCACCCTGATATCTATTTTTGAAAAAGAAAGTAAAACGGCATTCACTAGTCGGCGATCCTGGCTTTGACAAACAGCAGAACAATAAGCTCTCCTAAAAACGACTAAACGGGAAACCGTAAGTAGTGACGATTTTTTTTTTTGTAATTCAGTTGTTTTGTAATAGCATATATAGCAATAAAAAGGGTGCTACCTCTAGCTCTCATTCTCTGACCTCTGGCACGGTTGGCATTTGCGGGTTTATGCTGAGAGTAAAGCTCCTCGTCGTTCACAAATACCTCGTGCATTATGTTAGCTTTAGTTTCCGTGATGATTATGTCATGTCCTAAAACAAGTCTCATTGTATCTGGTTGATCGCTAAGCTCTACTGTCAGTCCACTCATTGTCCATTTAGTCGGTTCCACTCATATGCCCGGACTGTCTGGTGTCATTGGATAGAGAGTTGTAGTGCGTGTGGTACATTTTGCTCGGTCACTCAGTCCCTTACTGCCTGTTACTGCTGTACTAATAATATTAATGCTGACGGACTAAGTTATGGTTAATTCTACAGTGAAGCTCTTTGCATGTATCGCCAGATAACTGAAAGAATGTGGTTGGGCCAGACTCTCTCGTATGACACTCTAAACATCACTTGTGCAATGCTTTATGTGTATGTAGAAGTGTTTGTGTCTGTGCTATTTGATCCACTAAAAAGAAAAAAACATGTGCATTAAAGCAATTCTATGTAACATTTTGACAAATAGTTTTGTCGAGATGGACTTAGCAGAAAGTAGAACCAAAATGCTCTGCAGTATTCTGCTGCTCTCTCCTCCCTTTGATAACCTGATAAACCAGTTCAATAGAAGCTGTTGATACTACATCACGCAGAGATATATACCTAAACTACAGTACTGTACGTTTGAACCCTTGTTTTGCGTACATTTGCACACATAATAGCAATGGTTCCTTTGCTCATGTCATGTCAGAAAGACGCTGCGCTCGTCCGCACTCGTGCCAGATAAAAATGTACCGTATTTTCCGGACTATAAGTCGCACCAGCTCAAAAATGATTTATAGAGGATAAGTTGCCGGGGGAAACTTATAAGACCAAGAACAGACATTTCATCTTGAAATGCAGTTTAAAATAATAACAGATGAGAGAACATGGTGAATAGGTGTACGTATGCTAACGCTAACACCTTCAGCTACATGAGGCACAGACAGAACTGTGGTAAGTGTCTGGTATGTTAACGTAACATATGAACAGTTATTCAGATAACTATAGCATAAAGAACTTGCTAACACGTTTACCAAAGCATCAGTTTTACCCCAAATCACTAAATCCATTGAATTCATCTTCCTCTGTGTCACTTCTAAACAACTCCACAAACTCCGGAGGAAGAGGAAGTGCTGATTCTTCTTCTGCGTCGCTTAGAGCCTAGAGCGCCCTCTTGTGGTTGCCAGTGTGAAAATAACGAATAATATCAGTCGCTCGCACCCCGGCCAAAACTCTGAAAATACGGTACTTATTTTTTCAATGAGCTAACGACTAAATGAAACAACGCAAAGATGAGCTCTACTGACAAAAAATAAAAACTGTCCGTGAGGAAGTGGAGAGTGGAGGGTGGAGAACACCCCTAGTGTTAAAAAAATGTCTAATTTCAGCCTTTTATTGACCTGGAAGCAGATGAATCTGAACTCAATTGAACAAATCAACCACAGATTAACCATATACAGGGACATATCCCTTCTTTGCAGACATTCATCATTCTATAAAGTATCATTTGTGTTATTTATGCCCATGAAGGTTGTTTTATTATAATGATCTTGTTCCTATGGGGACAGTCAAACGACTCCAGGAAATGTCTTGGCGGGCGTGTTACCCATGTTGTGTTTTTTAGTGCACTAGTTTACAAGCTTTGACTCTGGAATCCACAGAATGCCTCCCAGCGAGTTCCACACCCTATGCTCTCAGCAGTTGCCCTGACTCAAGATGTCACCAAATGAATTTGTTAACGCTCCTGTTACCGCTAGAAGAGCGGGGCAAAATACGGCCCCAAGAAACCAAGTGTATTTGTTTTTCTGCCAAAAAAGCCCTGGTTACTTCCCTTCAGGTTTAAATTCATGGGGAGTTAATTGACCAGAGGAGAAATATTCAGGAAGTGTGTACAACATTCAGATCAAACAATAAGAAAATGCCTGACCTCTGAGTGTGCACACGTTTTTAATTTCTATGATCCGCTTCCATCTGTCCTATGAAGCCACTGTCTGTAAGGAAGTGGAAGTCTGTACAACCGGGTCCTAAAGGGGTTTGACACCAAAAAACACTGTAACATTTTATTGAAGTACAACTTTATCGTTCTCAAATTGTATTAATTTTAGTATTATTCTAACAGTTTTTTAGGGTTTTTTTAAAGCGCCAATTGTTTGGCCCAAAAACATCCTTTGAGCAGCTTTATCAGGAAACTGTAAAAGTAAAAGTACTTTTTCTAAAAACAAATGATCACCTTCTCAGTGAGGGGAGTGAGTGTGTGGAATAATCTCCCTGTCCATTTAAAATCTAAAACATTGTAGAAAACAATTCATCTGAACACTGATTTGGAGAAAACAAGTTGTTTCCAGACGACTACAGCTGAATCGTTTTCTACAATGGGTCACTCCTGGAGGAGTGAGGGATTACACAGACTTGAAAACTTGTCATATTTAAAAAACACAAAATCTTGGATGTGGCAGCAGCAGCACTGCACTCATGCTTAATATGCTTCTGATGTGTTTCTAATGTGTCTCTCTGTGTCTAATGTTGAACATGGCTCTATATCAACTTCATTTCCTTCCTCTGCTCTGTTATGTGTTCAAGCTCCCAGGGACAGGTTCTAGCTCGGGCTACAAGCACAATGCTACAGCACCTCAACGTGTTTGTATCTGTCCCTAATCAAATAAACAAATAAATAAAACAAATGTGTTAATATTTTAGTTGTTCTCTCAATTACACCACACCCACAAATTGGCATATAAGGGACACAGAAATACATTAAAATATCTGGATGAATTATTTTATTTATTTACAATGTTTTCATCTCTGGTCCTCAGTTAACTGAACTGTTATTGTTTGCTCTTGTTTCTGCAGGTGGACAATATGTCTAGTGTGTCTGAGGAGAACCTTATCTGCCCCATTTGCCTCGACATTTTCCATGAGCCTGTCCTCTTGTTGTGCAGCCACAGCTTCTGCAAAGACTGTATCACAAAATGGCGGACGGAGAAATCCGCCCGCGAGTGTCCAGTTTGTAAGAAACAAACATCACAAACTCATCCGCCTCGCAACTTGGCTCTGAAGATTCTGTGTGAGGCTCATTTACAAAAGCAGCCCAATGCGGTGACCTGCAGCCTGCACTCTGAGAGAGTGCAGCTCTATTGTCTGGAGGACCAGGAGCCTGTCTGTGTCGTGTGTCGGGACTCCTCTGCACATAAGGACCACCGTTTTAGGCCTGTGAATGAGGCTGCCATAGAGAACAGAGAGGTACTGACAACATGCCTACTGCCACTTAAAGAAAAACTCAACATCCTTCTAGAATTTAACATCAGCTGTGTTCAGACAGTGGACCATATCAAACAGCAAGCTCGGGACACACAAAAGCAGATCTGTAATGAGTTCTTGAAGCTGCACAAGATTCTTATGGAGGAGGAGGAGGCCCGGATGAAGGCTCTGATGGAGGAAGAGGAGCAGAAGACTCAGAGGATGAAGGACAAGATGGCAGCTGTGAGCAAAGAGATAGAAGGTCTGTCAGAAACCATCAGAGCCACAGAGGAGCAGCTGAGAGCGACAGACGTCTCCTTCCTGCTCAAATACAAGGCTGCAGTGGAGAGAGTGCAGTACTGCCCCCTGCAGGAGGAACCACAGCTGGGCACAGGAGCTCTGATTGACCAGGCCAAACATCTGCACAACCTGGCCTTCAACAGCTGGAGCAACATGAAGACACTGGTGGAGTACAGGCCCTTTGTTCTAGATCCAAATACGGCCAATCCAGCGTTGCTATTGTCCGATGATCTGACCAATGTAAGAGATGCCAGCAAGAAGAGTCTCCCAGATAACCCCGAGAGGTTTGATAGGTTCCTGTCCGTGCTGGGTTCCGAGGGCTTTGAAAGTGGTACTCACAGTTGGGTGGTTGAAGTAGGGGACAATTCAAACTGGCTTTTGGGGGTGGTCTCTGAGTCATTCCAGCGAAAGACATGTAAGGGTTCAGACTCGGGCTTGTGGAGAGTAAGTTTGTGTGGCGGTGAATACATTGCCTTCTCCGTGCCCAACAACGTCATCAAACTTTCCCCAAAGAACAAGCCAACTAAAATCAGACTAACCTTAGACTTTCAAAAATGGAAGTTGTCTGTTTGTGATGCAAATACTGACGCACACATTCATACATTCACATATAATTTCAATGGGAAGATTTATCCCCTTTTTAACACTATCGATACTTTGCCACTGGCAATTGAGCCTCAGGCTCCTCCCGATAGCAACAACAGACTTTGGTGGTGGTTTTAGTAAAGGAAAATGTGTTAATGGGCAAGTTTACATGGCGTTACTTTTCTGGTTGAGGGAATGTATTTGTTTTGCCTGGAATTCAATGCCATACTGTATTCATCAGTTCACATCAAGTTCACAAACTCTTGAGAATCCATCTTTTTAGGCTCCGGCTGTTGCGTTAGATTGTGATTGTGCTAGAAAAACCAGTGGTGCAGAGACTGGACCAATCACAGCGGAGCATTGTGGTTTGGCAGCACAGACGAATATACTTTGGCCTATTTTAGCAGGAATACAGACTATTTGTTTGTTTAAATGTGCAGATAGCGGTCTTTATGTATTTGTGGATGGGACAGATGTAAATGCTTTTTGCACAACTGGATTTAACAAAAGTTTGATTTCTGGCCTTGTTGTTTTTTTTTTATTGATTGATGAGCTCGGAGCAGGGTTCAGTAGCATTATCATACATACATGACGGAAATTAACAAATAGAGATACAAATACATACATAAAAAATAAATACAGACTGAGTAACCAATCAAATCGCAGCAACTTTTGATGTATAATTAGAAAGTGAATATATGTTTGTTTTTTTGTCGGATTGAGAACATACATTTCTACAAGATCTCATTTTGTGGAGTTTTTGAGCTGAATCAAGCTGTAAATAAAAGCATTTGTGATGGGAACTTTTTTTTTTTGCAACCACTGTTGTACATGGTATGCACAGACAAACATATTTTTTCATCACAAACAATGACATATTTCAGTCCTATAATACATACAAAAATACAAAACAATTAACTTGTTACTGGAGTATTCCGACATTCCGAGTAGATATTCCGAGAGCTCTGTGCATTCCAGAACAAAAAAATAATATCCCCAAAGACAACCAAAAAACACCATTAGACTTAACAAAACATAAAAACTTAAACATATTTCCTTTTTATTTATTTCAATTAAGAATATGAAATAGTATTGTCGCTAATTCTGTGCTAATTCGAAGTATTGGGAATTGGCTCCGTAGTTTCCATCTGCAAACCATTTCTATCGACTTTATCCACTAGAGCATCTTCATATTCGCCAGGAGGCGCTAACGGTTGACTTTTGACTTTGAAAACATCCCATCTTTCTGACACCAAGTGTTTGTTGAAGAGCAGCGCAGCCAGGAAGGAAAAAAACAAGATAGCTGCCACCGCAGACAACATGAAGATGGTTCTGACCGGAGCGCACTGGACGTACACGCCGTCCTCTGCAGTGCATCCTGGGAAATGTAGGACAGGCTTCAAACCAAACAACGCCTCTCCAAATAGTAACCGCAATGGAAAGCCAAAGAGCAATCCCATAATAGCACCATAACCATTGGAAAGCTTGAAAAACAGAGCGCAGATGAGCTGAGGGAAGATGACGATGTAAGCAATTTCACTGCCGAGAAACCAAAACAGAATAATACTGCTTCCAAACGTGGTGAGAGAGGTGCCAATCAAACCAAAGATCACCACGGAGACACGGATCACCCACTGGATTTCTCTGTCTGATGCCTGCTGACAGAAAGAAAATGTGTTATTTATTTTACAAGATTATTGAGATAGCATAAAAATAATTATCTGCTGTTAAAAATACATACAAAATAAAATGAAATAACTAATCCATTGGTTATTATTTATATCTTCAAGAATAATGAGAAACAAAAAACACTGGATAGTAGTTGGTAGAGTAGTTAAAATGTCTTTCACCCTGGAGAGACTCAGACACAGAACACGGGAAAGATCGTTTAGCAAGCTTTATTACAATGGTTATTTGGCGCTCAGACCCCGGCGGAAGACATAGCGATTATGGGCACTCCATAATCTAATTGAATTAGATGTTTCCCCCCAGGACCTGGAGACTGGTGGTGGTAGATATGGAGAGATAGTAGAGAGGATGAGAGGAGGAGGGGAGGTGGTGGGTCGCAGTACGGTTTCAAGCGGCTGAGCCATCTGCCTGAGGGCTTAAATGCGACCGCCTGTGCGCTGATTGGGAGCAGAGGAGGTGCGCCGTGCCCGGGGAGGAGTGACTTGAGCGCGATGATTGAGTATGGGGAGCAGGTGCGAGGAGCGATGACGCAGGAGTCTCCTGTCCTTAGACCCTCCTTCTCGGCCAGGAAAAACGACAAAAAACCTCCTTGAGAAAAATAGAAACCTGGAGGAGCTCCGTGTGAAGGACAGAGAGGCGGACGCCCGCTTGAGTGCGTTGATGGAGCTGGGGAGAAGTGCCCTGCCATTGTGGTCGACGCAGATGGAGTTAGGTCTTCCAGGTGAACTTATGCAGGCTTCATATGACAGCATTTGAGGATTTTTAGTAAACAAAAACATTGCTAAGATTTTCTATTTGGTTGAATGGTTACTTCCTGGTTCACGCAGATGTGACATGCCCATATGTATTTCCATAACCATACTGGGCAAAGCTTATCTTAATTACATAATAGTGAAAATTAGATTAAGAAACATAAATGATAATACCTTTTGTTCTTTAAATAAATGTCTAAACTGTTGGAAAATTGTGTTCCTTGTGCATAAATTCTACATTTTGGATAGAATTTTCTGTGTTGATGTTAGATGAACTACTGCTTCCTGTAATTTGATAGCCTCCTTTTCTTTTCCCTGCTACTTGAGTGATGTAAAACTATGATAAACATTAACCACAAGGACTTTTTCATTGGTCAAGTAGTGATTAGAGAAACATGAAAACCTGATGAAAAAAAATCAACTTAATCTCAATAATAATTGTAATGTATCCATAGCCCTGAGAAGCATGTCTTACATGACAAATGTTATGCATTATTTGTATGGGTATCACCCTTTAAACTTGCTCTTTGGTGCCTTTAAAAAATATACATATTTATAGTAAATTGCGTTCCTGTTTCCCCCGGGACTACCTGTGTTTTGGTGTCATCTACTGGCTGCTGACCGGATTATATACAGCATAAGATAAATATTTTAATGCATTTCAAGCTGGCCTCTCACTTCTTGGTCTCAGAATGCAGTTGTACAGATCGTGATTACGGTAGATAGGAGAAATGCTCAGTCCGGAGAGGGTTTATGGACTTAAAAACAGCAGACAATATTCTCAAAGCCACGTCACTGATCGCGAGAACATCAGTTATGGTAAAAGGGATGGGAAAGGACAGATCTCGTGTTTATTTGAAGTAGAGCACTAATAAAACTAAACTAAACAAAACATTGTGAATGTATTCCTCTCTCACACACTGGACATAACCAGTGCAAACAATACAGAGCTCACAATAAAGATAGATGGATGAGATGAGGCAGGGCCGGCCCGTGGCATAAACAACCTAAGTAGATGTTTGTGAGCTTAACAAACTCTCCTGTGCTTTGCTTTAAACAAGCAGCAGGAAAACTGCACCCTTTAAAACGATGACGTGCTACCGCTCACCACAAAACGCACTGTGCAGAGGCCATCGAGTGCCACAAGCTCCACCAGTTTAGATTGAATGACAGAATAGACTCACGTGATACAGTACAGTACAGTACTGTGTGTGATACACAGTACTGTGTGTGATACACAGTACTGTGATACATTTGGTAACATTTGGTGCACGTAGTACAGCAGTGGCACAAATCATTGTTTTGCAATGAAACAGCGTTAGGGGTTTCTCAAAAATAGTAGATAGAGTAATTCATTGATAATAATGTCACATCTAAAATGTACACGATTACAGAAACATTATGTGGGATTTTTGTTCAACATTTTAAAAATCATGTAAATGCTGATGTTTAAGTGTCTGCTCTGTTAGAGACCCTGAGTCACCTTTTGTCCCAGGGCCGCTCCTCATTCCTTAATTATAATTTTGCATTGGATTTAGATAGTGCCTCAAGTCTATATTTTATTATCTTCTATCTGTATCTTTATAATTAATGCCATTTTGTGGGCCACAACCAAAATCTTGTCCAGGGCCATCAAATGCCTAGAGCCCTGGGATGAGGAGAGCGGAGGAGGACCGGTGCAGAATGGCAGGGCATCACATTTCTGATAAAAACAGATTCCGGCCCAATCAGCTGCCAGTGTGCTGCCTCCTCATGTGTTACACAGTACTGCATTTCCCATCATGCATCTACGCTTTGTAGTCCATTAAGGAGCTGCAGTTGCTTATCCCCTCCTGCACTGCCTTACAAGGCGCCTTAAGCCACCGTGATCTCATAACATTACATTACCAGGGCCATTACATGTAGGAAGTAATCAAAACAAAAAAAATTCAAGTTGACTGCATAATATCTCCCTTTAAGCTGCATTCTTAACCTGTGGCCGTAGTATCTTCTTGTATATGTTTGCAGTGAAGATAGAGGCCGCAGACAGGAGAAAGGAGTCTGCGGAGGACATGACGGCAGCAGCCACACAGCCGATGCCCAGTACGGACACGTACGGAGGGGTCAGGTGCTGCAGCACCAAGGGCAGGATCTGAGCCACCTCCCCGCGGGCCAGCGGAGAGGGCAGGCCATAAGACGTCTGGTTCCAGTCTGAGGGCAGAAGAACAAAAAATAGGTTGTGTTGATGTATCATCACCTCAAGTTTGTTTTGTTTTTTCCGAGTTTTTAAACGTGAAGCCCTAAATGAATTGGACCTGGTTTAGTTGGTCCTGGTCTGATCGTAGTCCTGCCCTGCGCTGACAACTCCTCCTCTGCTTCCTCCTGACATTCTCAAAGGTATTGAGCATTACTTTTGCTTATCTATCAATTAAAACATAGCTAGCGCAATGTACACGTCTCTTTCCCGCGCATTGCACCGCTGATCCAGCACTGTCCGTGCACACATGTAGAATACACAAATCCCCTGTGATAACAACAGTTCAGACTATCCCACTTTTCCCCCCTGCCATAATTGTTTGACCCACTTCACCTGTGTGTGCCGCTTTATTCCAGACCGGTGTTACCTGTGAGCCTCGTGTGTGGTGTTGGAGGTGTGCCTGTGCTAAATGCTAAAAAAACACACACATAGACACCACCTTTTTTCACTGTTCAATAAATTCATTGAAATTACATCAGAGACTCCGGACCTCAGTGATTTCTTCTCCTCAAGTCACTTTCCTTCTAACCGAGGATAGGGATATCTAGCTGTGGGGGGGCTGTGACTTTCCTGAAGTCCACAATCATCTCCACTGTCTTCTGGGCGTTTTTAGCGCTGTCTCCCTCCTGTAGACAGACTCATCCCTGTCCGAGATGAGCCCGATCCACAAACAGGATCCTGGGATAGGTTCCCAGGGAGTCCAGATGCTTCAAGATGAAGTAAAGTGCCAGGTTGATGGCGTCGTCCACAGACCTGTTGGCTCTGTAGGGGAACTGCAGGGGGTCCAGCAGGGGGGAGGTGAAGGACTTGAGGTGGGGGAGGACCAGGCGCTCAATGACTTCATGACTACAGACGTCAGTGGCACAGGTCTGTAGTCATTAGGTCTGATTATAAGAATCGTATTAAACGTCAAAACCTAAATAACCAAAACAAACTAATGTAAAAGTAGTGGAACAGAGCAGGGCACAAGACACTCAGTTCCAATGCCCCCATTTTACGACAAGTTAAATTTGATATCGAATTAATAGAGTACCCAAAATGCAATTTAGGACAAATCATGTAAGTGTGCTGCTACAATTATTATTTTACAATTTAAAAAAAATATTAAATGGAAAGAGTATTAGTATTATGTAACAGGTAAATCAATTTGTATTTGTAACTTATTACATTTATGGTGTGAATATTCTATTTAATACAGATGGGGAAAATAAAATTCAAAATCAGTTTTTGTTGTAATACAATAAATTAATATGTAATTTAAAGAAAAATAATCTCAAAGATGTATTAATTTAACTTTTAAATAGTTCATGGCAAATTCCAACGCAATCAACTGTAAAATGAGTGTATGGCATCATCTAGAATCACTGTAAAAACCACCAATGCACCCATATGTGATTCCGAGAGGACATTGTGCCATCTGGTGGTTGTAAAGTTGTTTGCATTTCAACAATCCCATTCTGGATGAGCCACACTCTTTGGAAGAATACTTTGAAAATACTGAATATGTTCATATTTATTGTATAATGTATTCCGATACATCGTCCAACCAGAGTACTGTATTCTGAATAGTAGAATACTTAGTCGTGCAATGATATGTTGAGTGTTGGGAGGTAACTAAACACATGTAATGTATTCAGAATTCTAATTTTGAGTAACTGTATTCAGGTACAGTTACTCTGTCTTTTGGAGGTGTTCAAACTACAGAATCACAGGACTACATTGTGGCAGCCCGGTGCAACGCTCCGCTCTTTTTTCACACTTATTGTGCTTTATCTTTTGTATTTTGTACATTTTTTTCTACTTTATTTGTGCGATCGGGACACGCGCTGGAAACGCTTTGATTCAACTTGTTTCGACTTTGTTCGGCTGGATTATTGAGTGTTTTTCGTCGTGTCGTCGTGATGTGCGCTGGCTCCGAGCCAGCCCCCCCGCGCTGGCCCTCCGCGCCCCCCGGCCACCGGCGCCGTACGGAACGCGTTTATACAAAGGAGGAACTCATGAAACTGCGGAGAACCATCGTCTTACCCAGATATCGTCACGTTATCCCGGCGGACATGCTCATTTTTCCCCTCCATCCCTTTTAGGGAAATGGGAGGTTTTGTCTATAGGAGTTTTTGTTTATAAGAGTTCTTCTATTGAGAGTGTTTTTTAAACTTCCTATATTCTGTGATCCGTCCTTTTCCTCTGTATCTGCTGCGTTGTATCAATGAAATTTCCCCATGTGTGGACAATAAAGGATTATCTTATCTTAAATTTAAGATTCAAACTGAACTGAAATAGTCCAAGTGCAATTTTTCCTTCTCTAATTTGTGATAAAGTTTCTCTTATCTTTCAAATAAATGCAGAACAACATAAACACTGTTTTAATCCTATGTGGTGTTTTCACTTTAAAACATAGTTCAAATCAATATGAAAGTATTCTAAATATTGAGAAAATTCAAAACATTTGAACCCAGGTTTCTAATATTCCGTACCTAAATACCATTTCAATATATTCTTTCTGGTTGTACACTGCTTATGTTATAGTGTAAACATGCAACCTAAATGATTATAGAAGGAAAAATGTTCTGTTTCTCACTAATATTGTGCAGTTCGTGGGACTTTAGCGATTTAGGTTTCTATGTTTTCGTTTAGTTACTCGGTAGTTTCGGCCTCTGACGTCTGATTTACTGATTATAATTGGAAATGAGCTCTGCACAGAGAAAAATCAGATTTTAAATCTCTTTAGGTAAATATAAAGAGGAGTAAAGCTGGTGTAGGTCTGATTGAGCTTTTGTTGGGTGTGGACAATTTCTCTTTAAAAGCTTAAGCTAATTTAACTAAAAATAAGTTTTAGGGATTGTAATAAAGTAGAAAAGTTCAGGCAGAATCCATATAAAAGTCCTACTAACTTTATTTGATTTTTAGAGGATTTTTTGTTTGTATACACTGATTTATCCAGAATGTTTGATTTGACTTGAAATAAGAGTCGACTAGTCACAATTAGACAAATAATCGTCACAGCTTCATTACTGTACCAGAATACAGTTAGCCGAAATGAAAATTCTGAATACATATTTTTGGCACATGTATTACTGTACTTTTCGGACAATAAGCAGTTACTTTTTTCCCACGCTTTGAACCTATACGGCAGAGGACAGTTTAGAACCTGCCATATTGAAATGATGTCTGTTTGCCGTAACCCGACCGACCCGGTATAAAACTAGCCGACTGAAAAAAAAATATCAGCATTTTGTTAAAAACACACAAAATTATATTATTTTTCAAATATTTTGCCGACTCACCGACCGGTCTTTCCTAAAGCGCTGTGTAGAATAATTTTATAGTGCTGGTAAACCTATCTTTCATCCCAAGGGACAAATAACGCATTGCGCAACGCATATGGGTCTTCATTTTCGGTCCTATGCTTCTGTATTATACAACCCATGTAGGAGGGAATCTATATAGTCTTTTCCTTGTTAATTTGGCTCTGTCAGCGCCACTGGCCTCGCCACCACTCATGTCGTTCTGCGTCATGGTGTGGCTTAATTTAAATTTGACTTGCGCTTTGCATTCTGGGAGGGAAACACACCCAGCAGCGTCATCACAACAAACATGGTGGTGCCCGAGCATGTTCCCCCCTCTCGCCTTCGCTACCAAAATAAAGGATAGCGGCGTACAAAAGGTCGATTGAAATATTTTAAAATCGTGAGATTTAGTCTCCCGATCGGGTTGATCGAGACGTTTTCCGTCATTGACTGTTGAAGCCTGACCTCTGGCGGTCACTCCGAGTCAAAAAATTGCAAAATTTTGATCTTTTTTTTTGCCTTCAAAGTAAAAAAAAATAAGAATTTACCTGCCGACCGACTTGAAAAATGTTAGGTCGGGTTACAGCAAACAGACAATTTATTTGGGGCAGCCTCACGATCAAAAGACAACATGTGTGTCACTAGCATGGACCATTTTTCTGTGTGAATATCTCATGTTACAACGTAACAGTCACTCGATAAGCACAAGCTCAGGAGCAGATGAACATGACATGAAGACACAGACACAGGTAAATCAGCTCACACAGAGTAATCAAGAACAGAGGGGACAGTAGTGTCTGATGTGTTCTCTGTTTGTTAAGCATCAAAACACTGTGTGTTTTATTACAATCCAACTCATATTCACTGGTATCAGTCTAATTAGACCCACAGCACAGCGGACTGCACGTACACCGCAAGAACCCCGGTTCAAAAGACAACTGGCGCATCACTAACGTTTACATATTTATGTGTAAATATCTCATGTTACAACAAGGGCAGTTTATTGACAGGTATCCGCATATGAACAATTTCTATTTTCTTCGTAAATTTTGCGCGCGCTGCTTTTATTAAGCGCTGTATAGCCCGAAAAGTACGGAAATGCAGAACTAAATCACTTTGGCGATAGAGCTCCCTCTGCAGCCCTCTTTTGAAAATAGTCAGAGAACAGACACAAACATCTTTCTGACTTTCTTTATCGTAAGAATATAAGTATAATCACACAGAATCACACTTTCCTGTGATTCTCTTTGAGGGTTTCCTTTTTTACCCCACTGGGTCTTTTGAGTTTTTCCTTGCTGGGAAGGACGATCTAAGAATAAGAATCCATTTGCTTGTTTCCTTAGGCTGCATGTTTTTTATTGAGCAATGAATGCCTGTTTCATTGTTCGATTTCTGTTTCTGTTGGATAAACAAAAAAAATCTGAGGGCCTGCCAGACGACTGCTGCTGTTGGGATTTTGGGCTTTACAGAAAAACACTGAATTGAGTTCCCAGACATACCTGTAGAGGCTGCTGCAGCCCCGATGAGCATAGGTGGGATTCCAAACAGTGGAATTAAACCGGCCGCAAAGGCACAGGAAATTTTAGCCGCACGAATCGAAGACATCGCTAATGTCCGTTGGTGGAAGCACTGGTATGCCAAACCGCCCAGACACTAGGAGGAGAAAAGACCATGATTTTTCGTTTGTTAAACCTTTGAAATTGATAAACTGTAACAGCAGTTTATTTCAAATTATTCGCGCTTCAGTACAATAGAGTACTACTATAGAGCTCCTGCATGCACATGGCTAAATTTGCTGAAGACTTCATGATGGCAGTGAAGATATGGCAGTAATGAATGGCATCGAGCCTGAAGTTTAGCTTTTTTGGCTTTAAATTAAACCGTAAATAACAAAACATTTTAAAAACGAATTAGATTAAACATTAGCAACATACTTGAGTCTGGTTTTAAATAGAATAGATTGCATGGATTGAGCCCTTAATATCACTTTCTACCTTAAAGGAATAATGGAGGATTTTTCGCCGATTTGAGAACTCAAGTGGATGTGCGCATGCGCAGTCCCCCCGTGCGGAAGCACACAACAACTGCTACACGTGCGTTTGTTTATTAGCTCGACGTGTCACATCTCTCGTCTCCGTAGATTTCCGTCTCTTCTGAGCCAGCTCAAACTGTCTTTCTCTGTCTTAATTTTGTCCTGTACACTGAGGGAACTATATTATAATAGATCCATGCGCTTAGACACACACCGGCATATCAACCACGCATGCGCAGCCATGGAAACGTGCTGCTATGCTGGGGACGAGCCAACGAGGCTGCAGCTGTGCAGTAGGTGCATCCTATGATTGACATGTGAATCAACTACTCGGCTGTCCACGCCACGATGAAAGATTTGGCGCCAAAAAATCCTCTATAATTCCTTTAATATTGTAAGTGTTCCTGAAAATGTTTATAAGGCATACTATTATAAAATCCTGTATGTATAATGTTTACTGATATTGATGATCAAAAGGATGTGATATTGATGAAATTGTGAAAATGTGTTGTAAATTTCTCCTGTAAAACTTTGACGATCCCGTACAAGGTTCTGTGGATGATTTGTACATCCTGGTGCGCAACAGTAATCCACAATCTCTTAAACGTTTGTTAATTACAGCTGACGCGATTAGTTTCTATAAGAGTTTCCTGCCGCCATCTCTGCCAGTGCGGAGTTTGCATGTTAGGATTGTGTGACAAAAGCGGCAGAAGCTCAATTGAAAGAATTAAGGCATATCGAAAAGTTAAAGTATTCATTTTTAATTGTAGTTCCTCTTCTACTGTCTTCTACCACGGCCTATATCATTACTTCAAAAACAGTAAGTAAGGGGACTTGGTCACAGTGACTCAATCCCACCCTGGATCCATTCTGTCCAATTGGGCATTGGGTCTTCTTCTTTCTACTACTGGTAGATTTAATTCGTAAAATCATGAAATAATAATATTTCTACTAGTTTAACTTAATTTTTTTGTTTTGTTTCTTTTGACTCACCACAACAAGGAGGTTATCGATTTTGATTCCAATTTGCCCCAGAGCAACCTCTCCAATCCAGGGAGCGTAGCCTGAATTGTTGAATAGAGTCTGACTGATGCTGACGGTGTGAGGGTTGGTCAGGACGAATGGAACCCAAATCCACTGCAGAGACCAAGGGTAAAATACAAAGCCATTTCAACTGTTTGAGTAACACAAAACATTATGGCTACAGAAGTTCATCTGGATAGTATCGACTCTCAAACCTTCTACTTTCTACTGTCTACCCCAGGTTTAAATTTACAGTAACCAAGACCCAATATAGCCAGAGATAAATCCAGAAATAATAAATAAAGCAATGGCTAGCTTGTTTGGAACACTCTTCTTTGTTCAAGACTTCAAACCTCCTAAATTGGAAAAGGTAATATTTTCTCTAAAAAAAACTGTAATGCAGGTAAACTGAGACAAGGCAATAATCTGGCATTTTGAATATGTGTTTTTGATTCTAATAAGTATAAATTGTTTGGTTAGGGCAGTGGGGAATTCAGTTACTACTCTATTCAATAACAAAAATGCTGTCATCGGAAATACAGTTAATTGCCTTCTGTTCATTCTGTTGAGAATGATTTGTGCTTTTTCTGCCACTTAAAACCTGGAGGAAATGCACTTTTCTAAATGGATACAAAGTGTCGCAAAACATTCATAATTAAATATATTAGGTCTATACTTTGATGAAGGTTAATTTTGACAGCAATTGAACAATAATTGTGAATTCAATAATGAACCGATTGTGACCATATTAATATGTTTTGAGAATTAAGCAGCCCTAGCAGTACATTTGAACTGTTTCGACAATAGTATTCCAAAACAGATTTATTAGCATAGGATTATCCCAAAACTTGCAATGCAACTATTTTAGCAATAGGTTGCAAGTTGGATAATCTCTGCTCTGATATTCTCTTTGTGACTATGAAGGGAATGCCTCAAGGTTCTGTTTTAGCCCCACACCTAATTGAATTTAATTATTGATGTTGGCATGGTTTTACTGTTAGGGAGTAAAATGCACACTTTCTTACAACTCTTAAAAATAGGGATAATTTATGTTCATTCATGGCAGCTTTCAGTTTGTTTATGAAATGTGCCATATAAAGCCATAGGGTGAGTGTTAGAAATAAAGCCCTGTCTTAGATACGCTGCCCTAGAAGCAACTATGCTGGTATGCTGCACTACCTTCTGCTTCTGACTACTTTTCCTATAAACACTTGTCAGTATTAATCCACCTTTAGTCCGTCACATTTTCGCTTGTTCACATTACCTTTGTGGCAGTGTTACTGTTCCAGATGCTGCTGCTGCTGCTGCTGCTCAAGTGATGACTTAACAGTATATGCCCCACCCCATCTCACGACCCTGACCTGTGGACCTGGACGCTCTTCAACTGTGGCTAGATGCTCCGCATCTGCCTGGATGAACTCTCCCTATTCTAGATGAGCCACCCTCTCTTGACTATTTCCAGCTCCACAGTCTATCTGCAAATGGATGTACGTCAGTCCTGAATCACCTGCAGCCTGTCCGTCCATGGGAGTAGGATCTCTCAAATTTTTCCTCTACTTTTTCCTACAAGGTTTTTTGTAGTTTTTCCTTGCAGAGAAGGAGGGTCTAAGGACAGGGGAGGCATTTTCTGAGCCTGTGTGCTAGTGAAAATGATTGAATGAAAAGTTAGTGAGTAAGGCTGAGCAAAATAATATGTCTGTTTGCCGTAACCTGACCGACCCGGTATAAATCTAGCCAACTGAAAAAAAAGTCAGCTTTTTGTTGAAGAAACGTCAAATTCTTTTATTTTTCTATTATTTTGCCAACTCACCGACCAGTATCGCACTGTAAAGACTATCTTTCATCCCAAAGGACTGATAACGCATTGCGCAAAGCATATGCATCTTCATTGTCGGTCCTCCACATGCTTCTGTAATGTTACAGAACGCGCAAGGACGGAATTAGTATTGCCTTGTTCAAACTGGTTTACCTCTGTCAGCGTCACTGAACTAACCGTAGTTGATGTCACTTTCTATCATGGTGTGCTTGGTTTAAATTTGGTTTACGCAATGCATTCTGGGATTGAAAAACGCCCAGCAGCGTCATCACAACAAACATGGCGGCGCCCGTGTCCCCCGCATGTCCCCCCCGCTTGCCTTCGCTACCGAAATAAAGGATAACGACTTACAAAAGGTCGATTGAAATATCTTAAAATCGTGAGATTTAGTCTCCCGATCGAATTGATCGAGACGTTTTTCGTCATTGACTGTTGAAGCCTGACCCCTGGCGGTCACTTCGAGTCAAAAAATAGCAAAATTTTGATCTTTTTTTTTGCCTTCAAAGTAAAAAAAATAAGAATTTGCCTACCGACCGACCCACTTGAAAAATGTTGACTCGGGTTACAGCAAACAGACAATTTATTTGGGGCAGCCTAAGTTCATAACATTTATTGACTCACCATACTGACAAATATGAGGAGGAGCTGAATGACGTCCGTGTAAGCCACAGAGTAGAGGCCTCCCAACAGAGTGTACACGATCACCACAGCAGCCGAGATCCAGATACTCAGGGAGTAGGATATGTCCAACACCACGCTCATCGTCAAACCTAAACATAGTTTATTCTACTATTATTATCCAAATTACTTATTTGAAGGCTCTGTTCATCGTATTCCTGTACTGACATATGGTCATGGTTGATATAAAAAAAAAAAAAAGTGATTTACAGACTTCAAGCATCCAGAAAAAGGGTTGAAATCGATGGGACACTTGAATTTGAACATTTTACACACATAATAACCAATGGTAAAATATGTAAAATTTGAACTGCAAGACTTTCCTTTCGTTCTACAGTACAGACCAAACGTTTGGACACACACTGCAGAGTGAAGGTAAAAGGGCCAACAAATGACTGATGGAAGACCATTTCAGGTGACGACCTCTTGAAGCTCATCAAGAGAATGCCAAGAGTGTGCGAAGCAGTAATCAAAGCTAAAGGTGGCTACTTTGAAGAACCTATAATATAACACGTATTTTCAGTTGTTTCACACTTTTTTTAAGTATATAATTCCACATGTGTTAATTCATAGTTTTGATGCCTTCAGTTTGAATCTACAATTTTCATAGTCATGAAAATAAAGACAACTCTGTCTCCAAACTTTTGGTCTGTACTTGTGATTCAGTAGCAGTCAGAAATAAAAGAGGGCGGGGCAGAATAAGGTGAATATAATGCTACACTTTAACCATGTTATATTGTTACATACTCATTCAAAACATGTTTGGAACTATGTTTTGTTTTAATCTTGGTGTAATCAGTAATCGTAAATATTTAGTGAGCAAGCTCTAATGCAGGGGGGTCAAACATCCGGCCCCCAAAACATTTCTAATTTATATCAAAGATGTTTTTCCGATATAGTGTTTTTATCGCTACATCTACAAGTCCCATAGTCCTTTGCAGAGGAAGTGCAGAGGACTGAGTGTTGACACGCTCAAAATTTGACAGACTTGAGCAGAGGTCTGATTAAGGAAGGACGTTAGAGCTGCTCTAAAAGTGGCGCTAATGTGGAGCTAACAACAAGAAAACAAACTTCTGTGTCAACAGCTCTGTGAAGAAAGCAGACAGTGCAAACCTGAACAGATCAGGAGCCAAGTAAGTTGGTAGGCAAATGTTTTGGAAGGAGTGAGTGACAATTGCAGAACGTAAGGACATTGAAAGTAATCGGGAGCCGATAGCACTGGAGAATTCAGTCAGGAAAAACATACGGAAGCTAATGAAGAGCAAACACTGGAACCACAGAGGGGTGCACGTTGGAGTTTGGAGCCAAGCTTCTGAAATTGCTGATATATACCGCAGATGCAATGTCTACAGGGGACATTTGCATTTGTTAAGACTACTCAAAACCCCCAAAAGACAGGAACAACAACGGGGCAAAAGATCTGACTCAGATTGCCATATATGGCAATAAATAAATTACATACTAATGGATGTGCGAGTTGCAGGTTGGGGAGGGCAGGTCGAGTGTTGACTGAGGCGTTAGACTAGTATAAGAAGGCTTCTGGGTAATAGAGGTGTGGTACGAAGACAGCAGTTGAAGTAATAAATAACTCAATTTAATGACTGATGCACCTACACCTTGGAACCCTGTAACACCTGTTTCGTTTTCTAAATTAAAGGAAGGTAAGGCACGTTTGGGTTAGGGGGGATGATGACGCGTGCCTGGGGTTATGACGCGGTCTTGCAGCCACCGCCCGTCTGTTTGGAGATTCGCAGAAAGGAGATAGTCTGTACTATAGCTAAACACTGCGGGAATCAATCAAAAAACACTCTGGGTACTTATATGAAGCACAAATAGCGATGTAAGAAGGTTAAAAGCTCTGAAAAGTCGATTTTGAATGTTATGGGACCTTTAAATTTGACCTAACAAGTGAAGAGGAGTAATACTAAGCTGCCAGCGCAGATGATGGTGCAGTTCTACTCCTCCATCACTGTGTGGTACGCTGGAGCCACAGCCAGGGACAAACAGAGACTACAGCGCAACTCTGTGGGACCTCTCCAGGACTTTGAGACAAGCAGGTCGGATGACACCCTTCTCACCCTGGAAACTATTCGAGCCACTCCCCTTTGGTCCATCCGGACCAAAACCTCCCGCCACAAGAACAGTTTTTCCCTCTATCGTTGGACTCATGAACACTTCTTAAACACCTGTCACTTTAAATATACTTTAATCAATCACCCACTGCACTGTTCACTTTCTGCACTACATCTGTAAATTTAACTGTACATTTTGTTTACATAGTAAGCCTATTTTTATTTTTATCATATGGTAGATTTAAATAGATTTTCTTTCATGCATGCCCGTTTTGATTTTATATGCTTCATTATTGTTCACTGTTGTATGTTGCACCGAATCACCAAAGCAAGTTTCTATGTTTGTGAATTTTGTTAATTGACAATGGTAATGAACCCTTCCTGATTCTGATTCTGTTTCAAATCATCAACCCTTATTTTTTGAGATAATGAAAGCTACTAAATAATAAAAACACTTCTGCTGAAGTATTAAATAGGGTTCCATTTTTTTAATCCAACAACTGTTTTGGAGTTAGATATAGCACTGTGCAGGGGTGAGAGTGCATCTCCACAGGTGCAGCCACAGCATCCCTACATCCACATCTATATGCAGACTATATTTTGTCATGATAGTATAATTCACATGTTAAGTTACTATTTTCGCTTTTTCTTTTACCAACACTTTTTTTTTATGTAGCTAAAAGTCAATTGTATCATCTTTTAATACTTGAAACAATTCCAAGTAACCACTAGTCCCTGTACCCCTGTTTGGGAAACACTGCCATAGACCATGTGGTGGGCATCATATTCTCCTGAGGGCCACACTGGGATATCTACATGTTGTGGATGCCCTTTTTCCTTTATGGCTACAGTTATTTACCTGTGTTACCCTGAATCACTGAAACTGCATTCTTCGTTTTTATCATTGTAGAAACAGATTCAGTTAGTAAAAAAACAAAAAAACAATCCACAATGTTTCAACTTTCATTTCAAATTCTGAAATTCTAAAAATGAATAAGAATACAGCCCACTCCCAGAGCTGGTACCAGTGCAGTCTGAGCTCATTTACAGCCACAGTCAGCTCCTTTCAGATGCGTCTGTCCTCCATGGGACACAATGTGGAGTTAGTTTAGACTTGTTTTTGTTGGGTATAATTATCATGCTTCTATTGTGTTGAAACGCGAACAATAGAGGAGTTTGTTTGAGGTTGTGCACGACTGTTTTACGAGTTGAGGAAGTGGCGTGACTCGCTTTGGCTGTTAATGCCATTTGTTTTTTTTCCTCATGTTTTTGTTTCCTTTTGAATTACAGTTTATAATATATTTTATTAAAACTGACTGTTGTGAACCAGATGTTGATTGTGAAATGTTGTGTATTGGGATGAAAATCCAGTCAATTCCTCTTAAAAATCTAGCCCTAAAAAATTTACATAAATTACTGTATTTTTCGGACTTTAAGGCAACGCTTTGAACCCTGTGGTCATTATAACGGTGCGTCTAATTTATAGATTTTTACTGTCAAACGGCCACCAGAGGGCACTCTAGCAGGAAGCGCAAGCGTTTGGCACGCTGTAGAAGAAGACGTCAGTGGAAGCACTGTCCAAGGGATACATCATGTTTGCTAAAGTTAAAGCTTCAAAAGGCTGTGTGTTTTATTACAATCAGACTTATATTCACAGAGAAATTAGTTTAAAGGATTAATTGAATCTAGACGCGGCAGAATACAAAGACACATGCGATTATGGCGATCTGCAGTTTAGAAATGAGTCCAACTAGTAATGTAGCGCAGTGGACCTCAGGTGCGCCACGAGACCCCTGGTTCAAAAGACGCATCACTACAGTGATTATGTATGTGTAAATCTCTCATGTTAGAACATGGGCACCTGCGGTTTATTGTCAGGTGCGGCCTGTATATGTACAAGTTCTATTTTCTTCATAAATAGTGTGTGCACGGCTTTTATTCAGGAGCACTATATAGTCTGAAAAGTACATTAACAAGAAAATACATTCATTATTTAAAAATTGTTTTCAAAATACTGGGATAAAAATTACTTGCAGAGTTGTGCTTTAAAATGAAAACCCATGATATCTTACCCAGGCCGATGAGCGTGGTTGCCATCCACAACATGTCGACCAGCATGGAAGTCAGACACAGTGGAACGGTCACAAAGTTACCATATTTCAGGTGGAGCGGGTCCATCATGGTCAGGCACTTCATCTCCCTCATCGGCTTCACGAACACAAAAGCACCTGATTCAAGTAAAAAGACAAACCGAAGTATGCAATAGGCTTTTGTAGATGTGTAATCTTTCATTGGTTTGTGCATGAAGCCCACAAACAGCTCCTCTCCTCCTCTCAGTTCCCTCTGTATCTCTCTCTCTCCTCCTCCCAGTTCCCTCTGTATCTCCTCTCCTCCTCCCAGCTCCCTCTCTCTCTCCTCCTCCCAGCTCCCTCTCTCTCTCCTCCTCTCATCTCCCTCTGTATCTCCTCTCCTCCTCCCAGCTCCCTCTCTCTCTCCTCCTCTCATCTCCCTCTGTATCTCCTCTCCTCCTCCCAGCTCCCTCTCTCTCTCCTCCTCTCATCTCCCTCTGTATCTCCTCTCCTCCTCCCAGCTCCCTCTCTCTCTCCTCCTCTCATCTCCCTCTGTATCTCCTCTCCTCCTCCCAGCTCCCTCTCTCTCTCTCCTCCTCTCATCTCCCTCTGTATCTCCTCTCCTCCTCCCAGCTCTCTCTCTCCTCCTCCTCTCAGCTCCCTCTGTATCTCCTCTCCTCCTCCCAGCTCCCTCTATCTCCTCCTCCTCTCAGTTCCCTCTGTATATCCTCTCCTCCTCTCAGCTCCCTCTGTATATCCTCTCCTCCAATAGCTCCCTGTCTCTCCTTTCCTCCTCTCACCTCCCTCTGTCTCTTTCTCTCTCTCCTCCTCCTCTCAGCTCAGCACAGAGAGACAGACCGCTCCACTCCTCTGCTGCCCTATGTATGCAGATATTAACCCCACGGTGGCGCTGGCTGTCTGTCTGTTGCTGAAAACATGTCCATTGCTCGTAATATGTAAGAAACGCCTCGCGCCGCCCTGGCACAGCTCTTTGCTCCTCTAAACGGGCGTGCCCCCCATCTCCATTAGACTATTTCCAACTCTCTAGTCAGGTATTACGATCAGACACAAAGTGCGTGCTCTTGAATGCTTTGAGGGGCTTGTCCATTTTATCATCTTTTAAAACTTGAAACCGGCTGTCTATTTGCGCGCTTGTATGCTCAACCTGGTGGTTCTACTAGAAGGAAGGGGTGCAGTGGACAGCAGGTGGCAAATCATTTTGCACATCAACTAGTGATGCAATATGCACATTTTAATACCAGCCTGAGAAAACCGCAACCCGTGGAGCCAGATTTCCCCCAACCTTTTTCAAAATAGCCCAGTTGTGGATGCTCATTTGCACACGCAACTTCAACAAACATCTCACACAACTCCTGTTTGGGTTGGTGTAGACAGCTTTTTGATGCTGGTTACGTACCCACGATGAAGGAGGAAGAGTAGGACGTGAGAAACAGCAGAGCTCCAACCAGGCCTAAAGACGGAGTATACACCATCTCCGCCAGGCCAAGGATAAACGCTCCTCCGATCCATGTTGCTGCAAACAAATAAGAAAGGAGCTTAAGGGCCTATATTATGCTTTTCATTTTGCCTATCTACGTTATTATGTTAGAATCTTCTTATCTTGGAAACTTCTTCACACTTAGATATCGAAGAGATTCCATTTGCCATTTAAAGAGTTCCATCCCATCAATAGTTTTTCCGTAAATTGTTTTTGATTGTCAAATAAATTGGGCCAATGGTTCCAAATACAGAGGGGAGACCAGACACATCCCTGCCTGACCGCCCTTTCCAGAGTCAGTGGACCTGTCAGATGACCATTGATTTTAATTCTTGATGTTAGGGACCTAAAGAACCCCAATATTTTTTTCTATAATCAAAATCGCAGATTTAAAATGTGTTTAGCACTTTAAATAAATATGGCCAACTAACCGAATCAAAAGCCTTATCAGCATCCAAACTAATTATTACAGCTTTGTTTTGTTGTTTGTGTATATGATTTATTATGTGTAAGGATCGTCTTTTGTTGCCTTGTGTTTGTAGTTTGTTAATGAATCCCGTTTGATCATTGTGGATTAAGTTTGAGAGTATTTGTTCCATTGTTTTGGACATAATTGTCGTGTGTATACGATAGTACACATTCAGAATAGAAATAGGTCCATATGATGGTCCTTCCCTTCTTTTGGTGTGCGAGATATGATGGCGTCTTTCCAACTAAGAAAGGACTTTTAAAGCGTTATACCACTCTGATGAAGTCATCGCTCCCCGGAGATTTATTGTTCCTTAATCTTTTGATTGCGCCTTGTGTTTCCAAAATTGGTATTTCAGCTCATAATTTATTATTTCTGACATAAGAGGCAAATTGAGGGTGTCAAGAAAGAAATTTGTATCGTCTTGAATTTATTTAAAGTTTTTTTTTAAAGGATTAAAGGATTAAAATGCTGATCGAATTTGGTCTTGTTAAAGTAAGATTACCTTATTTTCCGAACTATAAGTCGCACCGGAGTATAAGTCGCGCCAGCCAAAAAATGCATAATAAAATAAAAAACATATAAGTCACACTGGAGTATGAAATGCAGTTGCAAGTGTGAAAATAAATAATATCACAGGTCGCTCCGGAGTATAAGTATATAAGTATTAATTAGTCCAGCATAGAGGTGAATTTAGCCAGGACCCTTCTGAAGTCCAGAGCACAGCCCAGGACGGAGCTGGAATTCTTAATGACTTTGTCCAGCTTCCTCCTCTCCTTCTCTGTGATGCTGCTGCTCCAGCAGGCCACGCCTACAGGAGCTGATGCCACCACAGAGTCGTAGAAGGTATTAGAAGGGTTTCTCCGGAGAGCTGGTTCTCCACCCGGAGACAGCAGGGGGTGACAACGGACACTTTAAATGCCCCAAAAATGAAAGCGTGACTCGGTGTAGCATGGCTAGCGTGGGTCGGAGTAGCTGATGTCAGTGTTGCACTATTAGCTGCCGTGGGTCGGAGTAGCGTAGTTAGCGTTATTTAGCAAGTAGCATAGTTAGTGAGTAGCATAGATGGCATGAGTCGGAGTAGCATGGCTAGTGTGGGAGTAGCAGAATTAGCTGCTGTGGGTTGGAGTAGCGTAATTATCATGGGTCGGAGTAGCATAGTTAGCGTGATCGAAGTGTGGTCTAACGTACCTGTCATGGTGAATATCCCCAGAATAAAGTTAATGCTGCGGTTTCCCAGTAAAACCACTTCCATTTCTCCAGCTGATCTTTTCCGCGCCTCTTGCTTGGACTTGAATGAAGCCCAGATCCCCGTGCCAAGAATCAACAGGTAGAACAAAACTATCACCACAACTCCAGCTACGTTCACTGCCATGATGCGTCTGTAAGTGGAACAGACATGCACTGTATAACTAAAGGTTTAAAGATAGACAGATAGAGAGAGAGAAACTTTGACTTTACCAAAACATTTATTAAATCTTCATTCAAGCAGAATCAGTCACATGAAAAATACCCCCAAACCTCCGACAGCCCAGATCTAACAACAACATTGAAATTACTTAAAGGCGATTTGAGAACGCAGGCGGAAGTGTGCATGTGCACTCCCCCGTGCGGACTGATACAACACACACGTGCGTTTGTTTAATAGCGCGACGGATCGCATCGCATCTCTCGTCTCCCGTAGATTTCCGTCTCTTCTGAGACAGCTCGAACTGTCTTCCTCCGTCTTAATTTTGTCCTGTACACTGAGGGAACTATATTATGATCAATGCGCTTAGACACGCGGAAACGTGCTGCTCTCCCCCCAAATGACTAAAAAAAAAAAGTCCCGCATCACATAAAATTTTGATAAAACGATAGAAGTCGCCTGTCGCGCATGTTTGTTTACTCAATCCACATGGTCCACGGGCCCTACGGCACATCCCATTCAACCCAAATTGTGAGATGACCGAATTGAGATAGTTTCAAAAGGATGCTCTGGTGAGAAACTAATGTTTCTTGTCAAAATGGTAATTGGCAATTGCCTGCATTTAGACCTTAGACGTGCTGTCAGAGTGACAGAAACAGAACACGCGCTTCCGTCTCAGTGAGAATCTCACGTCTTCTGTGATTGGCCGAAACCTCATGCAGGGTTTGTGTTGGTCCTTCTTCCGGGCGGTGCGTAGGCACGTTACTAGAGCCAAATCTCTTGATCATTTTCTGCACCCACGCACGCACCCCCCGCGCTCCGCCCGCACCCGCCGCCTAATGTTGGCCTGATGCCCGTTGCTGATAGAGTTTTTTAGCATTTCAAAAAATTACTGCCACAACGATGTATTGAAGCTTCAAAGCAACAAAAAGACGAAATATAGGTTCTTTTCAGCTTCAACCCATTTTGAGATGATCCCTAAAGGTGACATGAAATAAATAAATAAATAATAAATAATAGATTCAATAGCCTATATTTGACAGAAAAGTTTATTTTATTTGATATTTAATATGTATATATATTTTCTTTTTTTCACGCCAATGATCGTGGGCCGGCCCTCCGCTACTTGCCTGGATTCGAATATGGCCCTCGGAGGGAAATAATTGCCCACCCCTGCCCTAAGGCATATTTGATAATAATAAGTGTTGTGCAACACCCATAACATAATAGTTATAAAATAGCTCCCATATCTTAGTCCCCGCTCACAAACCCGGAAATGCAGTCGGCTTAGTTTGAGATTCGCGGCCACCCTCGTAAAGAGCAATCTGCCTCCCCCGCCCAACCAATGAAGTAGTCTCAGCGTGAGCGTGCGTTCCCCGCCCGCCCCGTGATGTATCATGGAGATGGTGTAAACAGAGGTCGAGGCGTGCGCCGGTACACGGCGCATGACACAGCGGCACATGTCAGCAGCAGCGTTGGAACATAAGAAGTGGCGTTTAAAGCTAACTGTGCCTAAATAGCCACGGTTCCTCTCGAGCGCTTTTAGTTTTGAACTTTGTCAGAGTTATTGTTCCAGATTTTAGCTGCATAAAACTGAAACGCAGATTCCCCATGTTTAGTCCTGACTATGGGCACCAGCAGGAGGCTGGTTCCTCCGAATGATGTTAAATCAAGAGGAACCAAGTAATGATTTTTATTATGACTATACGTCCCAGCAACGCTGAGACCCATGGGAGATACCAGCTGAAAGGCGAGGGGGGATAAGTGGTGAGGTTTGTCGGGCGTTTTTTGTTGGTGTAGCTGGAGTCAGTGAAGAGTTCATCATTGTTGATATCAGAACTCTTGATCTGGTTTTATTGGGCATGAGTGAAACAATCTTAATGCCTGATTGGATGGACAATGGATGGTTGGGGAGGCCTGGGTGAGAGTGGAGATGGGAAGGAGAGTGAGGATTCTGTAGTGGAAATAGATGTTCTAGAGGGGACCCAGGGCTGCTCTGAGGGCAGGGGCAACGGCAGAGATGCTGCCGGGCCTGTCACAGATGGGTCCAAGGCCTTTGATGAGGGCCCTGAAGGAAAAAACTGAAATGACTCCTACACTGGCAGTGGTGAAGATTGTTGCGGCGCTGCTGCTGATGAGTCCTTTGCTGGAGGCAGTGGAGGTGATTGTGGAGCAGCTGGAGTGAATCCTTTGCTGTGAGTGGTGGAGTGGCTGCTAATAAATCCTTTGGTGGAGGCTGTGGTTGTGGTGCTGTTGATGTTGAAAGAATTCTTCTCTTATTCCTCTCTTCTTTAACTATCTGCTCAGGACACTGCCCAGAGCGTGGAGCAGGTTCTCTGTCCGCTCCCTCACTAGAGGGTGACTAGAGTCACTCTGGTTTAGGTTGAAAGTAGCAGTTTTTCTTGTAAAAAAATGTGGACTTCTTACCACTGGATGACACTGGAATTGAATCGTGGAGTCCTTTTTCAGAATCAAAAGAAAATATCCGTGCTTGTAGCTCATGAATTTCCTATTGATATTTCCAACTGCGTTCAGAAGAGTCCGTTTTCCATATTCCCACGAACGTGTCTCAGATATCTTGTTAAAACTGTAAAAAAAGACAATTTAAATCCTTGGTCTTTTTTGAAGACAAAAACAAAAAAATTAAAGCCGCAAGCGGCATCCAACGGCCCTCGCGGGCCGCCGGCCTTCCGACTCTGCGCTTTCGACTTGATAAAGATGGCGCCCTTATTGTGTTGAATTAAAAAAGAACTTGACAGACGGCGACACATTGGACATGGCCAATCCAGTGCAAATCAACACAAATGTCGGTCAAATGTGCGGGTCCGCCACACAGAGACCATGACACTTGGAATAAAAATATGGATAAGTTTTGATGCCCCGCTTGTTTAGATGATTTTCCCCAAATATGAGCTTGATCGAGCTATTGCCCTTAGAGAAGTTGGTTAAAGTGTGAAGCGCAAATGTGAACATTTCAGAGATTTCGCTGTTTTCCGATTTCTGACATATATTTGCGGGTCCGCCGCACAGAGACCGTAGCACTTGGAATAAAAATATGGATAACTTTGATGCCGCGCTTGTGTAGATGATATTTCCCAAAGTAAAGCTTGATCGAGCTATTGCCCACGGAGGAGTTTGTTAAAGTGTGAAGCGTAAATGTGAACATTTCATAGATTTAGCGTTTTTCCCATTTGTGACAGTATATTTACAGCTCCACGGCACAGAGACCGTAGCACTTAAAATCAAAATATGGATAAGTTTTGATGCCCCGCTTGTGTAGATGATTTTACCCGAATATGAACTTGATCGAGCTATCGTCCTAGGAGGAGTTCGTTAAAGTGTGAAGCGTAAAAATGTGGTCATTTTAGAGATTTCGCTGTTTTCCAGTTTGTGACATATATTTGCGGGTCCGCCACACAAAGACGGTAGCACTTAGAATATAAATATGGATAAGTTTTGATGGCCCGCTTGTGTAGATGATATTCTCCAAATATGAACTTGATCGGACAATCGCCCTAGGAGGAGTTTGTTAAAGTGTGAAGCGTAAAAATGTGGTGATTTGAGCGATTCTACAATTTTCCCATAAGGATAACATGGGATGTTTCTGTCATCGCTACGGTTACGCCGTACAAAATATGACTTTGGCTCTCATATTTTTATGATCAGGATGGCAAATTAGAATTTTGTGCGAAATATCATGTCATTTGGAAAAACTCTATTGTTTATAGGCCACTCTGAAGGCCAAATAGTCAGAATTCTGGGAAACGTTTGCGGCTCCGTCGCACAGAGACCGTAAAAGCTATCCTTAAAATTTTGATAACTTTAGATGCCCCACTTGTCTAGAGAACGTACACCGATTTTGAGGTTGGTGGGCAAAACGCACTAGGAGGAGTTCGTTAAAGTGTGAAACATAAAAATGTGGTAATTTGAGAGATTTTGCGGTTTTCCCATAGGGATAAAATGGGATGTTTCTGTCATCGCTACGACTACGCCGTAAAAATTAAGGCATTTGTCTGATTGGCTTTTTTGATCGCGACGCCAAAATAGAATTTTGGGTAAAGTTTAGAAAATTTTGGTAAAACTAATTTTTGACCTTCAATGTTAATTTAAAGGTCATTCTGTAGGGGGCGCTATCGCGCCCATTTCAATTTTGTCATCATAAACTGGTCCAAACTAGAAAGTTGAACAACTGATTCAAATTTGGTCCTAATCGGACTTGTTTTGATCAAATGGGAACAATTTTTAGATCTGCAATATCCCAAAATAAGTTGTCCAACTTTGCGGCTGCGCCGCACACAGACCGTAAAAGGTATCTCAAAAAATTGGATAACTTTAGATGCCCCACTTGTCCAGAGGACGTCCGCCGATTTTGAAGTCGGTGGGCAAAACGCCCTAGGAGGAGTTCGTCAAAGTTTGACGTGAACAAAATGGCTAACACAGCGTGTTTTCATTTTCAAAGGAAGATGGCGGGCATAGGGTAATTCTGGGGGCGTGGCCACAATAATATTTGTTTTTTGTCCTCACGAGAGGAATGCGTGTTCCGAATTTCTTAGCTCTACGACAAAGTTGACCTCGGGGCGTCTCCCATAGGCGCAATGTATTTTGACTTTTGTCGGTGGCGCTGTCGCGCCATTTTTTAACGAAAAAAAAAATGGCCCAGAAAAAACAAAATTTTTCGCCGATTTTGAATTTTGGGTAAAGTTTGGTGAGTTTTTGAGCATGTTCAGGGGGTCAAATTAGAGTTCAAAGCGCTGAAGAAGAACAAGAAAAATAATAATAAATATAGCCGCAAGCGGCAATGATCGGCCCTCGCCACGCCGCAAGAGGAGGGGGCGCTAACGCGCCCCAATTGTCCTTTTATCACGCCTACTGCTGAATCTGTGACGCTGTCACATGTTCTCCCCTTTGTTTTACCATCAAAAAGCAATTTTATTTTGAATTCTTGGCAAAATGTGCGGCTTTGCCGCACAGACACCGTGACTCTTTGAATGAAAATGTGGATAACTTTTGATGGTCCACCCCTGAAGATGAGTCTCACCAAATTTCAGGTTAATAGGGCTGACGCCCTGGGAGGAGTTTGTGAAAGTCTAAAGTGTAAACATGTTCTGGCCCCATTGGAATAACATGGGAGGTTTCGGTCATCGTTACGGCAACGCCATAACAATTATGACATGGGTCTCATTGACTTTTTTGATGGGGATGCTAAAATTGAGTTGTGTGTCAAATTTCATATAATTTCGCAAAACTAAACATTTAACCTCCATATAAAATCTGTAGGGGGCGCTGTGGCGCCAAATGAATTTATTTCACTTCAAGTAGGTTTAGGGCAAAGAGTTTAACAACTGATTCTAATTTGACGCAATTCGGACTTTATCTGCGCAAACGGCAGAAATTTTAAATATGGGAGATTTCTGAAATTTTAGTTACAGTTTGCGGCTTCGCCGCACAGAGACCGTGAGAGGTATCAATGTAATTTGGATAACTTTTGATGTCCCACTCCTCAGTAGCATTTTCACCAAATTTCAGCTTTTTAGGGCCAACGCCCTGGGAGGAGTTCGTAAAAGTACGATGTTTGGAAAAACTCCGAAGTCATGTTTAGCCATTTTTGAAGTAATATGGCCGACATTTGGTTCGGGGGACGGCGTTGCCGTAATAATATTTTTTACTTCTCTTGTCACCATCTACCTCTGCGCCAAATTTCATGATTCTACGATCAGATTTTTTTTGGGTCATTTCCCATCTCTCAATGCATTTTTGGTACATTTGGTGGCGCTGACGCGCCAATTTTTTTTATTTTAGAAAAGGGAAATAGCCAGAATGTAGAGAGGCACGATTTTTAGAGGTGTGCAAATTTTTGTGACTTTTCGTCAATGTTCACTGGGTGAAAAATAGGGGGGTTGGTCCCGAGAAGAAGAAGAAAGAAAGAAAGAAAGAAAGAAAGAATAATATTCCGATGCGAAAACAATGTTTCCCATTTTTCAAATATCATAAACTATACATTTTCGGAAAGCGCTCGCGCTTTCCTACCTCATGGTGTGGGTCCCTGGTCACTGACGGGTACTTTCGATAATTTTGAGTGGGCTCCGCCCACTTTGTGTTTTTGGCCCTCTATACAGTAATAATGTTCAATTTTTGCATTACATGCTTATATGCACGGAACATGCAAGAGATGGGGAACGTATTCGTGAGCTACTTAGCGCAAATGAGTGCTTTATATGGGGATGACGACCGCTTCGCGGTCGTCATCCCAATGTAAAGTGCTCGTTTAGTGCGAACTTTTGCACGGGCTTCGCCCGTTTACAACGGTAATGTTCCATTTTCCTACAACTAATTAGTATGCACGGGGCGTGCATGAGTGGAGGAGTGCGTTAGTGAGTGTTTGGAAGTGGGCGAGCGCTTCGCGCTCGATTTCGTGCGCACTACGTGCGCACTTTCGCAGCCGTGCTTCGCACGGCCTTACGAGATTAATAGGCCTCTCGCCAGCTTGTGGCGCTCGGGCCTAATTAAAGCCGCAAGCGGCATCCAACGGCCCTCGCGGGCCGCCGGCCTTCCGACTCTGCGCTTTTGACTTGATAAAGATGGCGCCCTTATTGTGTCTTGAATAAAAAAAGAACTTGACAGACGGCGACACATTGGACATGGCCAATCCAGTGCAAATGAACACAAGTGTCAGTCAAATTTGCTGCGCCGCCGCACAGAGACCGTAGCACTTGGAATAAAAATATGGATACCTTTTGATGCCCCGCTTGTGTAGATGATTTTTCCCAAAGTAAAGCTTGATCGAGCTATTGCCCACGGAGGAGTTTGTTAAAGTGTGAAGCGTAAATGTGAACATTTCAAGGATTTGGCGTTTTTCCCATTTGTGACAGTATATTTGCAGCTCCACGGCACAGAGACCGTACCACTTAAAATCAAAATATGGATAACTTTTGATGCCCCGTTTGTGTAGATGATTTTCCCCAAATATGAGCTTGATCGGGCAATCGCCCTAGGAGGAGTTCGTTAAAGTGTGAAGCGTAAAAATGTGGTGATTTTAGAGATTTCGCTGTTTTCCCATTTCTGACATATATTTGCGGGTCCGCCACACAGAGACCGTAGCACTTAGAATCAAAATATGGGTAAGTTTTGATGCCCCGCTTGTGTAGATGATATTCTCCAAATATGAACTTGATCGGACAATCGCCCTAGGAGGAGTTTGTTAAAGTGTGAAGCGTAAAAATGTGGTGATTTGAGCGATTCTACGATTTTCCCATAAGGATAACATGGGATGTTTCTGTCAACGCTACGGTTACGCCGTACAAAATATGACTTTGGCTCTCATACTTTTATGATCAGGATGGCAAATTAGAATTTTGTTCAAAATATCATGTCATTTGGAAAAACTCTATTGTTTATAGGCCACTCTGAAGGCCAAATAGTCAGAATTCTGGGAAACGTTTGCGGCTCCGTCGCACAAAGACCGTAAAAGCTATCCTTAAAATTTGGATAACTTTAGATACACCACTTGTCTAGAGGACGTACACCGATTTTGAGGTTGGTGGGCAAAACGCACTAGGAGGACTTCGTTAAAGTGTAAAACATAAAAATGTGGTAATTTGAGAGATTTTGTGGTTTTCCCATAGGGATAACATGGGAGGTTTCTGTCATCGCTACGACTACGGCGTAAAAATTTAGGCATTTTTGTGATTGGCTTTTGTGATCGGGACGGCAAAATAGAATTTTGGGTAAAGTTTAGACAATTTTGGTAAAACTAATTTTTGACCTTCAATGTTAATTTAAAGGTCACTCTGTAGGGGGCGCTATCACTGCCATTTCAATTTTGTCAGCCTAAACTGGTCCAAACTAGAAAGTTTAACAACTGATTCAAATTTGGTCCTAATCGGACTGGTTTTGATCAAATGGGAGCAATTTTTAGACCTGCAATATTCCAAAATAAGTTGTCCAACTTTGCGGCTGCGCCGCACACAGACCGTAAAAGGTATCTCAAAAAATTGAATAACTTTAGATGCCCCACTTGTCCAGAGGACGTACGCCGATTTTGAAGTCGGTGGGCAAAACGCCCTAGGAGGAGTTCGTCAAAGTTTGACGTAAACAAAATGGCTAACTCAGCTTGTTTTCATTTTCAAAGGAAGATGGCGGCCATAGGGTAAGTTTGGGGGCGTGGCCACAATGTTTTTTTTTGTTTATCCTCACGAGAGGAATGCGTGTCCCGAATTTCGTAGCTTTACGCCAAAGTTGACCTCGGGGCGTCTCCCATAGGCGCAATGTATTTTGACTTTTGTCGGTGGCGCTGTCGCGCCATTTTTTAACGAAAAAAAAAATGGCCCAGAAAAAATAAAATTTTTCGCCGATTCTGAATTTTGGGCAAAGTTTGGTGAGTTTTTGAGCATGTTCAGGGGGTCAAATTAGAGATCAAAGCGCTGAAGAAGAACAAGAAAAATTAAAGCCGCAAGCGGCATCCAACGGCCCTCGCGGGCCGCCGGCCTTCCGACTCTGCGCTTTCGACTTGATAAAGATGGCGCCCTTATTGTGTGTTGAATAAAAAAAGAACTTGACAGACGGCGACACATTGGACATGGCCAATCCAGTGCAAATGAACACAAGTGTCAGTCAAATTTGCTGCGCCGCCGCACAGAGACCGTAGCACTTGGAATAAAAATATGGATAACTTTTGATGCCGCGCTTGTGTAGATAATTTTTCCCAAAGTAAAGCTTGATCGAGCTATTGCCCACGGAGGAGTTTGTTAAAGTGTGAAGCGTAAATGTGAACATTTCAAGGATTTGGCGTTTTTCCCATTTGTGACAGTATATTTGCAGCTCCACGGCACAGAGACCGTACCACTTAAAATCAAAATATGGATAACTTTTGATGCCCCGTTTGTGTAGATGATTTTCCCCAAATATGAGCTTGATCGGGCAATCGGCCTAGGAGGAGTTCGTTAAAGTGTGAAGCGTAAAAATGTGGTGATTTTAGAGATTTCGCTGTTTTCCCATTTCTGACATATATTTGCGGGTCCGCCACACAGAGACCGTAGCACTTAGAATCAAAATATGGGTAAGTTTTGATACCCCGCTTGTGTAGATGATATTCTCCAAATATGAACTTGATCGGACAATCGCCCTAGGAGGAGTTTGTTAAAGTGTGAAGCGTAAAAATGTGGTGATTTGAGCGATTCTACGATTTTCCCATAAGGATAACATGGGATGTTTCTGTCAACGCTACGGTTACGCCGTACAAAATATGACTTTGGCTCTCATACTTGTATGATCAGGATGGCAAATTAGAATTTCGTTCAAAATATCATGTCATTTGGAAAAACTCTATTGTTTATAGGCCACTCTGAAGGCCAAATAGTCAGAATTCTGGGAAACGTTTGCGGCTCCGTCGCACAAAGACCGTAAAAGTTATCCTTAAAATTTGGATAACTTTAGATACACCACTTGTCTAGAGGACGTACACCGATTTTGAGGTTGGTGGGCAAAACGCACTAGGAGGACTTCGTTAAAGTGTAAAACATAAAAATGTGGTAATTTGAGAGATTTTGTGGTTTTCCCATAGGGATAACATGGGAGGTTTCTGTCATCGCTACGACTACGGCGTAAAAATTTAGGCATTTTTGTGATTGGCTTTTGTGATCGGGACGGCAAAATAGAATTTTGGGTAAAGTTTAGACAATTTTGGTAAAACTAATTTTTGACCTTCAATGTTAATTTAAAGGTCACTCTGTAGGGGGCGCTATCACTGCCATTTCAATTTTGTCAGCCTAAACTGGTCCAAACTAGAAAGTTTAACAACTGATTCAAATTTGGTCCTAATCGGACTGGTTTTGATCAAATGGGAGCAATTTTTAGACCTGCAATATTCCAAAATAAGTTGTCCAACTTTGCGGCTGCGCCGCACACAGACCGTAAAAGGTATCTCAAAAAATTGAATAACTTTAGATGCCCCACTTGTCCAGAGGACGTACGCCGATTTTGAAGTCGGTGGGCAAAACGCCCTAGGAGGAGTTCGTCAAAGTTTGACGTAAACAAAATGGCTAACTCAGCTTGTTTTCATTTTCAAAGGAAGATGGCGGCCATAGGGTAAGTTTGGGGGCGTGGCCACAATGATTTTTTTTGTTTATCCTCACGAGAGGAATGCGTGTCCCGAATTTCGTAGCTTTACGCCAAAGTTGACCTCGGGGCGTCTCCCATAGGCGCAATGTATTTTGACTTTTGTCGGTGGCGCTGTCGCGCCATTTTTTAACGAAAAAAAAAATGGCCCAGAAAAAATAAAATTTTTCGCCGATTCTGAATTTTGGGCAAAGTTTGGTGAGTTTTTGAGCATGTTCAGGGGGTCAAATTAGAGATCAAAGCGCTGAAGAAGAACAAGAAAAATAATAATAATAATAATAATAATAATATTTTTAGCAAAAACAATATAGCCGTTTTTACTATAACAACAAATGATACATCGTTTGAAAGCTCTAAGCCTTCCCGATGCCGCCATGGGGTGGAATCATCATTACGAGCGCTTACGCGCTCGTCACTCCCTATTCCGTCGGGATGCCCCGCCCACTCCCCATAGACTTCCATTGATTTGAGCAGATACAAGCATGGCCCATGCCTGCGGCATGGATTCTCGCGTACGGGACGATGCCAGGAGGGTTTTTGGAGGAATGCAGCGCTTCGCGCTGCTGTTGTCAACAATTAGTGAATGGGCTACGCCCATTCACTAATTGTTGACTATTTCTGTCATAGCAGGAGTAAGTATGCATGATCCATGCCTTCGGCATGGGCTAGTTCACTGTACTTGCCAGGGGCGACGGGGTACCAAACATGCGGGCTGCGCCCGCATGTTTGGTCAGACAGTTGCAACGCTGCCTTCGGCAGCGTTGCGGGAGCAATAGGCCCTCCCCCTGCTGGGGCTCGGGCCTAATTAAAGCCGCAAGCGGCATCCAACGGCCCTCGCGGGCCGCCGGCCTTCCGACTCTGCGCTTTCGACTTGATAAAGATGGCGCCCTTATTGTGTCTTGAATTAAAAAAGAACTTGACAGACGGCGACACATTCGACATGGCCAATCCAGTGCAAATGAACACAAGTGTCAGTCAAATTTGCTGCGCCGCCGCACAGAGACCGTAGCACTTGGAATATAAATATGGATAGCTTTTGATGCCCCGCGTGTGTAGATGATATTTCCCAAAGTAAAGCTTGATTGAGCTATTGCCCACGGAGGAGTTCATTAAAGTGTGAAGCATAAAAATGTGGTCATTTTAGAGATATCGCGGTTTTCTGACATATATTTGCGGGTCCGCCACACAGAGACTGTAGCACTTAGAATCAAAATATGGATAAGTTTTGATGCCCCGCTTGTGTAGATGATATTCTCCAAATATGAACTTGATCGGACAATCGCCCTAGGAGGAGTTCATTAAAGTGTGAAGCGTAAAAATGTGGTGATTTGAGCGATTCTGCGATTTTTCCATAAGGATAACATGGGATGTTTCTGTCATCGCTACGGTTACGCCGTACAAAATATGACTTTGGCTCTCATACTTTTATGATCAGGATGGCAAATTAGAATTTTGTTCAAAATATCATGTCATTTGGAAAAACTATATTGTTTATAGGCCACTCTGAAGGCCAAATAGTCAGAATTCTGGGAAACGTTTACGGCTCCGTCGCACAGAGACCGTAAAAGTTATCCTTAAAATTTGGATAACTTTAGATGCCCCACTTGTCTAGAGGACGTACACCGATTTTGAGGTTGGTGGGCAAAACGCACTACGAGGAGTTCGTTGAAGTGTAAAACATAAAAATGTGGTAATTTGAGAGATTTGGTGGTTTTCCCATAGGGATAACATGGGAGGTTTCTGTCATCGCTACGACTACGCCGTAAAAATTTAGGCATTTTTGTGATTGGCTTTTGTGATCGGGACGGCAAAATAGAATTTTGGGTAAAGTTTAGACAATTTTGGTAAAACTAATTTTTGACCTTCAATGTTAATTTAAAGGTCACTCTGTAGGGGGCGCTATCGCGGCCATTTCAATTTTGTCAGCCTAAACTGGTCCAAACTAGAAAGTTTAACAACTGATTCAAATTTGGTCCTAATCGGACTGGTTTTGATCAAATGGGAGCAATTTTTAGATCTGCAATATTCCAAAATAAGTTGTCCAACTTTGCGGCTGCGCCGCACACAGACCGTTAAAGGTATCTCAAAAAATTGAATAACTTTAGATGCCCCACTTGTCCAGAGGACGTCCGCCGATTTTGAAGTCGGTGGGCAAAACGCCCTAGGAGGAGTTCGTCAAAGTTTGACGTAAACAAAATGGCTAACTCAGCTTGTTTTCATTTTCAAAGGAAGATGGCGGCCATAGGGTAAGTTTGGGGGCGTGGCCACAATGTTTTTTTTTGTTTATCCTCACGAGAGGAATGCGTGTCCCGAATTTCGTAGCTTTACGCCAAAGTTGACCTCGGGGCGTCTCCCATAGGCGCAATGTATTTTGACTTTTGTCGGTGGCGCTGTCGCGCCATTTTTTAACGAAAAAAAAAATGGCCCAGAAAAAATAAAATTTTTCACCGATTCTGAATTTTGGGCAAAGTTTGGTGAGTTTTTGAGCATGTTCAGGGGGTCAAATTAGAGATCAAAGCGCTGAAGAAGAACAAGAAAAATTAAAGCCGCAAGCGGCATCCAACGGCCCTCGCGGGCCGCCGGCCTTCTGACTCTGCTCTCTGCATTTTACAGAGATGGCGCTAACGCAATTGTCTAAGAACTAAGACAGTGACACATTGGACATGTACAATCCTGTGCTTAACCATTGCAAATGAACACAAATGTCGGTCAAATGTGCAGCTCCAGCGCACAGAGACCGTGACACTTGGAATAAAAATATGGATAACTTTTGATGCTCCGCTTGTGTAGATTATTTTCCCAAAATATGAGCTTGATCGAGCTATTGCCCACAGAGGAGTTCATTAAAGTGTGAAGCATAAATGTGAACATTTCAAGGATTTGGCGTTTTTCCCATTTGTGACATACATTTGCGGCTCTACCGCACAGAGACCGTAGCACTTAAAATCAAAATATGGATAACTTTTGATGCCCCGCTTGTGTAGATGATTCTCCCCAAATATGAACTTGATCGGGTATTCGCCCTAGGAGGAGTATGTTAAAGTGTGAAGTGTAAAAATGTGGTCATTTTAGAGATTTTGCGGTTTCCCCATAGGGATAACATGGGATGTTTCTGTCATCGCTACGGCTACGCTTTACCAAATATGATTTTGGCTCCCATACTTTTTATTTTGGGGATGGCAAATGAGAATTGTGTGCAAAATGTCATGTCATTTGGAAAAACACTTGTTTATAGGCCACTCTGAAGGCCAAATAGTCCAAATTCTGCGAAAAGTTTGCGGCTCAGCTGCACAGAGACCGTAAATGTTATCCATAAAATTTGAATAACTTTAGATGCCCCACTTGTCTAGAGCAGGTACACTGATTTTGAGATCAGTGGGCCAAACGCACTAGGAGGAGTTCGTTAAAGTGTGAAGCGTAAATGTGAACATTTCAAAGATTTGGCGTTTTCCCATTTGTGACAGTATATTTGCAGCTCCACGGCACAGAGACCGTACCAGTACGTACAAAATATGACTTTGGCTCTCATACTTGTATGATCAGGATGGCAAATTAGAATTTTGTTCAAAATATCATGTCATTTGGAAAAACTATTGTTTATAGGCCACTCTGAAGGCCAAATAGTCAGAATTCTGGGAAACGTTGCCGGCTCCGTCGCACAGAGACCGTAAAAGTTATCCTTAAAATTTGGATAAATTTAGATGCCCCACTTGTCTAGAGGACGTACACCGAGTAAGTCTGGGGGCGTGGTCACAATGATTTTTTTTTTTTGTCCTCACGAGAGGAATGCGTGTCCCGAATTTCGTAGCTTTACGACAAAGTTGACCTAGGGGCGTCTCCCATAGGCGCAATGTATTTTGACTTTTGTCGGTGGCGCTGTCGCGCCATTTTTTGACGAAAAAAAAAATGGCCCTGAAAAACTCTAATTTTTCGCCGATTCTGAATTTTGGGCAAAGTTTGGTGAGTTTTTGAGCATGTTCAGGGGGTCAAATTAGATCTCAAAAAGCAGAAGAACAAGAAAAATAATAAAAATAAAAATAATAATATTTTTAGCAAAAACAATATAGCCGTTTCCAGTATAACAACAAATTATACATCGTTTGAAAGCTCTAAGCCTTCCCGATGCCGCCATGGGGTGGAATCATCATTACGAGCGCTTACGCGCTCGTCACTCCCTATTCCGTCGGGATGCCCCGCCCACTCCCCATAGACTTCCATTGATTTGAGCAGATACAAGCATGACCCATGCCTGCGGCATGGATTTTCGCGTACGGGACGATGCCAGGAGGGTTTTTGGAGGAATGCAGCGCTTCGCGCTGCTGTTGTCAACAATGAGTGAATGGGCTACGCCCATTCACTCATTGTTGACTATTTCTGTCATAGCAGGAGTAAGTATGCATGATCCATGCCTTCGGCATGGGCTAGTTCACTGTACTTGCCAGGGGCGACAGGGTACCAAACATGCGGACTGCGCCCGCATGTTTGGTCAGACAGTTGCAACGCTGCCTTTGGCAGCGTTGGCAGCGTTGCGGGAGCAATAGGCCCTCCGCCCTGCTGGGGCTCGGGCCTAATAATAATAATATTTTTAGCAAAAACAATATAGCCGTTTTTTCTATAACAACAAATTATACATCGTTTGAAAGCTCTAAGCCTTCCCCATGCCGCCATGGGGTGGAGCCCTCCGCCCTGCTGTGGCTCGGGCCTAATAAGAAAAGCATCTATAGTAGAAAAAGATTCAGTTGTAGTCATCTGGACTTTTGAAAAAACAATACGTTTCGACTCTCATCCAAGAGTCATTCTCAATCTGCGAATCAAGACCGGGAACTCAGATATATATCCTACTCTGGGTAGGCCCTGCCCACCGGGCGGGACCTCCTGATAAAAGGTGTTATTGGTTACAACAGAAACAAAACCTCTTTGTATGATATTATATCAAGCTAGCCTCTTTGTTTTATATCAGTCATTTAATGGACTCTACGCCTCCTATTGTCCCTGACTCATGCTCTCTTTCCTCACTGTGTAACTGATTAGCATCTGAATGCCCAGGGTGTCAACCTCTCCAGGGATTCAAAATTCCATTACAAAAAACTGGAAGGTTTAATCTTAACTATTTAAAGATGTTTTTTTCTTTTATAACAAAGATTGCCTCTTTAACTCCTCTTTCAAACCATCTTTTTTCCCTGCTTAGAATCTTCACCTCACTGTCCTCAATAGAGTGGTTTGTGGCTTTAAGATGCAGCTGCACGGCGCTCTGTGGTCCTGAACTTGCACGTCTTCTGTGCTGATAAAGCCTCTTGTGAAGTGGCTGTTTAGTCTCTCCTATGTATCGCTCTTCACACTTTTCTTCACTGCATTGGATAGAGTAAACTACATTGTTCTGTTTTTGTGTCGACATCTTGTCCTTAGGGTGAACCAGTTTTTGTCTTAAAGTGTTGCCTGCTTTAAGATAAACAGGGATTTCATGTTTTCTAAAGAATCTTTGCAGTTTTCCTGACAGTCCCGAGACATAAGGGATAGAAACACCCTACCTTCTGTGTTCTGTTTCCCTTTTGTCCTGCTTTTTGGTTCCCTTCAATCTGTTTAGAGCCCAAGCCGGGTATCCACAAGCTGAGAGAGCATTCCAGACATGTTTTTCCTCTTTCCTCTTGCCCTCTGAGCTGGTGGGCACCTCTTGGGCTCTGTGTTGTAAAGTTCTGTTGTGCTGTAGTTAGGGATGCGTACCGCTACGACGGACCGGATCTGGACTTGTAAAAACGTTTGGTTCAGGTCCAAAAATAACGAAACCCCGGTGATTCGGTTCTGGACTCATATAAAATATAACACTCAAATACTATATCCTTTTTGTTCTAGAATCTAAACCATCTTAAACCTTCCATTGATCGCGAAATTCTCGCTGGAAAAGACGTAAACACTGCCACGCGCCGCCGTCAATAGCGCACACGGACCCTAATTAGCGAAGCACGCGTCTTCCGGGTTTAAGTTGAAGACGGCGAAATAAGTTTAAAGATGCGAGAGACGGGAGCGCCTCGTACGTGTCGAGCTGCGCAGAACCAGGTATATCCACATGTGAACATTGAAGTGAAGCTGGTAAGATCACTGGCTTTATTTGAACTGTTTTAAGCTGTGGCCGCCGCGTGTTAAAGGGGCGGGGTCAGCGTGGTCTTGTCTGGGTGTAAATATGAATGAAATAACTTGTGTTAATAAAAGTGTTATGTTGTGGTGTGATGTATTTGGCATTAAATAAATACAAAGTAAAGTCAAAGTAATATTGCTTAATTACAGTTGTTAAATATGGTCTGGTGTTTAATGCTGCTAATATGATGTATTATTTTGATTTGTTGTGTAAAATATTTTCATATTCTACTTTTGTTGATTGCTTTATAGTGATTCAAGTTGACTTTTATGCTAGTTTTTGTATCTCTGTTATTTTAAACTGTGACTTAATTATTTACACTGGTGTTTTGTCTGTTTGAAGGTTTTTACCTGACTTTTGATGCCAATGGATCTGCAACATTAAAGAGTGGAAATGTGTCTAAAGGCAAAACATAGTATCAGATGAAACAGCTGCTTTGACCCTTGACCCAGACTGACTCGTCAACAATACTCAACATGCTCTTGTTGTGGAGTTGAGTCTTAGCTCGTAGCTTGTGATTTGTAAGTTGTAACTTCTGTTAAAAAACAGTGAATAAAGCAGACAAGTTGAGTTTATTTCAGTCTGCAGTTAAGCCTTGTGTTTGATATTCATCCTTGTTCAAGTGTCTTCAACTTAATTGAGCCAAGTAGCTTGTGTTACACTGTTGTAACATTATGCAAATATGGCATGGTTTAGGTCCGGACCTAATGAGTCCGGACCTGAACCTAAACCTCTGGATTCGAATCCGGACTTGAACTTGAACGCGGGTTTAGGTATGCATCCCTAGCTGTAGTGGGTTGTTAGAGTCAAAGAGCAGGTACTGATCCGTGTGTGTAGGTTTCCTGTATACTTCTATTTGGAGCTTTCCGTCCTCTCCTCTGATAGTGGGACAATCAAGAAAGGTTCTCCTTAGCGTACCAACGCTTTGGGGCAATATCCGAAAAGGAGGTCAGTGCCTTCTTCTCAAAGTGCTCCGTGTACAGGTTGGCCACTATGGGAGAGACGGCAGAGCCCCTGGCACAGCCGTGAATCTGTCTGTAAAATTGTCCCGGAATTGAAAGTATGTGGTGTCAAGACAGATGTCCAGTAGCTTGCATATGTGTTCAGGTGTCAGTTTGGTCCTTTCCTGTAAGGTGGTGTCCTTTCCTGTAAGGTGGTATCCTCCTGCAGTCTGGTCCTCACCGCTGCTAGGTGAACAGGGACACGACATCATATGAAACCATGAGGTCATCTGGGTCCAATTGGAGATGCTTCACATTGTCCAAAAAATCATGTTTTCCACATGATGTTCCGAATTCCCCACCAATGGTGCCAAGATAGTTGTTAAATGCTTGGCCACATCGTACGTGATGGAATCTGTGCTGCACACTATGAGTCTGAGTGGAACATCTCTTTTGTGTATTGTAGGGAGGCCATAAATGCATGGAATCGCTTCCCCAGGATACAGTCTGTAATACAAAGGCCTATTACAAAGGTCACCTCCTCTTTTTCCAGCTTTTGTAGACAGTCATTCTGTGTGGTCGTGTCCTCGAGGAGGCTGTGGACTTTGGCTTCATAATCAGCTGTCTTGAGGATCACCGTGCAGCGTCCCTTGTCCGCTGGGAGGATGTTTATGTTGTGATCTTTTTGTAGTGCTGAGAGTGCCTTCCTCTCTTCAGATGTGATATTAGAAGTAGGTGGTTTGGCACTCCTCAGAGTAGCTGTGACTCGTAACCTCAGGTCTGCAGCCTCCGATTCTGTCATTTTGTTATTCCTAATGGCCGTTTGCTCAGACTGCTGCCCCCGCGACCCGGCCCCGGATAAGCGGCAGAAAATGGATGGATGGAATGGCCGTTTCTGTGGCTGTGATGTAGTCTTCTGTAGGGATGTGTTTAGAGGTGATAGAAAAGTTAAGACCTTTAGAGAGCACGTCCTTTTCTGCTTGAGACAGGACACGGTCTGATCCGGTTCTTGGTTCACGGATCACGGTTCTTGATCCAATTGTTTTTGCTGGTCTCCAATTGGTCTGTCTCTGTCCTACTGCCCTGCTGGTCCTTACCTGCGTTCTTTTTGTTTAAGAGAATGTTAAACTTCTTCCTGTGCTGTGTTTCTTGTGCTGTCTGTGTAAAATCCAACCCTCTCTTGAAGGCTTCTTCAGGGAGTATGCTAGTTAATTTCTTCTGTAAAGTTTCTGTTCTGGCCTTCAATTGATCAATTCTGACCAAGTTGTTTTCCTGGATCCTTTCGCTGAGCATCTGCCTTAGGTTCCTTCTCCAAATCTTTTCTGCTCTTTGTCCTTTAACTTGTGGTTTGATCTGTAGGCTCTTTGGGATTATATTGTTTTGTCTGCATCTAAGATTGAACCTCAAATGGTTCCTGTTGCCTGCAACTTTTCTGGCTGTGGATTCGAGTTCCCGAACTAGATCCAAGGTTTTAAGCCCAAATTATTCTACTTCAGGAGGGATACATACGCTCAGCACAGACGTGTGCAGAGACAGATTTGATTTGGATGGCACACATGGGAAAGAATCAATCTATGTGTCCATCCCGGAGACAACTGTCACACTGGCAATGTCAAATAAATATGGGAAAGAGTGTAAGAGTCACTAAGCACGGAAAAGATTTATAAATCGTGTTCGCAAAATCGTTTAATTGAATGAATATAAAAGGTTTTATGATTTCTGTCTTGTCTTTGTGATTTTAATGTGTTTTTTTACCTGTTGTGTGAAGCACTTTGAATTGTCTTGTGTACAAATTGTGTTCTACAAATAAACGTGCCTTGCCTTTATGTCCCTAAAAATACATTTAAATAAATGAAAAACAGCCTTTAAGAAAACACATGTACCATGTAAATGTATTATTATTTTTTGAAATGCAGATAGGACAATGTTTTGGTTTCCAACTGAAAGTCTATATGTTGAGAGAGCAAACTGACTAAAGAAAAAGAAAAACAGTTTTGCGAGCAGTGTCTTGCCTCCATTTTGCTCCATAGTCAACATACTGACAAATACAAAGGTGAACGTACAGGTGCAGCTTGCCTCACCCTGATATCTATTTTTGAAAAAGAAAGTAAAACGGCATTCACTAGTCGGCGATCCTGGCTTTGACAAACAGCAGAACAATAAGCTCTCCTAAAAACGACTAAACGGGAAACCGTAAGTAGTGACGATTTTTTTTTTTGTAATTCAGTTGTTTTGTAATAGCATATATAGCAATAAAAAGGGTGCTACCTCTAGCTCTCATTCTCTGACCTCTGGCACGGTTGGCATTTGCGGGTTTATGCTGAGAGTAAAGCTCCTCGTCGTTCACAAATACCTCGTGCATTATGTTAGCTTTAGTTTCCGTGATGATTATGTCATGTCCTAAAACAAGTCTCATTGTATCTGGTTGATCGCTAAGCTCTACTGTCAGTCCACTCATTGTCCATTTAGTCGGTTCCACTCATATGCCCGGACTGTCTGGTGTCATTGGATAGAGAGTTGTAGTGCGTGTGGTACATTTTGCTCGGTCACTCAGTCCCTTACTGCCTGTTACTGCTGTACTAATAATATTAATGCTGACGGACTAAGTTATGGTTAATTCTACAGTGAAGCTCTTTGCATGTATCGCCAGATAACTGAAAGAATGTGGTTGGGCCAGACTCTCTCGTATGACACTCTAAACATCACTTGTGCAATGCTTTATGTGTATGTAGAAGTGTTTGTGTCTGTGCTATTTGATCCACTAAAAAGAAAAAAACATGTGCATTAAAGCAATTCTATGTAACATTTTGACAAATAGTTTTGTCGAGATGGACTTAGCAGAAAGTAGAACCAAAATGCTCTGCAGTATTCTGCTGCTCTCTCCTCCCTTTGATAACCTGATAAACCAGTTCAATAGAAGCTGTTGATACTACATCACGCAGAGATATATACCTAAACTACAGTACTGTACGTTTGAACCCTTGTTTTGCGTACATTTGCACACATAATAGCAATGGTTCCTTTGCTCATGTCATGTCAGAAAGACGCTGCGCTCGTCCGCACTCGTGCCAGATAAAAATGTACCGTATTTTCCGGACTATAAGTCGCACCAGCTCAAAAATGATTTATAGAGGATAAGTTGCCGGGGGAAACTTATAAGACCAAGAACAGACATTTCATCTTGAAATGCAGTTTAAAATAATAACAGATGAGAGAACATGGTGAATAGGTGTACGTATGCTAACGCTAACACCTTCAGCTACATGAGGCACAGACAGAACTGTGGTAAGTGTCTGGTATGTTAACGTAACATATGAACAGTTATTCAGATAACTATAGCATAAAGAACATGCTAACACGTTTACCAAAGCATCAGTTTTACCCCAAATCACTAAATCCATTGAATTCATCTTCCTCTGTGTCACTTCTAAACAACTCCACAAACTCCGGAGGAAGAGGAAGTGCTGATTCTTCTTCTGCGTCGCTTAGAGCCTAGAGCGCCCTCTTGTGGTTGCCAGTGTGAAAATAACGAATAATATCAGTCGCTCGCACCCCGGCCAAAACTCTGAAAATACGGTACTTATTTTTTCAATGAGCTAACGACTAAATGAAACAACGCAAAGATGAGCTCTACTGACAAAAAATAAAAACTGTCCGTGAGGAAGTGGAGAGTGGAGGGTGGAGAACACCCCTAGTGTTAAAAAAATGTCTAATTTCAGCCTTTTATTGACCTGGAAGCAGATGAATCTGAACTCAATTGAACAAATCAACCACAGATTAACCATATACAGGGACATATCCCTTCTTTGCAGACATTCATCATTCTATAAAGTATCATTTGTGTTATTTATGCCCATGAAGGTTGTTTTATTATAATGATCTTGTTCCTATGGGGACAGTCAAACGACTCCAGGAAATGTCTTGGCGGGCGTGTTACCCATGTTGTGTTTTTTAGTGCACTAGTTTACAAGCTTTGACTCTGGAATCCACAGAATGCCTCCCAGCGAGTTCCACACCCTATGCTCTCAGCAGTTGCCCTGACTCAAGATGTCACCAAATGAATTTGTTAACGCTCCTGTTACCGCTAGAAGAGCGGGGCAAAATACGGCCCCAAGAAACCAAGTGTATTTGTTTTTCTGCCAAAAAAGCCCTGGTTACTTCCCTTCAGGTTTAAATTCATGGGGAGTTAATTGACCAGAGGAGAAATATTCAGGAAGTGTGTACAACATTCAGATCAAACAATAAGAAAATGCCTGACCTCTGAGTGTGCACACGTTTTTAATTTCTATGATCCGCTTCCATCTGTCCTATGAAGCCACTGTCTGTAAGGAAGTGGAAGTCTGTACAACCGGGTCCTAAAGGGGTTTGACACCAAAAAACACTGTAACATTTTATTGAAGTACAACTTTATCGTTCTCAAATTGTATTAATTTTAGTATTATTCTAACAGTTTTTTAGGGTTTTTTTAAAGCGCCAATTGTTTGGCCCAAAAACATCCTTTGAGCAGCTTTATCAGGAAACTGTAAAAGTAAAAGTACTTTTTCTAAAAACAAATGATCACCTTCTCAGTGAGGGGAGTGAGTGTGTGGAATAATCTCCCTGTCCATTTAAAATCTAAAACATTGTAGAAAACAATTCATCTGAACACTGATTTGGAGAAAACAAGTTGTTTCCAGACGACTACAGCTGAATCGTTTTCTACAATGGGTCACTCCTGGAGGAGTGAGGGATTACACAGACTTGAAAACTTGTCATATTTAAAAAACACAAAATCTTGGATGTGGCAGCAGCAGCACTGCACTCATGCTTAATATGCTTCTGATGTGTTTCTAATGTGTCTCTCTGTGTCTAATGTTGAACATGGCTCTATATCAACTTCATTTCCTTCCTCTGCTCTGTTATGTGTTCAAGCTCCCAGGGACAGGTTCTAGCTCGGGCTACAAGCACAATGCTACAGCACCTCAACGTGTTTGTATCTGTCCCTAATCAAATAAACAAATAAATAAAACAAATGTGTTAATATTTTAGTTGTTCTCTCAATTACACCACACCCACAAATTGGCATATAAGGGACACAGAAATACATTAAAATATCTGGATGAATTATTTTATTTATTTACAATGTTTTCATCTCTGGTCCTCAGTTAACTGAACTGTTATTGTTTGCTCTTGTTTCTGCAGGTGGACAATATGTCTAGTGTGTCTGAGGAGAACCTTATCTGCCCCATTTGCCTCGACATTTTCCATGAGCCTGTCCTCTTGTTGTGCAGCCACAGCTTCTGCAAAGACTGTATCACAAAATGGCGGACGGAGAAATCCGCCCGCGAGTGTCCAGTTTGTAAGAAACAAACATCACAAACTCATCCGCCTCGCAACTTGGCTCTGAAGATTCTGTGTGAGGCTCATTTACAAAAGCAGCCCAATGCGGTGACCTGCAGCCTGCACTCTGAGAGAGTGCAGCTCTATTGTCTGGAGGACCAGGAGCCTGTCTGTGTCGTGTGTCGGGACTCCTCTGCACATAAGGACCACCGTTTTAGGCCTGTGAATGAGGCTGCCATAGAGAACAGAGAGGTACTGACAACATGCCTACTGCCACTTAAAGAAAAACTCAACATCCTTCTAGAATTTAACATCAGCTGTGTTCAGACAGTGGACCATATCAAACAGCAAGCTCGGGACACACAAAAGCAGATCTGTAATGAGTTCTTGAAGCTGCACAAGATTCTTATGGAGGAGGAGGAGGCCCGGATGAAGGCTCTGATGGAGGAAGAGGAGCAGAAGACTCAGAGGATGAAGGACAAGATGGCAGCTGTGAGCAAAGAGATAGAAGGTCTGTCAGAAACCATCAGAGCCACAGAGGAGCAGCTGAGAGCGACAGACGTCTCCTTCCTGCTCAAATACAAGGCTGCAGTGGAGAGAGTGCAGTACTGCCCCCTGCAGGAGGAACCACAGCTGGGCACAGGAGCTCTGATTGACCAGGCCAAACATCTGCACAACCTGGCCTTCAACAGCTGGAGCAACATGAAGACACTGGTGGAGTACAGGCCCTTTGTTCTAGATCCAAATACGGCCAATCCAGCGTTGCTATTGTCCGATGATCTGACCAATGTAAGAGATGCCAGCAAGAAGAGTCTCCCAGATAACCCCGAGAGGTTTGATAGGTTCCTGTCCGTGCTGGGTTCCGAGGGCTTTGAAAGTGGTACTCACAGTTGGGTGGTTGAAGTAGGGGACAATTCAAACTGGCTTTTGGGGGTGGTCTCTGAGTCATTCCAGCGAAAGACATGTAAGGGTTCAGACTCGGGCTTGTGGAGAGTAAGTTTGTGTGGCGGTGAATACATTGCCTTCTCCGTGCCCAACAACGTCATCAAACTTTCCCCAAAGAACAAGCCAACTAAAATCAGACTAACCTTAGACTTTCAAAAATGGAAGTTGTCTGTTTGTGATGCAAATACTGACGCACACATTCATACATTCACATATAATTTCAATGGGAAGATTTATCCCCTTTTTAACACTATCGATACTTTGCCACTGGCAATTGAGCCTCAGGCTCCTCCCGATAGCAACAACAGACTTTGGTGGTGGTTTTAGTAAAGGAAAATGTGTTAATGGGCAAGTTTACATGGCGTTACTTTTCTGGTTGAGGGAATGTATTTGTTTTGCCTGGAATTCAATGCCATACTGTATTCATCAGTTCACATCAAGTTCACAAACTCTTGAGAATCCATCTTTTTAGGCTCCGGCTGTTGCGTTAGATTGTGATTGTGCTAGAAAAACCAGTGGTGCAGAGACTGGACCAATCACAGCGGAGCATTGTGGTTTGGCAGCACAGACGAATATACTTTGGCCTATTTTAGCAGGAATACAGACTATTTGTTTGTTTAAATGTGCAGATAGCGGTCTTTATGTATTTGTGGATGGGACAGATGTAAATGCTTTTTGCACAACTGGATTTAACAAAAGTTTGATTTCTGGCCTTGTTGTTTTTTTTTATTGATTGATGAGCTGGGAGCAGGGTTCAGTAGCATTATCATACATACATGACGGAAATTAACAAATAGAGATACAAATACATACATAAAAAATAAATACAGACTGAGTAACCAATCAAATCGCAGCAACTTTTGATGTATAATTAGAAAGTGAATATATGTTTGTTTTTTTGTCGGATTGAGAACATACATTTCTACAAGATCTCATTTTGTGGAGTTTTTGAGCTGAATCAAGCTGTAAATAAAAGCATTTGTGATGGGAACTTTTTTTTTTTGCAACTACTGTTGTACATGGTATGCACAGACAAACATATTTTTTCATCACAAACAATGACATATTTCAGTCCTATAATACATACAAAAATACAAAACAATTAACTTGTTACTGGAGTATTCCGACATTCCGAGTAGATATTCCGAGAGCTCTGTGCATTCCAGAACAAAAAAATAATATCCCCAAAGACAACCAAAAAACACCATTAGACTTAACAAAACATAAAAACTTAAACATATTTCCTTTTTATTTATTTCAATTAAGAATATGAAATAGTATTGTCGCTAATTCTGTGCTAATTCGAAGTATTGGGAATTGGCTCCGTAGTTTCCATCTGCAAACCATTTCTATCGACTTTATCCACTAGAGCATCTTCATATTCGCCAGGAGGCGCTAACGGTTGACTTTTGACTTTGAAAACATCCCATCTTTCTGACACCAAGTGTTTGTTGAAGAGCAGCGCAGCCAGGAAGGAAAAAAACAAGATAGCTGCCACCGCAGACAACATGAAGATGGTTCTGACCGGAGCGCACTGGACGTACACGCCGTCCTCTGCAGTGCATCCTGGGAAATGTAGGACAGGCTTCAAACCAAACAACGCCTCTCCAAATAGTAACCGCAATGGAAAGCCAAAGAGCAATCCCATAATAGCACCATAACCATTGGAAAGCTTGAAAAACAGAGCGCAGATGAGCTGAGGGAAGATGACGATGTAAGCAATTTCACTGCCGAGAAACCAAAACAGAATAATACTGCTTCCAAACGTGGTGAGAGAGGTGCCAATCAAACCAAAGATCACCACGGAGACACGGATCACCCACTGGATTTCTCTGTCTGATGCCTGCTGACAGAAAGAAAATGTGTTATTTATTTTACAAGATTATTGAGATAGCATAAAAATAATTATCTGCTGTTAAAAATACATACAAAATAAAATGAAATAACTAATCCATTGGTTATTATTTATATCTTCAAGAATAATGAGAAACAAAAAACACTGGATAGTAGTTGGTAGAGTAGTTAAAATGTCTTTCACCCTGGAGAGACTCAGACACAGAACACGGGAAAGATCGTTTAGCAAGCTTTATTACAATGGTTATTTGGCGCTCAGACCCCGGCGGAAGACATAGCGATTATGGGCACTCCATAATCTAATTGAATTAGATGTTTCCCCCCAGGACCTGGAGACTGGTGGTGGTAGATATGGAGAGATAGTAGAGAGGATGAGAGGAGGAGGGGAGGTGGTGGGTCGCAGTACGGTTTCAAGCGGCTGAGCCATCTGCCTGAGGGCTTAAATGCGACCGCCTGTGCGCTGATTGGGAGCAGAGGAGGTGCGCCGTGCCCGGGGAGGAGTGACTTGAGCGCGATGATTGAGTATGGGGAGCAGGTGCGAGGAGCGATGACGCAGGAGTCTCCTGTCCTTAGACCCTCCTTCTCGGCCAGGAAAAACGACAAAAAACCTCCTTGAGAAAAATAGAAACCTGGAGGAGCTCCGTGTGAAGGACAGAGAGGCGGACGCCCGCTTGAGTGCGTTGATGGAGCTGGGGAGAAGTGCCCTGCCATTGTGGTCGACGCAGATGGAGTTAGGTCTTCCAGGTGAACTTATGCAGGCTTCATATGACAGCATTTGAGGATTTTTAGTAAACAAAAACATTGCTAAGATTTTCTATTTGGTTGAATGGTTACTTCCTGGTTCACGCAGATGTGACATGCCCATATGTATTTCCATAACCATACTGGGCAAAGCTTATCTTAATTACATAATAGTGAAAATTAGATTAAGAAACATAAATGATAATACCTTTTGTTCTTTAAATAAATGTCTAAACTGTTGGAAAATTGTGTTCCTTGTGCATAAATTCTACATTTTGGATAGAATTTTCTGTGTTGATGTTAGATGAACTACTGCTTCCTGTAATTTGATAGCCTCCTTTTCTTTTCCCTGCTACTTGAGTGATGTAAAACTATGATAAACATTAACCACAAGGACTTTTTCATTGGTCAAGTAGTGATTAGAGAAACATGAAAACCTGATGAAAAAAAATCAACTTAATCTCAATAATAATTGTAATGTATCCATAGCCCTGAGAAGCATGTCTTACATGACAAATGTTATGCATTATTTGTATGGGTATCACCCTTTAAACTTGCTCTTTGGTGCCTTTAAAAAATATACATATTTATAGTAAATTGCGTTCCTGTTTCCCCCGGGACTACCTGTGTTTTGGTGTCATCTACTGGCTGCTGACCGGATTATATACAGCATAAGATAAATATTTTAATGCATTTCAAGCTGGCCTCTCACTTCTTGGTCTCAGAATGCAGTTGTACAGATCGTGATTACGGTAGATAGGAGAAATGCTCAGTCCGGAGAGGGTTTATGGACTTAAAAACAGCAGACAATATTCTCAAAGCCACGTCACTGATCGCGAGAACATCAGTTATGGTAAAAGGGATGGGAAAGGACAGATCTCGTGTTTATTTGAAGTAGAGCACTAATAAAACTAAACTAAACAAAACATTGTGAATGTATTCCTCTCTCACACACTGGACATAACCAGTGCAAACAATACAGAGCTCACAATAAAGATAGATGGATGAGATGAGGCAGGGCCGGCCCGTGGCATAAACAACCTAAGTAGATGTTTGTGAGCTTAACAAACTCTCCTGTGCTTTGCTTTAAACAAGCAGCAGGAAAACTGCACCCTTTAAAACGATGACGTGCTACCGCTCACCACAAAACGCACTGTGCAGAGGCCATCGAGTGCCACAAGCTCCACCAGTTTAGATTGAATGACAGAATAGACTCACGTGATACAGTACAGTACAGTACTGTGTGTGATACACAGTACTGTGTGTGATACACAGTACTGTGATACATTTGGTAACATTTGGTGCACGTAGTACAGCAGTGGCACAAATCATTGTTTTGCAATGAAACAGCGTTAGGGGTTTCTCAAAAATAGTAGATAGAGTAATTCATTGATAATAATGTCACATCTAAAATGTACACGATTACAGAAACATTATGTGGGATTTTTGTTCAACATTTTAAAAATCATGTAAATGCTGATGTTTAAGTGTCTGCTCTGTTAGAGACCCTGAGTCACCTTTTGTCCCAGGGCCGCTCCTCATTCCTTAATTATAATTTTGCATTGGATTTAGATAGTGCCTCAAGTCTATATTTTATTATCTTCTATCTGTATCTTTATAATTAATGCCATTTTGTGGGCCACAACCAAAATCTTGTCCAGGGCCATCAAATGCCTAGAGCCCTGGGATGAGGAGAGCGGAGGAGGACCGGTGCAGAATGGCAGGGCATCACATTTCTGATAAAAACAGATTCCGGCCCAATCAGCTGCCAGTGTGCTGCCTCCTCATGTGTTACACAGTACTGCATTTCCCATCATGCATCTACGCTTTGTAGTCCATTAAGGAGCTGCAGTTGCTTATCCCCTCCTGCACTGCCTTACAAGGCGCCTTAAGCCACCGTGATCTCATAACATTACATTACCAGGGCCATTACATGTAGGAAGTAATCAAAACAAAAAAAATTCAAGTTGACTGCATAATATCTCCCTTTAAGCTGCATTCTTAACCTGTGGCCGTAGTATCTTCTTGTATATGTTTGCAGTGAAGATAGAGGCCGCAGACAGGAGAAAGGAGTCTGCGGAGGACATGACGGCAGCAGCCACACAGCCGATGCCCAGTACGGACACGTACGGAGGGGTCAGGTGCTGCAGCACCAAGGGCAGGATCTGAGCCACCTCCCCGCGGGCCAGCGGAGAGGGCAGGCCATAAGACGTCTGGTTCCAGTCTGAGGGCAGAAGAACAAAAAATAGGTTGTGTTGATGTATCATCACCTCAAGTTTGTTTTGTTTTTTCCGAGTTTTTAAACGTGAAGCCCTAAATGAATTGGACCTGGTTTAGTTGGTCCTGGTCTGATCGTAGTCCTGCCCTGCGCTGACAACTCCTCCTCTGCTTCCTCCTGACATTCTCAAAGGTATTGAGCATTACTTTTGCTTATCTATCAATTAAAACATAGCTAGCGCAATGTACACGTCTCTTTCCCGCGCATTGCACCGCTGATCCAGCACTGTCCGTGCACACATGTAGAATACACAAATCCCCTGTGATAACAACAGTTCAGACTATCCCACTTTTCCCCCCTGCCATAATTGTTTGACCCACTTCACCTGTGTGTGCCGCTTTATTCCAGACCGGTGTTACCTGTGAGCCTCGTGTGTGGTGTTGGAGGTGTGCCTGTGCTAAATGCTAAAAAAACACACACATAGACACCACCTTTTTTCACTGTTCAATAAATTCATTGAAATTACATCAGAGACTCCGGACCTCAGTGATTTCTTCTCCTCAAGTCACTTTCCTTCTAACCGAGGATAGGGATATCTAGCTGTGGGGGGGCTGTGACTTTCCTGAAGTCCACAATCATCTCCACTGTCTTCTGGGCGTTTTTAGCGCTGTCTCCCTCCTGTAGACAGACTCATCCCTGTCCGAGATGAGCCCGATCCACAAACAGGATCCTGGGATAGGTTCCTAGGGAGTCCAGATGCTTCAAGATGAAGTAAAGTGCCAGGTTGATGGCGTCGTCCACAGACCTGTTGGCTCTGTAGGGGAACTGCAGGGGGTCCAGCAGGGGGGAGGTGAAGGACTTGAGGTGGGGGAGGACCAGGCGCTCAATGACTTCATGACTACAGACGTCAGTGGCACAGGTCTGTAGTCATTAGGTCTGATTATAAGAATCGTATTAAACGTCAAAACCTAAATAACCAAAACAAACTAATGTAAAAGTAGTGGAACAGAGCAGGGCACAAGACACTCAGTTCCAATGCCCCCATTTTACGACAAGTTAAATTTGATATCGAATTAATAGAGTACCCAAAATGCAATTTAGGACAAATCATGTAAGTGTGCTGCTACAATTATTTTTTTACAATTTAAAAAAAATATTAAATGGAAAGAGTATTAGTATTATGTAACAGGTAAATCAATTTGTATTTGTAACTTATTACATTTATGGTGTGAATATTCTATTTAATACAGATGGGGAAAATAAAATTCAAAATCAGTTTTTGTTGTAATACAATAAATTAATATGTAATTTAAAGAAAAATAATCTCAAAGATGTATTAATTTAACTTTTAAATAGTTCATGGCAAATTCCAACGCAATCAACTGTAAAATGAGTGTATGGCATCATCTAGAATCACTGTAAAAACCACCAATGCACCCATATGTGATTCCGAGAGGACATTGTGCCATCTGGTGGTTGTAAAGTTGTTTGCATTTCAACAATCCCATTCTGGATGAGCCACACTCTTGGGAAGAATACTTTGAAAATACTGAATATGTTCATATTTATTGTATAATGTATTCCGATACATCGTCCAACCAGAGTACTGTATTCTGAATAGTAGAATACTTAGTCGTGCAATGATATGTTGAGTGTTGGGAGGTAACTAAACACATGTAATGTATTCAGAATTCTAATTTTGAATAACTGTATTCAGGTACAGTTACTGTCTTTTGGAGGTGTTCAAACTACAGAATCACAGGACTACATTGTGGCAGCCCGGTGCAACGCTCCGCTCTTTTTTCACACTTATTGTGCTTTATCTTTTGTATTTTGTACATTTTTTTCTACTTTATTTGTGCGATCGGGACACGCGCTGGAAACGCTTTGATTCAACTTGTTTCGACTTTGTTCGGCTGGATTATTGAGTGTTTTTCGTCGTGTCGTCGTGATGTGCGCTGGCTCCGAGCCAGCCCCCCCGCGCTGGCCCTCCGCGCCCCCCGGCCACCGGCGCCGTACGGAACGCGTTTATACAAAGGAGGAACTCATGAAACTGCGGAGAACCATCGTCTTACCCAGATATCGTCACGTTATCCCGGCGGACATGCTCATTTTTCCCCTCCATCCCTTTAAGGGAAATGGGAGGTTTTGTCTATAGGAGTTTTTGTTTATAAGAGTTCTTCTATTGAGAGTGTTTTTTAAACTTCCTATATTCTGTGATCCGTCCTTTTCCTCTGTATCTGCTGCGTTGTATCAATGAAATTTCCCCATGTGTGGACAATAAAGGATTATCTTATCTTAAATTTAAGATTCAAACTGAACTGAAATAGTCCAAGTGCAATTTTTCCTTCTCTAATTTGTGATAAAGTTTCTCTTATCTTTCAAATAAATGCAGAACAACATAAACACTGTTTTAATCCTATGTGGTGTTTTCACTTTAAAACATAGTTCAAATCAATATGAAAGTATTCTAAATATTGAGAAAATTCAAAACATTTGAACCCAGGTTTCTAATATTCCGTACCTAAATACCATTTCAATATATTCTTTCTGGTTGTACACTGCTTATGTTATAGTGTAAACATGCAACCTAAATGATTATAGAAGGAAAAATGTTCTGTTTCTCACTAATATTGTGCAGTTTGTGGGACTTTAGCGATTTAGGTTTCTATGTTTTCGTTTAGTTACTCGGTAGTTTCGGCCTCTGACGTCTGATTTACTGATTATAATTGGAAATGAGCTCTGCACAGAGAAAAATCAGATTTTAAATCTCTTTAGGTAAATATAAAGAGGAGTAAAGCTGGTGTAGGTCTGATTGAGCTTTTGTTGGGTGTGGACAATTTCTCTTTAAAAGCTTAAGCTAATTTAACTAAAAATAAGTTTTAGGGATTGTAATAAAGTAGAAAAGTTCAGGCAGAATCCATATAAAAGTCCTACTAACTTTATTTGATTTTTAGAGGATTTTTTGTTTGTATACACTGATTTATCCAGAATGTTTGATTTGACTTGAAATAAGAGTCGACTAGTCACAATTAGACAAATAATCGTCACAGCTTCATTACTGTACCAGAATACAGTTAGCCGAAATGAAAATTCTGAATACATATTTTTGGCACATGTATTACTGTACTTTTCGGACAATAAGCAGTTACTTTTTTCCCACGCTTTGAACCTATACGGCAGAGGACAGTTTAGAACCTGCCATATTGAAATGATGTCTGTTTGCCGTAACCCGACCGACCCGGTATAAAACTAGCCGACTGAAAAAAAAATATCAGCATTTTGTTAAAAACACACAAAATTATATTATTTTTCAAATATTTTGCCGACTCACCGACCGGTCTTTCCTAAAGCGCTGTGTAGAATAATTTTATAGTGCTGGTAAACCTATCTTTCATCCCAAGGGACAAATAACGCATTGCGCAACGCATATGGGTCTTCATTTTCGGTCCTATGCTTCTGTATTATACAACCCATGTAGGAGGGAATCTATATAGTCTTTTCCTTGTTAATTTGGCTCTGTCAGCGCCACTGGCCTCGCCACCACTCATGTCGTTCTGCGTCATGGTGTGGCTTAATTTAAATTTGACTTGCGCTTTGCATTCTGGGAGGGAAACACACCCAGCAGCGTCATCACAACAAACATGGTGGTGCCCGAGCATGTTCCCCCCTCTCGCCTTCGCTACCAAAATAAAGGATAGCGGCGTACAAAAGGTCGATTGAAATATTTTAAAATCGTGAGATTTAGTCTCCCGATCGGGTTGATCGAGACGTTTTCCGTCATTGACTGTTGAAGCCTGACCTCTGGCGGTCACTCCGAGTCAAAAAATTGCAAAATTTTGATCTTTTTTTTTGCCTTCAAAGTAAAAAAAAATAAGAATTTACCTGCCGACCGACTTGAAAAATGTTAGGTCGGGTTACAGCAAACAGACAATTTATTTGGGGCAGCCTCACGATCAAAAGACAACATGTGTGTCACTAGCATGGACCATTTTTCTGTGTGAATATCTCATGTTACAACGTAACAGTCACTCGATAAGCACAAGCTCAGGAGCAGATGAACATGACATGAAGACACAGACACAGGTAAATCAGCTCACACAGAGTAATCAAGAACAGAGGGGACAGTAGTGTCTGATGTGTTCTCTGTTTGTTAAGCATCAAAACACTGTGTGTTTTATTACAATCCAACTCATATTCACTGGTATCAGTCTAATTAGACCCACAGCACAGCGGACTGCACGTACACCGCAAGAACCCCGGTTCAAAAGACAACTGGCGCATCACTAACGTTTACATATTTATGTGTAAATATCTCATGTTACAACAAGGGCAGTTTATTGACAGGTATCCGCATATGAACAATTTCTATTTTCTTCGTAAATTTTGCGCGCGCTGCTTTTATTAAGCGCTGTATAGCCCGAAAAGTACGGAAATGCAGAACTAAATCACTTTGGCGATAGAGCTCCCTCTGCAGCCCTCTTTTGAAAATAGTCAGAGAACAGACACAAACATCTTTCTGACTTTCTTTATCGTAAGAATATAAGTATAATCACACAGAATCACACTTTCCTGTGATTCTCTTTGAGGGTTTCCTTTTTTACCCCACTGGGTCTTTTGAGTTTTTCCTTGCTGGGAAGGACGATCTAAGAATAAGAATCCATTTGCTTGTTTCCTTAGGCTGCATGTTTTTTATTGAGCAATGAATGCCTGTTTCATTGTTCGATTTCTGTTTCTGTTGGATAAACAAAAAAAAATCTGAGGGCCTGCCAGACGACTGCTGCTGTTGGGATTTTGGGCTTTACAGAAAAACACTGAATTGAGTTCCCAGACATACCTGTAGAGGCTGCTGCAGCCCCGATGAGCATAGGTGGGATTCCAAACAGTGGAATTAAACCGGCCGCAAAGGCACAGGAAATTTTAGCCGCACGAATCGAAGACATCGCTAATGTCCGTTGGTGGAAGCACTGGTATGCCAAACCGCCCAGACACTAGGAGGAGAAAAGACCATGATTTTTCGTTTGTTAAACCTTTGAAATTGATAAACTGTAACAGCAGTTTATTTCAAATTATTCGCGCTTCAGTACAATAGAGTACTACTATAGAGCTCCTGCATGCACATGGCTAAATTTGCTGAAGACTTCATGATGGCAGTGAAGATATGGCAGTAATGAATGGCATCGGGCCTGAAGTTTAGCTTTTTTGGCTTTAAATTAAACCGTAAATAACAAAACATTTTAAAAACGAATTAGATTAAACATTAGCAACATACTTGAGTCTGGTTTTAAATAGAATAGATTGCATGGATTGAGCCCTTAATATCACCTTCTACCTTAAAGGAATAATGGAGGATTTTTCGCCGATTTGAGAACTCAAGTGGATGTGCGCATGCGCAGTCCCCCCGTGCGGAAGCACACAACAGCTTCGCTGCTACACGTGCGTTTGTTTATTAGCTCGACGTGTCACATCTCTCGTCTCCGTAGATTTCCGTCTCTTCTGAGCCAGCTCAAACTGTCTTTCTCTGTCTTAATTTTGTCCTGTACACTGAGGGAACTATATTATAATAGATCCATGCGCTTAGACACACACCGGCATATCAACCACGCATGCGCAGCCATGGAAACGTGCTGCTATGCTGGGGACGAGCCAACGAGGCTGCAGCTGTGCAGTAGGTGCATCCTATGATTGACATGTGAATCAACTACTCGGCTGTCCACGCCACGATGAAAGATTTGGCGCCAAAAAATCCTCTATAATTCCTTTAATATTGTAAGTGTTCCTGAAAATGTTTATAAGGCATACTATTATAAAATCCTGTATGTATAATGTTTACTGATATTGATGATCAAAAGGATGTGATATTGATGAAATTGTGAAAATGTGTTGTAAATTTCTCCTGTAAAACTTTGACGATCCCGTACAAGGTTCTGTGGATGATTTGTACATCCTGGTGCGCAACAGTAATCCACAATCTCTTAAACGTTTGTTAATTACAGCTGACGCGATTAGTTTCTATAAGAGTTTCCTGCCGCCATCTCTGCCAGTGCGGAGTTTGCATGTTAGGATTGTGTGACAAAAGCGGCAGAAGCTCAATTGAAAGAATTAAGGCATATCGAAAAGTTAAAGTATTCATTTTTAATTGTAGTTCCTCTTCTACTGTCTTCTACCACGGCCTATATCATTACTTCAAAAACAGTAAGTAAGGGGACTTGGTCACAGTGACTCAATCCCACCCTGGATCCATTCTGTCCAATTGGGCATTGGGTCTTCTTCTTTCTACTACTGGTAGATTTAATTCGTAAAATCATGAAATAATAATATTTCTACTAGTTTAACTTAATTTTTTTGTTTTGTTTCTTTTGACTCACCACAACAAGGAGGTTATCGATTTTGATTCCAATTTGCCCCAGAGCAACCTCTCCAATCCAGGGAGCGTAGCCTGAATTGTTGAATAGAGTCTGACTGATGCTGACGGTGTGAGGGTTGGTCAGGACGAATGGAACCCAAATCCACTGCAGAGACCAAGGGTAAAATACAAAGCCATTTCAACTGTTTGAGTAACACAAAACATTATGGCTACAGAAGTTCATCTGGATAGTATCGACTCTCAAACCTTCTACTTTCTACTGTCTACCCCAGGTTTAAATTTACAGTAACCAAGACCCAATATAGCCAGAGATAAATCCAGAAATAATAAATAAAGCAATGGCTAGCTTGTTTGGAACACTCTTCTTTGTTCAAGACTTCAAACCTCCTAAATTGGAAAAGGTAATATTTTCTCTAAAAAAAACTGTAATGCAGGTAAACTGAGACAAGGCAATAATCTGGCATTTTGAATATGTGTTTTTGATTCTAATAAGTATAAATTGTTTGGTTAGGGCAGTGGGGAATTCAGTTACTACTCTATTCAATAACAAAAATGCTGTCATCGGAAATACAGTTAATTGCCTTCTGTTCATTCTGTTGAGAATGATTTGTGCTTTTTCTGCCACTTAAAACCTGGAGGAAATGCACTTTTCTAAATGGATACAAAGTGTCGCAAAACATTCATAATTAAATATATTAGGTCTATACTTTGATGAAGGTTAATTTTGACAGCAATTGAACAATAATTGTGAATTCAATAATGAACCGATTGTGACCATATTAATATGTTTTGAGAATTAAGCAGCCCTAGCAGTACATTTGAACTGTTTCGACAATAGTATTCCAAAACAGATTTATTAGCATAGGATTATCCCAAAACTTGCAATGCAACTATTTTAGCAATAGGTTGCAAGTTGGATAATCTCTGCTCTGATATTCTCTTTGTGACTATGAAGGGAATGCCTCAAGGTTCTGTTTTAGCCCCACACCTAATTGAATTTAATTATTGATGTTGGCATGGTTTTACTGTTAGGGAGTAAAATGCACACTTTCTTACAACTCTTAAAAATAGGGATAATTTATGTTCATTCATGGCAGCTTTCAGTTTGTTTATGAAATGTGCCATATAAAGCCATAGGGTGAGTGTTAGAAATAAAGCCCTGTCTTAGATACGCTGCCCTAGAAGCAACTATGCTGGTATGCTGCACTACCTTCTGCTTCTGACTACTTTTCCTATAAACACTTGTCAGTATTAATCCACCTTTAGTCCGTCACATTTTCGCTTGTTCACATTACCTTTGTGGCAGTGTTACTGTTCCAGATGCTGCTGCTGCTGCTGCTGCTCAAGTGATGACTTAACAGTATATGCCCCACCCCATCTCACGACCCTGACCTGTGGACCTGGACGCTCTTCAACTGTGGCTAGATGCTCCGCATCTGCCTGGATGAACTCTCCCTATTCTAGATGAGCCACCCTCTCTTGACTATTTCCAGCTCCACAGTCTATCTGCAAATGGATGTACGTCAGTCCTGAATCACCTGCAGCCTGTCCGTCCATGGGAGTAGGATCTCTCAAATTTTTCCTCTACTTTTTCCTACAAGGTTTTTTGTAGTTTTTCCTTGCAGAGAAGGAGGGTCTAAGGACAGGGGAGGCATTTTCTGAGCCTGTGTGCTAGTGAAAATGATTGAATGAAAAGTTAGTGAGTAAGGCTGAGCAAAATAATATGTCTGTTTGCCGTAACCTGACCGACCCGGTATAAATCTAGCCAACTGAAAAAAAAGTCAGCTTTTTGTTGAAGAAACGTCAAATTCTTTTATTTTTCTATTATTTTGCCAACTCACCGACCAGTACTGTAAAGACTATCTTTCATCCCAAAGGACTGATAACGCATTGCGCAAAGCATATGCATCTTCATTGTCGGTCCTCCACATGCTTCTGTAATGTTACAGAACGCGCAAGGACGGAATTAGTATTGCCTTGTTCAAACTGGTTTACCTCTGTCAGCGCCACTGAACTAACCGTAGTTGATGTCACTTTCTATCATGGTGTGCTTGGTTTAAATTTGGTTTACGCAATGCATTCTGGGATTGAAAAACGCCCAGCAGCGTCATCACAACAAACATGGCGGCGCCCGTGTCCCCCGCATGTCCCCCCCGCTTGCCTTCGCTACCGAAATAAAGGATAACGACTTACAAAAGGTCGATTGAAATATCTTAAAATCGTGAGATTTAGTCTCCCGATCGAATTGATCGAGACGTTTTTCGTCATTGACTGTTGAAGCCTGACCCCTGGCGGTCACTTCGAGTCAAAAAATAGCAAAATTTTGATCTTTTTTTTTGCCTTCAAAGTAAAAAAAATAAGAATTTGCCTACCGACCGACCCACTTGAAAAATGTTGACTCGGGTTACAGCAAACAGACAATTTATTTGGGGCAGCCTAAGTTCATAACATTTATTGACTCACCATACTGACAAATATGAGGAGGAGCTGAATGACGTCCGTGTAAGCCACAGAGTAGAGGCCTCCCAACAGAGTGTACACGATCACCACAGCAGCCGAGATCCAGATACTCAGGGAGTAGGATATGTCCAACACCACGCTCATCGTCAAACCTAAACATAGTTTATTCTACTATTATTATCCAAATTACTTATTTGAAGGCTCTGTTCATCGTATTCCTGTACTGACATATGGTCATGGTTGATATATAAAAAAAAAAAGTGATTTACAGACTTCAAGCATCCAGAAAAAGGGTTGAAATCGATGGGACACTTGAATTTGAACATTTTACACACATAATAACCAATGGTAAAATATGTAAAATTTGAACTGCAAGACTTTCCTTTCGTTCTACAGTACAGACCAAACGTTTGGACACACACTGCAGAGTGAAGGTAAAAGGGCCAACAAATGACTGATGGAAGACCATTTCAGGTGACGACCTCTTGAAGCTCATCAAGAGAATGCCAAGAGTGTGCGAAGCAGTAATCAAAGCTAAAGGTGGCTACTTTGAAGAACCTAGAATATAACACGTATTTTCAGTTGTTTCACACTTTTTTTAAGTATATAATTCCACATGTGTTAATTCATAGTTTTGATGCCTTCAGTTTGAATCTACAATTTTCATAGTCATGAAAATAAAGACAACTCTGTCTCCAAACTTTTGGTCTGTACTTGTGATTCAGTAGCAGTCAGAAATAAAAGAGGGCGGGGCAGAATAAGGTGAATATAATGCTACACTTTAACCATGTTATATTGTTACATACTCATTCAAAACATGTTTGGAACTATGTTTTGTTTTAATCTTGGTGTAATCAGTAATCGTAAATATTTAGTGAGCAAGCTCTAATGCAGGGGGGTCAAACATCCGGCCCCCAAAACATTTCTAATTTATATCAAAGATGTTTTTCCGATATAGTGTTTTTATCGCTACATCTACAAGTCCCATAGTCCTTTGCAGAGGAAGTGCAGAGGACTGAGTGTTGACACGCTCAAAATTTGACAGACTTGAGCAGAGGTCTGATTAAGGAAGGACGTTAGAGCTGCTCTAAAAGTGGCGCTAATGTGGAGCTAACAACAAGAAAACAAACTTCTGTGTCAACAGCTCTGTGAAGAAAGCAGACAGTGCAAACCTGAACAGATCAGGAGCCAAGTAAGTTGGTAGGCAAATGTTTTGGAAGGAGTGAGTGACAATTGCAGAACGTAAGGACATTGAAAGTAATCGGGAGCCGATAGCACTGGAGAATTCAGTCAGGAAAAACATACGGAAGCTAATGAAGAGCAAACAGTGGAACCACAGAGGGGTGCACGTTGGAGTTTGGAGCCAAGCTTCTGAAATTGCTGATATATACCGCAGATGCAATGTCTACAGGGGACATTTGCATTTGTTAAGACTACTCAAAACCCCCAAAAGACAGGAACAACAACGGGGCAAAAGATCTGACTCAGATTGCCATATATGGCAATAAATAAATTACATACTAATGGATGTGCGAGTTGCAGGTTGGGGAGGGCAGGTCGAGTGTTGACTGAGGCGTTAGACTAGTATAAGAAGGCTTCTGGGTAATAGAGGTGTGGTACGAAGACAGCAGTTGAAGTAATAAATAACTCAATTTAATGACTGATGCACCTACACCTTGGAACCCTGTAACACCTGTTTCGTTTTCTAAATTAAAGGAAGGTAAGGCACGTTTGGGTTAGGGGGGATGATGACGCGTGCCTGGGGTTATGACGCGGTCTTGCAGCCACCGCCCGTCTGTTTGGAGATTCGCAGAAAGGAGATAGTCTGTACTATAGCTAAACACTGCGGGAATCAATCAAAAAACACTCTGGGTACTTATATGAAGCACAAATAGCGATGTAAGAAGGTTAAAAGCTCTGAAAAGTCGATTTTGAATGTTATGGGACCTTTAAATTTGACCTAACAAGTGAAGAGGAGTAATACTAAGCTGCCAGCGCAGATGATGGTGCAGTTCTACTCCTCCATCACTGTGTGGTACGCTGGAGCCACAGCCAGGGACAAACAGAGACTACAGCGCAACTCTGTGGGACCTCTCCAGGACTTTGAGACAAGCAGGTCGGATGACACCCTTCTCACCCTGGAAACTATTCGAGCCACTCCCCTTTGGTCCATCCGGACCAAAACCTCCCGCCACAAGAACAGTTTTTCCCTCTATCGTTGGACTCATGAACACTTCTTAAACACCTGTCACTTTAAATATACTTTAATCAATCACCCACTGCACTGTTCACTTTCTGCACTACATCTGTAAATTTAACTGTACATTTTGTTTACATAGTAAGCATATTTTTATTTTTATCATATGGTAGATTTAAATAGATTTTCTTTCATGCATGCCCGTTTTGATTTTATATGCTTCATTATTGTTCACTGTTGTATGTTGCACCGAATCACCAAAGCAAGTTTCTATGTTTGTGAATTTTGTTAATTGACAATGGTAATGAACCCTTCCTGATTCTGATTCTGTTTCAAATCATCAACCCTTATTTTTTGAGATAATGAAAGCTACTAAATAATAAAAACACTTCTGCTGAAGTATTAAATAGGGTTCCATTTTTTTAATCCAACAACTGTTTTGGAGTTAGATATAGCACTGTGCAGGGGTGAGAGTGCATCTCCACAGGTGCAGCCACAGCATCCCTACATCCACATCTATATGCAGACTATATTTTGTCATGATAGTATAATTCACATGTTAAGTTACTATTTTCGCTTTTTCTTTTACCAACACTTTTTTTTTATGTAGCTAAAAGTCAATTGTATCATCTTTTAATACTTGAAACAATTCCAAGTAACCACTAGTCCCTGTACCCCTGTTTGGGAAACACTGCCATAGACCATGTGGTGGGCATCATATTCTCCTGAGGGCCACACTGGGATATCTACATGTTGTGGATGCCCTTTTTCCTTTATGGCTACAGTTATTTACCTGTGTTACCCTGAATCACTGAAACTGCATTCTTCGTTTTTATCATTGTAGAAACAGATTCAGTTAGTAAAAAAACAAAAAAACAATCCACAATGTTTCAACTTTCATTTCAAATTCTGAAATTCTAAAAATGAATAAGAATACAGCCCACTCCCAGAGCTGGTACCAGTGCAGTCTGAGCTCATTTACAGCCACAGTCAGCTCCTTTCAGATGCGTCTGTCCTCCATGGGACACAATGTGGAGTTAGTTTAGACTTGTTTTTGTTGGGTATAATTATCATGCTTCTATTGTGTTGAAACGCGAACAATAGAGGAGTTTGTTTGAGGTTGTGCACGACTGTTTTACGAGTTGAGGAAGTGGCGTGACTCGCTTTGGCTGTTAATGCCATTTGTTTTTTTTCCTCATGTTTTTGTTTCCTTTTGAATTACAGTTTATAATATATTTTATTAAAACTGACTGTTGTGAACCAGATGTTGATTGTGAAATGTTGTGTATTGGGATGAAAATCCAGTCAATTCCTCTTAAAAATCTAGCCCTAAAAAATTTACATAAATTACTGTATTTTTCGGACTTTAAGGCAACGCTTTGAACCCTGTGGTCATTATAACGGTGCGTCTAATTTATAGATTTTTACTGTCAAACGGCCACCAGAGGGCACTCTAGCAGGAAGCGCAAGCGTTTGGCACGCTGTAGAAGAAGACGTCAGTGGAAGCACTGTCCAAGGGATACATCATGTTTGCTAAAGTTAAAGCTTCAAAAGGCTGTGTGTTTTATTACAATCAGACTTATATTCACAGAGAAATTAGTTTAAAGGATTAATTGAATCTAGACGCGGCAGAATACAAAGACACATGCGATTATGGCGATCTGCAGTTTAGAAATGAGTCCAACTAGTAATGTAGCGCAGTGGACCTCAGGTGCGCCACGAGACCCCTGGTTCAAAAGACGCATCACTACAGTGATTATGTATGTGTAAATCTCTCATGTTAGAACATGGGCACCTGCGGTTTATTGTCAGGTGCGGCCTGTATATGTACAAGTTCTATTTTCTTCATAAATAGTGTGTGCACGGCTTTTATTCAGGAGCACTATATAGTCTGAAAAGTACATTAACAAGAAAATACATTCATTATTTAAAAATTGTTTTCAAAATACTGGGATAAAAATTACTTGCAGAGTTGTGCTTTAAAATGAAAACCCATGATATCTTACCCAGGCCGATGAGCGTGGTTGCCATCCACAACATGTCGACCAGCATGGAAGTCAGACACAGTGGAACGGTCACAAAGTTACCATATTTCAGGTGGAGCGGGTCCATCATGGTCAGGCACTTCATCTCCCTCATCGGCTTCACGAACACAAAAGCACCTGATTCAAGTAAAAAGACAAACCGAAGTATGCAATAGGCTTTTGTAGATGTGTAATCTTTCATTGGTTTGTGCATGAAGCCCACAAACAGCTCCTCTCCTCCTCTCAGTTCCCTCTGTATCTCTCTCTCTCCTCCTCCCAGTTCCCTCTGTATCTCCTCTCCTCCTCCCAGCTCCCTCTCTCTCTCCTCCTCCCAGCTCCCTCTCTCTCTCCTCCTCTCATCTCCCTCTGTATCTCCTCTCCTCCTCCCAGCTCCCTCTCTCTCTCTCCTCCTCTCATCTCCCTCTGTATCTCCTCTCCTCCTCCCAGCTCTCTCTCTCCTCCTCCTCTCAGCTCCCTCTGTATCTCCTCTCCTCCTCCCAGCTCCCTCTATCTCCTCCTCCTCTCAGTTCCCTCTGTATATCCTCTCCTCCTCTTAGCTCCCTCTGTATATCCTCTCCTCCAATAGCTCCCTGTCTCTCCTTTCCTCCTCTCACCTCCCTCTGTCTCTTTCTCTCTCTCCTCCTCCTCTCAGCTCAGCACAGAGAGACAGACCGCTCCACTCCTCTGCTGCCCTATGTATGCAGATATTAACCCCACGGTGGCGCTGGCTGTCTGTCTGTTGCTGAAAACATGTCCATTGCTCGTAATATGTAAGAAACGCCTCGCGCCGCCCTGGCACAGCTCTTTGCTCCTCTAAACGGGCGTGCCCCCCATCTCCATTAGACTATTTCCAACTCTCTAGTCAGGTATTACGATCAGACACAAAGTGCGTGCTCTTGAATGCTTTGAGGGGCTTGTCCATTTTATCATCTTTTAAAACTTGAAACCGGCTGTCTATTTGCGCGCTTGTATGCTCAACCTGGTGGTTCTACTAGAAGGAAGGGGTGCAGTGGACAGCAGGTGGCAAATCATTTTGCACATCAACTAGTGATGCAATATGCACATTTTAATACCAGCCTGAGAAAACCGCAACCCGTGGAGCCAGATTTCCCCCAACCTTTTTCAAAATAGCCCAGTTGTGGATGCTCATTTGCACACGCAACTTCAACAAACATCTCACACAACTCCTGTTTGGGTTGGTGTAGACAGCTTTTTGATGCTAGTTACGTACCCACGATGAAGGAGGAAGAGTAGGACGTGAGAAACAGCAGAGCTCCAACCAGGCCTAAAGACGGAGTATACACCATCTCCGCCAGGCCAAGGATAAACGCTCCTCCGATCCATGTTGCTGCAAACAAATAAGAAAGGAGCTTAAGGGCCTATATTATGCTTTTCATTTTGCCTATCTACGTTATTATGTTAGAATCTTCTTATCTTGGAAACTTCTTCACACTTAGATATCGAAGAGATTCCATTTGCCATTTAAAGAGTTCCATCCCATCAATAGTTTTTCCGTAAATTGTTTTTGATTGTCAAATAAATTGGGCCAATGGTTCCAAATACAGAGGGGAGACCAGACACATCCCTGCCTGACCGCCCTTTCCAGAGTCAGTGGACCTGTCAGATGACCATTGATTTTAATTCTTGATGTTAGGGACCTAAAGAACCCCAATATTTTTTTCTATAATCAAAATCGCAGATTTAAAATGTGTTTAGCACTTTAAATAAATATGGCCAACTAACCGAATCAAAAGCCTTATCAGCATCCAAACTAATTATTACAGCTTTGTTTTGTTGTTTGTGTATATGATTTATTATGTGTAAGGATCGTCTTTTGTTGCCTTGTGTTTGTAGTTTGTTAATGAATCCCGTTTGATCATTGTGGATTAAGTTTGAGAGTATTTGTTCCATTGTTTTGGACATAATTGTCGTGTGTATACGATAGTACACATTCAGAATAGAAATAGGTCCATATGATGGTCCTTCCCTTCTTTTGGTGTGCGAGATATGATGGCGTCTTTCCAACTAAGAAAGGACTTTTAAAGCGTTATACCACTCTGATGAAGTCATCGCTCCCCGGAGATTTATTGTTCCTTAATCTTTTGATTGCGCCTTGTGTTTCCAAAATTGGTATTTCAGCTCATAATTTATTATTTCTGACATAAGAGGCAAATTGAGGGTGTCAAGAAAGAAATTTGTATCGTCTTGAATTTATTTAAAGTTTTTTTTTAAAGGATTAAAGGATTAAAATGCTGATCGAATTTGGTCTTGTTAAAGTAAGATTACCTTATTTTCCGAACTATAAGTCGCACCGGAGTATAAGTCGCGCCAGCCAAAAAATGCATAATAAAATAAAAAACATATAAGTCACACTGGAGTATGAAATGCAGTTGCAAGTGTGAAAATAAATAATATCACAGGTCGCTCCGGAGTATAAGTATATAAGTATTAATTAGTCCAGCATAGAGGTGAATTTAGCCAGGACCCTTCTGAAGTCCAGAGCACAGCCCAGGACGGAGCTGGAATTCTTAATGACTTTGTCCAGCTTCCTCCTCTCCTTCTCTGTGATGCTGCTGCTCCAGCAGGCCACGCCTACAGGAGCTGATGCCACCACAGAGTCGTAGAAGGTATTAGAAGGGTTTCTCCGGAGAGCTGGTTCTCCACCCGGAGACAGCAGGGGGTGACAACGGACACTTTAAATGCCCCAAAAATGAAAGCGTGACTCGGTGTAGCATGGCTAGCGTGGGTCGGAGTAGCTGATGTCAGTGTTGCACTATTAGCTGCCGTGGGTCGGAGTAGCGTAGTTAGCGTTATTTAGCAAGTAGCATAGTTAGTGAGTAGCATAGATGGCATGAGTCGGAGTAGCATGGCTAGTGTGGGAGTAGCAGAATTAGCTGCTGTGGGTTGGAGTAGCGTAATTATCATGGGTCGGAGTAGCATAGTTAGCGTGATCGAAGTGTGGTCTAACGTACCTGTCATGGTGAATATCCCCAGAATAAAGTTAATGCTGCGGTTTCCCAGTAAAACCACTTCCATTTCTCCAGCTGATCTTTTCCGCGCCTCTTGCTTGGACTTGAATGAAGCCCAGATCCCCGTGCCAAGAATCAACAGGTAGAACAAAACTATCACCACAACTCCAGCTACGTTCACTGCCATGATGCGTCTGTAAGTGGAACAGACATGCACTGTATAACTAAAGGTTTAAAGATAGACAGATAGAGAGAGAGAAACTTTGACTTTACCAAAACATTTATTAAATCTTCATTCAAGCAGAATCAGTCACATGAAAAATACCCCCAAACCTCCGACAGCCCAGATCTAACAACAACATTGAAATTACTTAAAGGCGATTTGAGAACGCAGGCGGAAGTGTGCATGTGCACTCCCCCGTGCGGACTGATACAACACACACGTGCGTTTGTTTAATAGCGCGACGGATCGCATCGCATCTCTCGTCTCCCGTAGATTTCCGTCTCTTCTGAGACAGCTCGAACTGTCTTCCTCCGTCTTAATTTTGTCCTGTACACTGAGGGAACTATATTATGATCAATGCGCTTAGACACGCGGAAACGTGCTGCTCTCCCCCCAAATGACTAAAAAAAAAAAGTCCCGCATCACATAAAATTTTGATAAAACGATAGAAGTCGCCTGTCGCGCATGTTTGTTTACTCAATCCACATGGTCCACGGGCCCTACGGCACATCCCATTCAACCCAAATTGTGAGATGACCGAATTGAGATAGTTTCAAAAGGATGCTCTGGTGAGAAACTAATGTTTCTTGTCAAAATGGTAATTGGCAATTGCCTGCATTTAGACCTTAGACGTGCTGTCAGAGTGACAGAAACAGAACACGCGCTTCCGTCTCAGTGAGAATCTCACGTCTTCTGTGATTGGCCGAAACCTCATGCAGGGTTTGTGTTGGTCCTTCTTCCGGGCGGTGCGTAGGCACGTTACTAGAGCCAAATCTCTTGATCATTTTCTGCACCCACGCACGCACCCCCCGCGCTCCGCCCGCACCCGCCGCCTAATGTTGGCCTGATGCCCGTTGCTGATAGAGTTTTTTAGCATTTCAAAAAATTACTGCCACAACGATGTATTGAAGCTTCAAAGCAACAAAAAGACGAAATATAGGTTCTTTTCAGCTTCAACCCATTTTGAGATGATCCCTAAAGGTGACATGAAATAAATAAATAAATAATAAATAATAGATTCAATAGCCTATATTTGACAGAAAAGTTTATTTTATTTGATATTTAATATGTATATATATTTTCTTTTTTTCACGCCAATGATCGTGGGCCGGCCCTCCGCTACTTGCCTGGATTCGAATATGGCCCTCGGAGGGAAATAATTGCCCACCCCTGCCCTAAGGCATATTTGATAATAATAAGTGTTGTGCAACACCCATAACATAATAGTTATAAAATAGCTCCCATATCTTAGTCCCCGCTCACAAACCCGGAAATGCAGTCGGCTTAGTTTGAGATTCGCGGCCACCCTCGTAAAGAGCAATCTGCCTCCCCCGCCCAACCAATGAAGTAGTCTCAGCGTGAGCGTGCGTTCCCCGCCCGCCCCGTGATGTATCATGGAGATGGTGTAAACAGAGGTCGAGGCGTGCGCCGGTACACGGCGCATGACACAGCGGCACATGTCAGCAGCAGCGTTGGAACATAAGAAGTGGCGTTTAAAGCTAACTGTGCCTAAATAGCCACGGTTCCTCTCGAGCGCTTTTAGTTTTGAACTTTGTCAGAGTTATTGTTCCAGATTTTAGCTGCATAAAACTGAAACGCAGATTCCCCATGTTTAGTCCTGACTATGGGCACCAGCAGGAGGCTGGTTCCTCCGAATGATGTTAAATCAAGAGGAACCAAGTAATGATTTTTATTATGACTATACGTCCCAGCAACGCTGAGACCCATGGGAGATACCAGCTGAAAGGCGAGGGGGGATAAGTGGTGAGGTTTGTCGGGCGTTTTTTGTTGGTGTAGCTGGAGTCAGTGAAGAGTTCATCATTGTTGATATCAGAACTCTTGATCTGGTTTTATTGGGCATGAGTGAAACAATCTTAATGCCTGATTGGATGGACAATGGATGGTTGGGGAGGCCTGGGTGAGAGTGGAGATGGGAAGGAGAGTGAGGATTCTGTAGTGGAAATAGATGTTCTAGAGGGGACCCAGGGCTGCTCTGAGGGCAGGGGCAACGGCAGAGATGCTGCCGGGCCTGTCACAGATGGGTCCAAGGCCTTTGATGAGGGCCCTGAAGGAAAAAACTGAAATGACTCCTACACTGGCAGTGGTGAAGATTGTTGCGGCGCTGCTGCTGATGAGTCCTTTGCTGGAGGCAGTGGAGGTGATTGTGGAGCAGCTGGAGTGAATCCTTTGCTGTGAGTGGTGGAGTGGCTGCTAATAAATCCTTTGGTGGAGGCTGTGGTTGTGGTGCTGTTGATGTTGAAAGAATTCTTCTCTTATTCCTCTCTTCTTTAACTATCTGCTCAGGACACTGCCCAGAGCGTGGAGCAGGTTCTCTGTCCGCTCCCTCACTAGAGGGTGACTAGAGTCACTCTGGTTTAGGTTGAAAGTAGCAGTTTTTCTTGTAAAAAAATGTGGACTTCTTACCACTGGATGACACTGGAATTGAATCGTGGAGTCCTTTTTCAGAATCAAAAGAAAATATCCGTGCTTGTAGCTCATGAATTTCCTATTGATATTTCCAACTGCGTTCAGAAGAGTCCGTTTTCCATATTCCCACGAACGTGTCTCAGATATCTTGTTAAAACTGTAAAAAAAGACAATTTAAATCCTTGGTCTTTTTTGAAGACAAAAACAAAAAAATTAAATCCCTCGCGGGCCGCCGGCCTTCCGACTCTGCGCTTTCGACTTGATAAAGATGGCGCCCTTATTGTGTTGAATTAAAAAAGAACTTGACAGACGGCGACACATTGGACATGGCCAATCCAGTGCAAATGAACACAAATGTCGGTCAAATGTGCGGGTCCGCCACACAGAGACCATGACACTTGGAATAAAAATATGGATAAGTTTTGATGCCCCGCTTGTTTAGATGATTTTCCCCAAATATGAGCTTGATCGAGCTATTGCCCTTAGAGAAGTTGGTTAAAGTGTGAAGCGCAAATGTGAACATTTCAGAGATTTCGCTGTTTTCCCATTTCTGACATATATTTGCGGGTCCGCCGCACAGAGACCGTAGCACTTGGAATAAAAATATGGATAACTTTGATGCCGCGCTTGTGTAGATGATATTTCCCAAAGTAAAGCTTGATCGAGCTATTGCCCACGGAGGAGTTTGTTAAAGTGTGAAGCGTAAATGTGAACATTTCATAGATTTAGCGTTTTTCCCATTTGTGACAGTATATTTACAGCTCCACGGCACAGAGACCGTAGCACTTAAAATCAAAATATGGATAAGTTTTGATGCCCCGCTTGTGTAGATGATTTTACCCGAATATGAACTTGATCGAGCTATCGCCCTAGGAGGAGTTCGTTAAAGTGTGAAGCGTAAAAATGTGGTCATTTTAGAGATTTCGCTGTTTTCCAGTTTGTGACATATATTTGCGGGTCCGCCACACAAAGACGGTAGCACTTAGAATATAAATATGGATAAGTTTTGATGGCCCGCTTGTGTAGATGATATTCTCCAAATATGAACTTGATCGGACAATCGCCCTAGGAGGAGTTTGTTAAAGTGTGAAGCGTAAAAATGTGGTGATTTGAGCGATTCTACAATTTTCCCATAAGGATAACATGGGATGTTTCTGTCATCGCTACGGTTACGCCGTACAAAATATGACTTTGGCTCTCATATTTTTATGATCAGGATGGCAAATTAGAATTTTGTGCGAAATATCATGTCATTTGGAAAAACTCTATTGTTTATAGGCCACTCTGAAGGCCAAATAGTCAGAATTCTGGGAAACGTTTGCGGCTCCGTCGCACAGAGACCGTAAAAGCTATCCTTAAAATTTTGATAACTTTAGATGCCCCACTTGTCTAGAGAACGTACACCGATTTTGAGGTTGGTGGGCAAAACGCACTAGGAGGAGTTCGTTAAAGTGTGAAACATAAAAATGTGGTAATTTGAGAGATTTTGCGGTTTTCCCATAGGGATAAAATGGGATGTTTCTGTCATCGCTACGACTACGCCGTAAAAATTAAGGCATTTGTCTGATTGGCTTTTTTGATCGCGACGCCAAAATAGAATTTTGGGTAAAGTTTAGAAAATTTTGGTAAAACTAATTTTTGACCTTCAATGTTAATTTAAAGGTCATTCTGTAGGGGGCGCTATCGCGCCCATTTCAATTTTGTCATCATAAACTGGTCCAAACTAGAAAGTTGAACAACTGATTCAAATTTGGTCCTAATCGGACTTCTTTTGATCAAATGGGAACAATTTTTAGATCTGCAATATCCCAAAATAAGTTGTCCAACTTTGCGGCTGCGCCGCACACAGACCGTAAAAGGTATCTCAAAAAATTGGATAACTTTAGATGCCCCACTTGTCCAGAGGACGTCCGCCGATTTTGAAGTCGGTGGGCAAAACGCCCTAGGAGGAGTTCGTCAAAGTTTGACGTGAACAAAATGGCTAACACAGCGTGTTTTCATTTTCAAAGGAAGATGGCGGGCATAGGGTAATTCTGGGGGCGTGGCCACAATAATATTTGTTTTTTGTCCTCACGAGAGGAATGCGTGTTCCGAATTTCGTAGCTCTACGACAAAGTTGACCTCGGGGCGTCTCCCATAGGCGCAATGTATTTTGACTTTTGTCGGTGGCGCTGTCGCGCCATTTTTTAACGAAAAAAAAAATGGCCCAGAAAAAACAAAATTTTTCGCCGATTTTGAATTTTGGGTAAAGTTTGGTGAGTTTTTGAGCATGTTCAGGGGGTCAAATTAGAGTTCAAAGCGCTGAAGAAGAACAAGAAAAAATATAGCCGCAAGCGGCAATGATCGGCCCTCGCCACGCCGCCGCCACGCCGCCGCCACGCCGCCGCCACGCCGCAAGAGGAGGGGGCGCTAACGCGCCCCAATTGTCCTTTTATTACGCCTACTGCTGAATCTGTGACGCTGTCACATCTTCTCCCCTTTGTTTTACCATCAAAAAGCTATTTTATTTTGAATTCTTGGCAAAATGTGCGGCTTTGCCGCACAGACACCGTGACTCTTTGAATGAAAATGTGGATAACTTTTGATGGTCTTGAAGATGAGTCTCACCAAATTTCAGGTTAATAGGGCTGACGCCCTGGGAGGAGTTTGTGAAAGTCTAAAGTGTAAACATTTTCTGGCGATTTCCCCATTAGAATAACATGAAAGGTTTCGGTCATCGTTACGGCAACGCCATAACAATTATGACATGGGTCTCATTGACTTTTTTGATGGGGATGCTAAAATTGAGTTGTGTGTCAAATTTCATATAATTTCGCAAAACTAAACATTTAACCTCCATATAAAATCTGTAGGGGGCGCTGTGGCGCCAAATGAATGTATTTCACTTCAAGTAGGTTTAGGGCAAAGAGTTTAACAACTGATTCTAATTTGACGCAATTCGGACTTTATCTGCGCAAACGGCAGAAATTTTAAATATGGGAGATTTCTGAAATTCTTGCTACAGTTTGCGGCTTCGCCGCACAGAGACCGTGAGAGGTATCAATGTAATTTGGATAACTTTTGATGTCCCACTCCTCAGTAGCATTTTCACCAAATTTCAGCTTTTTAGGGCCAACGCCCTGGGAGGAGTTCGTAAAAGTATGACGTTTGGAAAAACTCCGAAGTCATGTTTAGCCATTTTTGAAGCAATATGGCCGACATTTGGTTGGGCGGACGGCGTTGCCGTAATAATATTTTTTACTTCTCTTGTCACCATCTACCTCTGCGCCAAATTTCATGATTCTACGATCAGATTTTTTTTGGGTCATTTCCCATCTCTCAATGCATTTTTGGTACATTTGGGGGCGCTGACGCGCCAATTTTTTTTATTTTAGAAAAGGGAAATAGCCAGAATGTAGAGAGGCACGATTTTTAGAGGTGTGAACATTTTTGTGACTTTTCGTCAATGTTCACTGGGTGAAAAATAGGGGGGTTGGTCCCGAGAAGAAGAAGAAGAAGAAGAAGAAGAAGAAGAAGAAGAAGAAGAAGAAGAAGAAGAAGAAGAAGAAGAAGAAGAAGAAGAATATTCCGATGCGAAAACAATGTTTCTCATTTTTCAAATATCATAAACTATACATTTTCGGAAAGCGCTCGCGCTTTCCTACCTCATGGTGTGGGTCTCTGGTTACTGACGGGTACTTTCGTTAATTTTGAGTGGGCTCCGCCCACTTTGTGTTTTTGGCCCTCTATACAGTAATAATGTTCAATTTTTGCATTACATGCTTATATGCACGGAACATGCAAGAGATGGGGAACGTATTCGTGAGCTACTTAGCGCAAATGAGTGCTTTATATGGGGATGACGACCGCTTCGCGGTCGTCATCTCAATGTAAAGTGCTCGTTTAGTGCGCACTTTTGCACGGGCTTCGCCCGTTTACAACGGTAATGTTCCATTTTCCTACTACTAATTAGTATGCACGGGGCGTGCATGAGTGAAGGAGTGCGTTAGTGAGTGTTTGGAAGTGGGCGAGCGCTTCGCGCTCGATTTCGTGCGCACTACGTGCGCACTTTCGCAGCCGTGCTTTGCACGGCCTTACGAGATTAATAGGCCTCTCGCCAGCTTGTGGCGCTCGGGCCTAATAAAAATAATAATATTTTTAGCAAAAACAATATAGCCGTTTCCACTATAACAACAAATTATACATCGTTTGAAAGCTCTAAGCCTTCCCGATGCCACCATGGGGTGGAATCATCATTACGAGCGCTTACGCGCTCGTCACTCCCTATTCCGTCGGGATGCCCCGCCCACTCCCCATAGACTTCCATTGATTTGAGCAGATACAAGCATGGCCCATGCCTGCGGCATGGATTCTCGCGTACGGGACGATGCCAGGAGGGTTTTTGGAGGAATGCAGCGCTTCGTGCTGCTGTTGTCAACAATTAGTGAATGGACTACGCCCATTCACTAATTGTTGACTATTTCTGTCATAGCAGGAGTAAGTATGCATGATCCATGCCTTCGGCATGGGCTAGTTCACTGTACTTGCCAGGGGCGACGGGGTACCAAACATGCGGGCTGCGCCTCTCTGCTTTCTGCATTTTACAGAGTTGGCGCTAACGTAATTGTCTAAGAACTAAGACAGCGACACATTGGACATGTACAATGCTGTGCTTAACCAGTGCAAATGAACACAAATGTCGGTCAAATGTGCAGCTCCAGCGCACAGAGACCGTGACACTTGGAATAAAAATATGGATAACTTTTGATGCTCCGCTTGTGTAGATTATTTTCCCAAAATATGAGCTTGATCGAGCTATTGCCCACAGAGGAGTTCATTAAAGTGTGAAGCATAAATGTGAACATTTCAAGGATTTGGCGTTTTTCCCATTTGTGACATACATTTGCGGCTCTACCGCACAGAGACCGTAGCACTTAAAATCAAAATATGGATAACTTTTGATGCCCCGCTTGTGTAGATGATTCTCCCCAAATATGAACTTGATCGGGTATTCGCCCTAGGAGGAGTTTGTTAAAGTGTGAAGTGTAAAAATGTGGTCATTTTAGAGATTTTGCGGTTTCCCCATAGGGATAACATGGGATGTTTCTGTCATCGCTACGGCTACGCTTTACCAAATATGATTTTGGCTCCCATACTTTTTATTTTGGGGATGGCAAATGAGAATTGTGTGCAAAATGTCATCCTGCTTTTTGGTTCCCTTCAATCTGTTTACAGCCCAAGCCGGGTATCCACAAGCTGAGAGAGCATTCCAGACATGTTTTTCCTCTTTCCTCTTGCCCTCTGAGCTGGTGGGCACCTCTTGGGCTCTGTGTTGTAAAGTTCTGTTGTGCTGTAGTTAGGGATGCGTACCGCTACGACGGACCGGATCTGGACTTGTAAAAACGTTTCGGTTCAGGTCCAAAAAAAACGAAACCCCGGTGATTCGGTTCTGGACTCATATAAAATATAGCACTCAAATACTATATCCTTTTTGTTCTAGAATCTAAACCATCTTAAACCTTCCATTGATCGCGAAATTCTCGCTGGAAAAGACGTAAACACTGCCACGCGCCGCCGTCAATAGCGCACACGGACCCTAATTAGCGAAGCACGCGTCTTCCGGGTTTAAGTTGAAGACGGCGAAATAAGTTTAAAGATGCGAGAGACGGGAGCGCCTCGTACGTGTCGAGCTGCGCAGAACCAGGTATATCCACATGTGAACATTGAAGTGAAGCTGGTAAGATCACTGGCTTTATTTGAACTGTTTTAAGCTGTGGCCGCCGCGTGTTAAAGGGGCGGGGTCAGCGTGGTCTTGTCTGGGTGTAAATATGAATGAAATAACTTGTGTTAATAAAAGTGTTATGTTGTGGTGTGATGTATTTGGCATTAAATAAATACAAAGTAAAGTCAAAGTAATATTGCTTAATTACAGTTGTTAAATATGGTCTGGTGTTTAATGCTGCTAATATGATGTATTATTTTGATTTGTTGTGTAAAATATTTTCATATTCTACTTTTGTTGATTGCTTTATAGTGATTCAAGTTGACTTTTATGCTAGTTTTTGTATCTCTGTTATTTTAAACTGTGACTTAATTATTTACACTGGTGTTTTGTCTGTTTGAAGGTTTTTACCTGACTTTTGATGCCAATGGATCTGCAACATTAAAGAGTGGAAATGTGTCTAAAGGCAAAACATAGTATCAGATGAAACAGCTGCTTTGACCCTTGACCCAGACTGACTCGTCAACAATACTCAACATGCTCTTGTTGTGGAGTTGAGTCTTAGCTCGTAGCTTGTGATTTGTAAGTTGTAACTTCTGTTAAAAAACAGTGAATAAAGCAGACAAGTTGAGTTTATTTCAGTCTGCAGTTAAGCCTTGTGTTTGATATTCATCCTTGTTCAAGTGTCTTCAACTTAATTGAGCCAAGTAGCTTGTGTTACACTGTTGTAACATTATGCAAATATGGCATGGTTTAGGTCCGGACCTAATGAGTCCGGACCTGAACCTAAACCTCTGGATTCGAATCCGGACTTGAACTTGAACGCGGGTTTAGGTATGCATCCCTAGCTGTAGTGGGTTGTTAGAGTCAAAGAGCAGGTACTGATCCGTGTGTGTAGGTTTCCTGTATACTTCTATTTGGAGCTTTCCGTCCTCTCCTCTGATAGTGGGACAATCAAGAAAGGTTCTCCTTAGCGTACCAACGCTTTGGGGCAATATCCGAAAAGGAGGTCAGTGCCTTCTTCTCAAAGTGCTCCGTGTACAGGTTGGCCACTATGGGAGAGACGGCAGAGCCCCTGGCACAGCCGTGAATCTGTCTGTAAAATTGTCCCGGAATTGAAAGTATGTGGTGTCAAGACAGATGTCCAACAGTTTACATATGTGTTCAGGTGTCAGTTTGGTCCTTTCCTGTAAGGTGGTGTCCTTTCCTGTAAGGTGGTATCCTCCTGCAGTCTGGTCCTCACCGCTGCTAGGTGAACAGGGACACGACATCATATGAAACCATGAGGTCATCTGGGTCCAATTGGAGATGCTTCACATTGTCCAAAAAATCATGTTTTCCACATGATGTTCCGAATTCCCCACCAATGGTGCCAAGATAGTTGTTAAATGCTTGGCCACATCGTACGTGATGGAATCTGTGCTGCACACTATGAGTCTGAGTGGAACATCTCTTTTGTGTATTGTAGGGAGGCCATAAATGCATGGAATCGCTTCCCCAGGATACAGTCTGTAATACAAAGGCCTATTACAAAGGTCACCTCCTCTTTTTCCAGCTTTTGTAGACAGTCATTCTGTGTGGTCGTGTCCTCGAGGAGGCTGTGGACTTTGGCTTCATAATCAGCTGTCTTGAGGATCACCGTGCAGCGTCCCTTGTCCGCTGGGAGGATGTTTATGTTGTGATCTTTTTGTAGTGCTGAGAGTGCCTTCCTCTCTTCAGATGTGATATTAGAAGTAGGTGGTTTGGCACTCCTCAGAGTAGCTGTGACTCGTAACCTCAGGTCTGCAGCCTCCGATTCTGTCATTTTGTTATTCCTAATGGCCGTTTGCTCAGACTGCTGCCCCCGCGACCCGGCCCCGGATAAGCGGCAGAAAATGGATGGATGGAATGGCCGTTTCTGTGGCTGTGATGTAGTCTTCTGTAGGGATGTGTTTAGAGGTGATAGAAAAGTTAAGACCTTTAGAGAGCACGTCCTTTTCTGCTTGAGACAGGACACGGTCTGATCCGGTTCTTGGTTCACGGATCACGGTTCTTGATCCAATTGTTTTTGCTGGTCTCCAATTGGTCTGTCTCTGTCCTACTGCCCTGCTGGTCCTTACCTGCGTTCTTTTTGTTTAAGAGAATGTTAAACTTCTTCCTGTGCTGTGTTTCTTGTGCTGTCTGTGTAAAATCCAACCCTCTCTTGAAGGCTTCTTCAGGGAGTATGCTAGTTAATTTCTTCTGTAAAGTGTCTGTTCTGGCCTTCAATTGATCAATTCTGACCAAGTTGTTTTCCTGGATCCTTTTGCTGAGCATCTGCCTTAGGTTCCTTCTCCAAATCTTCTCTGCTCTTTGTCCTTTAACTTGTGGTTTGATCTGTAGGCTCTTTGGGATTATATTGTTTTGTCTGCATCTAAGATTGAACCTCAAATGGTTCCTGTTGCCTGCAACTTTTCTGGCTGTGGATTCGAGTTCCCGAACTAGATCCAAGGTTTTAAGCCCAAATTATTCTACTTCAGGAGGGATACATACGCTCAGCACAGACGTGTGCAGAGGCAGATTTGATTTGGATGGCACACATGGGAAAGAATCAATCTATGTGTCCATCCCGGAGACAACTGTCACACTGGCAATGTCAAATAAATATGGGAAAGAGTGTAAGAGTCACTAAGCACGGAAAAGATTTATAAATCGTGTTCGCAAAATCGTTTAATTGAATGAATATAAAAGGTTTTATGATTTCTGTCTTGTCTTTGTGATTTTAATGTGTTTTTTTACCTGTTGTGTGAAGCACTTTGAATTGTCTTGTGTACAAATTGTGTTCTACAAATAAACGTGCCTTGCCTTTATGTCCCTAAAAATACATTTAAATAAATGAAAAACAGCCTTTAAGAAAACACATGTACCATGTACATGTATTATTATTTTTTGAAATGCAGATAGGACAATGTTTTGGTTTCCAACTGAAAGTCTATATGTTGAGAGAGCAAACTGACTAAAGAAAAAGAAAAACAGTTTTGCGAGCAGTGTCTTGCCTCCATTTTGCTCCATAGTCAACATACTGACAAATACAAAGGTGAACGTACAGGTGCAGCTTGCCTCACCCTGATATCTATTTTTGAAAAAGAAAGTAAAACGGCATTCACTAGTCGGCGATCCTGGCTTTGACAAACAGCAGAACAATAAGCTCTCCTAAAAACGACTAAACGGGAAACCGTAAGTAGTGACGATTTTTTTTTTTGTAATTCAGTTGTTTTGTAATAGCATATATAGCAATAAAAAGGGTGCTACCTCTAGCTCTCATTCTCTGACCTCTGGCACGGTTGGCATTTGCGGGTTTATGCTGAGAGTAAAGCTCCTCGTCGTTCACAAATACCTCGTGCATTATGTTAGCTTTAGTTTCCGTGATGATTATGTCATGTCCTAAAACAAGTCTCATTGTATCTGGTTGATCGCTAAGCTCTACTGTCAGTCCACTCATTGTCCATTTAGTCGGTTCCACTCATATGCCCGGACTGTCTGGTGTCATTGGATAGAGAGTTGTAGTGCGTGTGGTACATTTTGCTCGGTCACTCAGTCCCTTACTGCCTGTTACTGCTGTACTAATAATATTAATGCTGACGGACTAAGTTATGGTTAATTCTACAGTGAAGCTCTTTGCATGTATCGCCAGATAACTGAAAGAATGTGGTTGGGCCAGACTCTCTCGTATGACACTCTAAACATCACTTGTGCAATGCTTTATGTGTATGTAGAAGTGTTTGTGTCTGTGCTATTTGATCCACTAAAAAGAAAAAAACATGTGCATTAAAGCAATTCTATGTAACATTTTGACAAATAGTTTTGTCGAGATGGACTTAGCAGAAAGTAGAACCAAAATGCTCTGCAGTATTCTGCTGCTCTCTCCTCCCTTTGATAACCTGATAAACCAGTTCAATAGAAGCTGTTGATACTACATCACGCAGAGATATATACCTAAACTACAGTACTGTACGTTTGAACCCTTGTTTTGCGTACATTTGCACACATAATAGCAATGGTTCCTTTGCTCATGTCATGTCAGAAAGACGCTGCGCTCGTCCGCACTCGTGCCAGATAAAAATGTACCGTATTTTCCGGACTATAAGTCGCACCAGCTCAAAAATGATTTATAGAGGATAAGTTGCCGGGGGAAACTTATAAGACCAAGAACAGACATTTCATCTTGAAATGCAGTTTAAAATAATAACAGATGAGAGAACATGGTGAATAGGTGTACGTATGCTAACGCTAACACCTTCAGCTACATGAGGCACAGACAGAACTGTGGTAAGTGTCTGGTATGTTAACGTAACATATGAACAGTTATTCAGATAACTATAGCATAAAGAACATGCTAACACGTTTACCAAAGCATCAGTTTTACCCCAAATCACTAAATCCATTGAATTCTTCTTCCTCTGTGTCACTTCTAAACAACTCCACAAACTCCGGAGGAAGAGGAAGTGCTGATTCTTCTTCTGCGTCGCTTAGAGCCTAGAGCGCCCTCTTGTGGTTGCCAGTGTGAAAATAACGAATAATATCAGTCGCTCGCACCCCGGCCAAAACTCTGAAAATACGGTACTTATTTTTTCAATGAGCTAACGACTAAATGAAACAACGCAAAGATGAGCTCTACTGACAAAAAATAAAAACTGTCCGTGAGGAAGTGGAGAGTGGAGGGTGGAGAACACCCCTAGTGTTAAAAAAATGTCTAATTTCAGCCTTTTATTGACCTGGAAGCAGATGAATCTGAACTCAATTGAACAAATCAACCACAGATTAACCATATACAGGGACATATCCCTTCTTTGCAGACATTCATCATTCTATAAAGTATCATTTGTGTTATTTATGCCCATGAAGGTTGTTTTATTATAATGATCTTGTTCCTATGGGGACAGTCAAACGACTCCAGGAAATGTCTTGGCGGGCGTGTTACCCATGTTGTGTTTTTTAGTGCACTAGTTTACAAGCTTTGACTCTGGAATCCACAGAATGCCTCCCAGCGAGTTCCACACCCTATGCTCTCAGCAGTTGCCCTGACTCAAGATGTCACCAAATGAATTTGTTAACGCTCCTGTTACCGCTAGAAGAGCGGGGCAAAATACGGCCCCAAGAAACCAAGTGTATTTGTTTTTCTGCCAAAAAAGCCCTGGTTACTTCCCTTCAGGTTTAAATTCATGGGGAGTTAATTGACCAGAGGAGAAATATTCAGGAAGTGTGTACAACATTCAGATCAAACAATAAGAAAATGCCTGACCTCTGAGTGTGCACACGTTTTTAATTTCTATGATCCGCTTCCATCTGTCCTATGAAGCCACTGTCTGTAAGGAAGTGGAAGTCTGTACAACCGGGTCCTAAAGGGGTTTGACACCAAAAAACACTGTAACATTTTATTGAAGTACAACTTTATCGTTCTCAAATTGTATTAATTTTAGTATTATTCTAACAGTTTTTTAGGGTTTTTTTAAAGCGCCAATTGTTTGGCCCAAAAACATCCTTTGAGCAGCTTTATCAGGAAACTGTAAAAGTAAAAGTACTTTTTCTAAAAACAAATGATCACCTTCTCAGTGAGGGGAGTGAGTGTGTGGAATAATCTCCCTGTCCATTTAAAATCTAAAACATTGTAGAAAACAATTCATCTGAACACTGATTTGGAGAAAACAAGTTGTTTCCAGACGACTACAGCTGAATCGTTTTCTACAATGGGTCACTCCTGGAGGAGTGAGGGATTACACAGACTTGAAAACTTGTCATATTTAAAAAACACAAAATCTTGGATGTGGCAGCAGCAGCACTGCACTCATGCTTAATATGCTTCTGATGTGTTTCTAATGTGTCTCTCTGTGTCTAATGTTGAACATGGCTCTATATCAACTTCATTTCCTTCCTCTGCTCTGTTATGTGTTCAAGCTCCCAGGGACAGGTTCTAGCTCGGGCTACAAGCACAATGCTACAGCACCTCAACGTGTTTGTATCTGTCCCTAATCAAATAAACAAATAAATAAAACAAATGTGTTAATATTTTAGTTGTTCTCTCAATTACACCACACCCACAAATTGGCATATAAGGGACACAGAAATACATTAAAATATCTGGATGAATTATTTTATTTATTTACAATGTTTTCATCTCTGGTCCTCAGTTAACTGAACTGTTATTGTTTGCTCTTGTTTCTGCAGGTGGACAATATGTCTAGTGTGTCTGAGGAGAACCTTATCTGCCCCATTTGCCTCGACATTTTCCATGAGCCTGTCCTCTTGTTGTGCAGCCACAGCTTCTGCAAAGACTGTATCACAAAATGGTGGACGGAGAAATCCGCTCGCGAGTGTCCAGTTTGTAAGAAACAAACATCACAAACTCATCCGCCTCGCAACTTGGCTCTGAAGATTCTGTGTGAGGCTCATTTACAAAAGCAGCCCAATGCGGTGACCTGCAGCCTGCACTCTGAGAGAGTGCAGCTCTATTGTCTGGAGGACCAGGAGCCTGTCTGTGTCGTGTGTCGGGACTCCTCTGCACATAAGGACCACCGTTTTAGGCCTGTGAATGAGGCTGCCATAGAGAACAGAGAGGTACTGACAACATGCCTACTGCCACTTAAAGAAAAACTCAACATCCTTCTAGAATTTAACATCAGCTGTGTTCAGACAGTGGACCATATCAAACAGCAAGCTCGGGACACACAAAAGCAGATCTGTAATGAGTTCTTGAAGCTGCACAAGATTCTTATGGAGGAGGAGGAGGCCCGGATGAAGGCTCTGATGGAGGAAGAGGAGCAGAAGACTCAGAGGATGAAGGACAAGATGGCAGCTGTGAGCAAAGAGATAGAAGGTCTGTCAGAAACCATCAGAGCCACAGAGGAGCAGCTGAGAGCGACAGACGTCTCCTTCCTGCTCAAATACAAGGCTGCAGTGGAGAGAGTGCAGTACTGCCCCCTGCAGGAGGAACCACAGCTGGGCACAGGAGCTCTGATTGACCAGGCCAAACATCTGCACAACCTGGCCTTCAACAGCTGGAGCAACATGAAGACACTGGTGGAGTACAGGCCCTTTGTTCTAGATCCAAATACGGCCAATCCAGCGTTGCTATTGTCCGATGATCTGACCAATGTAAGAGATGCCAGCAAGAAGAGTCTCCCAGATAACCCCGAGAGGTTTGATAGGTTCCTGTCCGTGCTGGGTTCCGAGGGCTTTGAAAGTGGTACTCACAGTTGGGTGGTTGAAGTAGGGGACAATTCAAACTGGCTTTTGGGGGTGGTCTCTGAGTCATTCCAGCGAAAGACATGTAAGGGTTCAGACTCGGGCTTGTGGAGAGTAAGTTTGTGTGGCGGTGAATACATTGCCTTCTCCGTGCCCAACAACGTCATCAAACTTTCCCCAAAGAACAAGCCAACTAAAATCAGACTAACCTTAGACTTTCAAAAATGGAAGTTGTCTGTTTGTGATGCAAATACTGACGCACACATTCATACATTCACATATAATTTCAATGGGAAGATTTATCCCCTTTTTAACACTATCGATACTTTGCCACTGGCAATTGAGCCTCAGGCTCCTCCCGATAGCAACAACAGACTTTGGTGGTGGTTTTAGTAAAGGAAAATGTGTTAATGGGCAAGTTTACATGGCGTTACTTTTCTGGTTGAGGGAATGTATTTGCTTTGCCTGGAATTCAATGCCATACTGTATTCATCAGTTCACATCAAGTTCACAAACTCTTGAGAATCCATCTTTTTAGGCTCCGGCTGTTGCGTTAGATTGTGATTGTGCTAGAAAAACCAGTGGTGCAGAGACTGGACCAATCACAGCGGAGCATTGTGGTTTGGCAGCACAGACGAATATACTTTGGCCTATTTTAGCAGGAATACAGACTATTTGTTTGTTTAAATGTGCAGATAGCGGCCTTTATGTATTTGTGGATGGGACAGATGTAAATGCTTTTCTCTCAACTGGATTTAACAAAAGTTTGAATTCTGGCCTTGTTCAGTGAGTGAAGTATTTGTTTGAATTCAGAGTGCGACATCGATGCCACCAGGCTGAGTTACTGGCCAGGGGCATCATTTATGAAGCCCGGTATGCAAGGTAAAACGAAACCCAAAATGTTCGGACGCATTTTTTCACGCAAGGAGTGGGATGAATAAAAAAATACTTATAGTACCAGAGTTTGCGTGGAAGTCTGCACACATTTTGGGAAGAGGTGGACAGAGGTGAAATTGACAAATTGAATATTTCAGTGTGCCTGGAGCCACACCCATCACTGACATCGCACTCATTCACAAAGTTCAACTTCAACAAATCCCTTCTCCAGTGTGTCCTACTGGGTCAGTGTTGATGTGTGAATATACGTCCACCTGACCCGGGTCAGAGGACGCCTCCTCATGTCCTCCTTGGCAGAGCGGACATGATCCTACACACAGCCAGAGCTAACACAGCACTCTGGCTCACTCTACGTGGGCCTGCCCTGCTGCCGTTTCATACGTGATGAGCTGGGCTCAAGGCCTAATGTCTATGTTGTGTGGGTTACAAAATTCATATGAACAACACTTATGTTCAAAATATCCATGCCACGAACTGTGCAATCAGAGCAGGGAAAGGCCACAGCAAGACAAGCAGTGTGCAGTCGATCCAGTTGTATGCTAGACAAGACAGAGGAACGTTACTACAAACCCAAACCCAGAGCCTTCCTCCACCTCTCCAGGCCTGATTAAAATAATCGGAACTGCTTTAGATTCGGAAAGCATCTGCCAGTCATTCTGCGGCGGCCATTATCTTAAAATAGTGTAAGAAAATGTGAGGTGGTCTATGCCTTCTGTCTTGTCGTGATGAGTGAAGTTTAAATGAGAGACAGAGGCGGCTCTATGTCAGTCTGTGACTGACAGCCTAACAACGCAATAAAGCCACAAGAGGGTGCTCCAGGATATCTTTTCATGAACATATTAATAATGTTGTCATTAATAAACATTTAATATTGTAATGCATTCATAAACCTTTAATATTGTAAATACTTCCTTCTTTCTCATACTACCTGTTTCCAGCATGACCATATTAGGAGCTGGACTCTCTTTGGAAAAGTTCTGTGAGAAGCTGGTCCCGAGAGATTCAACCTCATGAATATTCATTTTCTTTGTCTTACAGTTTTTTACGATTGAATAAACACAATTTTGATTGTTTTGTTTTATTTAGCAAAACCCTACACACAATTAGCACAACCACAAACCCAATTATCAAAACACATTCGCTTTTTTGCAAAATGAAACACTCTTGTAAAAACTTGACACTAATTGATCAAAACCATATTTTTTTACCATATGAAACTCACACGTTGCATATGACTAAACTATGTTTGCACCAGTTACACACTGCTGTTGAAAACACTTTTGGCTAATCCTGCTTCTAAGTGCACAGAGTCGTATGGGTGAAGTTCACAGAGAATTTGCAAAACATGGCTCGGATTTGCACAACTGTAAACACAATGTCTGCTCACACTTTGTGCAAAACAATACACACAGTGAACACTACACACACTTGTGTGTGTTACTGTAGACACCACACAGGACACAAGACTAATGCTGTTGACAGTGTCATTTATTTTTTCCCCATTTACTCAAGCCAACATGGCGGAAAAAAAAACATTTCCCAGTTTTCATGAACATTCCATTTTATCCAGTACAAAAAAGAACCCTCCCAAACTCCTCCCCCTTCTCCTCCTGCTTGAAGTCTTCCTCTTCCTCTACCTCTAACTCTACCGACCTCCACCTTGACCTCCACCTCAGGCACGGCCTCCTCCTCTTCCTCTTTCTCCTCCTCTTCCTCCTCCTCCTCACTCTTCCTCTTCCTTCCATTTTGGTTCAGTTTGGTGAACTCACCTGCTGCATTTTTATAGTGCTTAAACCTGATTGGTGTGTCTACAATTAAGCGATCTTGTGTTTGTGCACCTGATGACAGTGTTCAATGGATTGGCACATGGGTGTGGTCATTTGGCACATGGGTGTGGTCATTTGACACATGGGTGTGGTCATTTGACACATGGGTGTGGTCATTCGACAGTCAGTGACATCTCTATATACTTCTGTGTCTAAATACATCCAAGTGTGTTCAGTGTTGTAAATCACTGTGTGTGTTGTTTTGCACAAAGTGTGAACTGACTTATTGTGTTACAGTGGTGCAGATCTGAGGCCGAGTTTTGCTCCTTGAGTGTAAGGTTTTGATAATTGGGCAAAACTTTAGATTTTAGTGTTTATTCAATCGTAAAAAACTGTAAAAAAGTGAGGGAAAGTGTTCCAAGCAGAGCGCCTGGTGGAACATCGTGTGTGAGGGATAGTTTACGCTGTACAACTTGTTTTAGTCTGTAATTGTTAGGGAAATAAATTCTTCTTCATACGACCACGTCCTGTCTTGTTTTCTCAGATATATTGAATCCAACAATATGAATAAAAATATAAACCATGTTTATATTTTTATATAAACAGGCCCCGCTTGGGCTCTCAACAGAGTGAAGAGAACCAAGAAGCAGGACAAAAGAGAAACTGAATAGAGAAGGAAGGGTGTTTCTATCCCTTATGTGTCTGGCCTGTCGGAAAAACTGCAGAGAATTTTTAGACAACACGAAGTCCCTGTTTATTTTAAACCAGGAAACACTTTAAGACAAAAACTGGTTCACCCAAAGGACAAGTTGCCGACTCAAAAACAGAGCAATGTAGTTTATTCGATCCAATGCAGTGAAGAAAGCTGTAAAGAACGTTACATAGGTGAGACGAAACAGCCTCTACACAAGAGGCTTTATCAGCACAGAAGAAATACTAGTTCAGGACCTCAGAGCGCCGTGCATCTCCATCTTGAAGCCTCTAATCACTCGTTTGAAGACGGTGAGGTGAAGGTTTTAAGCAGGGAGAAAAGATGGTTTGAAAGAGGAGTCAAGGAAGCTATTTTTGTTAAAAAAGAAAGACCTTCTTTAAACAGAAATGGAGGGCTTAGGTTTCATCTTCCTGTTATTTATAATGGGATTCTGAACCCCTGGAAAGGTAAAGGACATTCAGATGCTAATCAGGTACTCAGGGTGGTTGAGCCAGGGTCTCACAAAGACAAAGAGGATTCTAATAGCCCATTAAGATTCTGAATAGGCTAGCTCGGTAGATACAAGGGGGAGTTTCTGTTGAAACTACAACTCTTTCTACTTCAGGAAGGCTCCGCCCAATGGGCGGGTCTTACCACAGAACAGTATTAATATCGGAGTTCTCGACCTAAATTCTTTTATTGACAATGACTCTTGGATGAGAGTCGAAACGTCTATTTTTTCTAACTGAGTCCAGATGACTACAACTGAAGCTTTTTTTCTACCACATACTCAAAGCATTATTTTCAAAGCAAAGCAGAAGGAATGAAGTGGCAGTCTGGATTTAACCAGAAGTTAAACAGAGACTTTGAGACACTGAACATCTTTACCATGAATATTTTTTTCTTGATTGGATGTAAAAAAAAAAAAACTGTTCACTTTCAATGCAAAAAAAATAGATTTGATCAATTTAATGTAAATTAAAAGCTTTGGTAATAAAAACACAAAGTAAAGTTCCAACAACTTTATTTTAAAATGGAGTAAATTCAATACCCCATAATGACAACATGAAAGAAGGGTGTTGGAATTCTTTGCAAATTATTTAAAAAAAAAAAAAAAGCAAATAATATCTGGAGGAGTTTTTTTTTTCTTGTCATCCGTCTAGATTCTAGAGTCCGACTCTAGAAGTGTTTCATTGTAGAAAAAGATTCAAATATGGTTGTGTCCCACTGACTACATTTGACTATTTTTCGACTTTTTCAGATATAGCACAAATAAACTTTTATTATTTATTAAGTTAAATGTTGACCAATTTGGGAAGTTAGCATGTTTGTATTTTCTGAACCTGTTTTTATTTAGAACCTGTTTTTATTTAGAACCTGTTCCTTTCTTATTTCTAAATGTAGCATTTGTATTTTAGTACTTATTTCTACTTTCTACAAAAACTTCAATAAAGATAAAAGGATTACCTTGAAAGTGTGTTGTCTTGTCTTCAGACGAGATGCGTTTGTCTGGTGCGATGTGGCCCTCAGCACATTTTATCTGTAAATCTGAGGACCAATCACAGCAGAGGAGCGTACAAGGTGCAATCCATCTCAATAATGCCACAAGAGGCACGAGAGTGTTGCAACCTAACCTAGCCTAACAAGTTTGGTCTAAATTCAGTACATTCTTCTTCTAGTCTTGTCTTTGAAAAGGAAATGCGCAATTGACAGTAATGGGCATCATTTAAGGTGGTATGGACGATTTTTTTCAGCAATTTTTTTATCATATTTCCTCGTGGCGTGGATAAATCATTTGTCCTGCCACGTATCAATCATAAAACGCACCTACCGCTCACCTGCAGCCGGGTGTGGTTCGTCCCCACGTTTCCGCGTGCCTAAGCGCATGGATCTATCATAATATAGTTCCCTCAGTGAACGGGGCAAAATGAAGACAGAGGAAGACAGTTCAAGCTGACGCAGAAGTGGACAGAAATCTACGGGAGACGAGCGATGCGATGCGCTCCGTTGCGCTAATAAACAAACTCACGTGTGTGTTGTATCAGTCCGCACGGGGGAGGGCGCATGCGCACTTCCGCCTGCGTTCTCAAATCGCCGAAAAATAGTCCACCTTTAAGAGTGACTAATAGCGAGTTTTGGAACACTTGAATCTTGTATGTTTTTTATTTATTATATATATGATTGTGAATATTATTATTATTAACAAAATAAGTGTCATAAGAGAATGCGACATCTACCACTGACACTGTCCTGACACGGTCCTGACACGGTCCTGACACTGTCCTGACACGGTCCTGACACGGTCCTGACACGGTCCTGACACGGTCCTGACACTGTCCTGACACGGTCCTGACCTAGTCCTGACATGGTCCTGACATGGTCCTGACACGGTCCTGACATAGTCCTGACACGGTCCTGACACTGTCCTGACACGGTCCTGACCTAGTCCTGACATGGTCCTGACACGGTCCTGACATAGTCCTGACACGGTCCTGACATGGTCCTGACACTGTCCTGACACGGTCCTGACATGGTCCTGACACGGTCCTGACGTAGTCCTGACACGGTCCTGACACTGTCCTGACATGGTCCTGACCTAGTCCTGACACTGTCCTGACACGGTCCTGACCTAGTCCTGACATGGTCCTGACACGGTCCTGACCTAGTCCTGACACTGTCCTGACCTAGTCCTGACACTGTCCTGACACGGTCCTGACGTAGTCCTGACCTAGTCCTGACATGGTCCTGACGTAGTCCTGACACGGTCCTGACGTAGTCCTGACACGGTCCTGACGTAGTCCTGACACTGTCCTGACACGGTCCTGACGTAGTCCTGACCTAGTCCTGACATGGTCCTGACACGGTCCTGACGTAGTCCTGACACGGTCCTGACGTAGTCCTGACACGGTCCTGACCTAGTCCTGACACGGTCCTGACGTAGTCCTGACACGGTCCTGACCTAGTCCTGACCTAGTCCTGACATGGTCCTGACATGGTCCTGACACGGTCCTGACACCGTCCTGACACCGTCCTTACATGGTCCTGACCTAGTCCTGACACCGTCCTGACACCGACCTTACATGGTCCTGACCTAGTCCTGACACCGACCTTACATGGTCCTGACCTAGTCCTGACACCGTCCTGACACCGACCTGACACCGTCCTGACATGGTCCTGACCTAGTCCTGACACCGTCCTGACATGGTCCTGACCTAGTCCTAACACCGTCCTGACACTGTCCTGACACCGTCCTGACGTAGTCCTGACACCGTCCTGATACCGTCCTGACACCGTCCTGACACCGACCTTACATGGTCCTGACCTAGTCCTGACACCGTCCTGACACCGTCCTGACATGGTCCTGACCTAGTCCTGACACCGTCCTGACATGGTCCTGACCTAGTCCTAACACCGTCCTGACATGGTCCTGACCTAGTCCTGACACCGTCCTGACATGGTCCTGACCTAGTCCTAACACCGTCCTGACACTGTCCTGACACCGTCCTGACATGGTCCTGACCTAGTCCTGACACCGTCCTGACACCGTCCTGACATGGTCCTGACCTAGTCCTGACACCGTCCTGACATGGTCCTGACCTAGTCCTAACACCGTCCTGACACCGTCCTGACACTGTCCTGACACCGTCCTGACGTAGTCCTGACACCGTCCTGACACTGTCCTGACACCGTCCTGACGTAGTCCTGACACCGTCCTGACACCGTCCTGACACCGTCCTGACACCGTCCTGACACCGTCCTGACACCGTCTGACAGGTTCACACGCACCAAGGTCTTAAATTTATCTCAGATCTAAAAAAAAACAACTTAAAAACGAGTTGTCAAAAGTATAAAAAAATCATATACTTCTCAATATCAAACTAGTATTCAGAAAGTCAGAACTAGTATAAGACTACAGTGTTTAATAAAGAATGCAGTATTATTCTGTTTGGAAATTGTCAATCTATTGTGAAAAAAAGCATTTTTAATTGTTGTGGAATTGAATTCTGTGTAAAGGTTTGAGTATCAGAATCGAGTTTGAAACGTTAGTATCGCTACAACACCGTGTTTCAAAACCGTATTAAATGGAAAAAAATGTATTTCCCTGGATACATATAAATGAGCGCTTAAAAAAAATGACTAGACTTAGAACCGCTTTGTGCTTGTGTCATACAACATAGAGCTGCAGTAACAGGACTGGTTGGTGGTGTACTTCATTGCTTTGCCAATACACTACATTTTTTCAGGTATTTTCACCTTGCCTCTGGTTTCAATCCATCTCGAAACGGTCCCTTTTTTTCAGAACTACTTTGAAGCTTGGTAGAATGGTTCTGATGCACACAACAACAACAAACCGGAGAGTGTCGCAGGTTCCAAAGAAGATTTAAGAATTTGCTTGGAATTGCTTCTATGAACCAGTGACAAACCGTGGCCCTGGGCCCTTGGCCTTCAGTCTCTCGTATTTCCAAATACAACTCTGAGTTAAATTACCAAAGTGACCCTAAAGAGCCTCTCAGTCCCAGCGCTCTCCTGTGGAGGTGCACTGAGGCGCTGCAGTCACATATTATATATTTCGGCCTGTAAACTTTATAAGACAGGAAAGTACTGCGTGAAATGGGAATGAGACTGGGGTTCCTCACATGGAGTGCACACGTGCTATCCACTCGGCCACCAAGCAGCACGAGACACACACAACACATTTAACTGTCCACAGCCCGTTTTCACTCCACACATTCACCCAGAAGTCTAACTACACTTCACAGAGGGCCTAAACATTTCAGCATTGAAATGTTAAATTTAATGTTGTAATTATTGTTGGTTTGCATTTATTATGTCAATATAATCATGATTTTCAAGGCAATAATAATAAAATATTCATTTTCTACCGCTTGTTCTCTTTAGGGGTCGCGGGTGACTGGAGCCTATCCCAGTGACTTTGGGCCTTAGGCGGGGTACAACCTGGACAGTGGCCAACTCGTCGCAGGGTCAACACACAGATATGACATTACAGACAGTTCACTCTCACAGTCATTCACTCGGGCCAATTTAAATGGTGACCAATTTTTGCCTCACACATTCATGTGTTTGGACGGTGGCAGGAGCCAGAGAACCCGGAGAGAACCCACGGTAACACGGGGAGAACATGCAAACTCCACCCAGAGAGATCATGTGATGTTGGTCTGGTCCGGGAATCGAACCCATGATCTCCTTCTTGGGAGGCAAGAGCGCTAACCGCCTTTTTACCCGCCGTGCACCAATAAAATATGTTGAAAATAATAAGACGTAATGTTCCGAGTACAAAACACCTCAGTGTCCAATCAATTGTGGTGTTATTGTGGAGGTCACACGTTCAGAACTGCACTTCTGGTGGAAAGCAGAAGGCTCTGTGTTGTTAGCACTGACCAATCAGATTCTCTCAGCATTTAAATGCTGAAATATGAAGGCCAAGAAGTTCCTGAGGGTTCCCCTCTGGTATTGACCCCAGATCAGCATAAATCTTCAAACTCACCACTTTTTATATATACTTTTTTTGGGTGTATTTGATTTTTTTTTAATTAAAGAGTGACTTACTTTTTTTTAAACTACCTTAGCTCTGCGTCAAACCAATCTATGGGACAATATAACAGGATGCATTGTCACTATTACAGACTTTTATGATCCACAAGGGACATTTCTTAAACAGCTCAAAAAAGACATTCGTCTTAACAAAGTTAAATAAGTAATAATAATCGAAATAAGAATAACTGGAGGGGAAAACACAAGACTTTTTGTAAACTGAGGGAAAAATGCCATGGGTTAGCCTGATGCCATAAACCTTATGTCACCATGTGTGTAACATGTGACACACGTATTGTGGCTCTGCATGAGGACATAATAATAATAATAATAACTTTTATTTATATAGCGCTTTTCAGTGACCCAAAGACGCTGAACATAATAAAAAAGGGGGGGGTATTTACAGACAGGGGGGACAACACGTACAATACACATTAATATACAGATAAAATGAACAAGACAGAAGAAGTAGAGAGAAAAAGATGGGGATGTAACAGGGGGTAGAAGTGTAGGCAATGGGGTAGAGGAGGCTAGGGGTAGGGGAGGTCATAGGCTTGGGTGAAGAGGTATGTTTTTAGGCGGGATTTGAATGTTGTGAGTGAGGGAGAGTGGCGGACAGGTTGGGGGAGGGAGTTCCAGAGTCGGGGTGCTGTTCGGGAGAATGCTCTGTCGCCAAAAGTTTTGAGTCGGGATGTTGGTGCAGTCAGGGTGAGAGAGGAGGAGGATCGGAGAGCTCGGGTGGGGCGGTGGGGGATGAGGAGGTCAGACAGGTAGGGGGGGGCAAGGTGGTGAAGAGCTTTGAAGGTGAGGAGGAGTATTTTAAAGTTTATGCGCTGCTTGATGGGGAGCCAGTGGAGAGAGCGGAGAACGGGAGTGATGTGATCACGGGACCGGGTGTGGGTGAGGAGGCGGGCAGCGGAGTTTTGGACCATTTGGAGTCTGTGGAGGGAATGGGAGGAGATGCCAGTGAGGAGGGAGTTGCAGTAGTCGAGGCGGGAGGAGATGAAGGCATGGATGAGGGATTCAGCAGCGGGGAGGGTGAGGCAGTGTCGGATTTTGGCGATGCGGCGGAGGTGGAAGTATGAGGTCTTGACGATGTGGCTGACATGGGGAGTGAAGGAGAGGGTGGGGTCCATGATGACACCGAGATTGCGTACCAGGGTAGAGGGGGTGATGGTCGAGGTGTCGATGCTGAGTGAAAAGGGACCAGTTTTATTGAGAGTGGATTTGGTGTCAATGAGGAGGAGCTCTGTTTTGTCACTGTTCAGTTTGAGGAAGTTGAGAGTGAGCCATGATTTTATTGTAGAGATGCAGGTTTCGATGTGGCTGAGGGGAGGGTTTTGGGTGGATTTGGTGGTGAGGTATATCTGGGTGTCGTCAGCGTAGCAGTGAAAGTCCAGGTTGAGTTGGCGGAGGATGTGACCAAGGGGGAAGATGTAGCAGATGAAGAGGAGGGGGCCGAGGACTGAGCCCTGGGGGACCCCTGCGTTATTGGGGACATCCTTGGGAAACAGCCCGATAGCTGGAGATCCAAGGATGTCTCACATGCGGTAAAACATTGAGTGTATTTTTGGAATATGTTGAGACTGGTTTTGTGCATATGTGGCACCTTGTGCCTTGATAAGTGGGACTTATCTTTGTTCTGGCGTCAGATCAGGGAGGGACGACTCTGTCAGGGAGAGCATTTTGGCTTGTGCACGGCAGGAAGAGGCCAACCATTGGCCCGTGGCAACCATTTTGACATTCCCATCATCAAAGGCGACAGTCAAACTTGTACATGGGATAGACTTTTGAAGCATAATTTGATTTGTCTGTAATACAAACTTTGTGTTATGCGTTTTGTGTGTGTGTAACTGAATGTGTGTGTGTGTAACTCAATTTGTGTGTGCATTACTGGATTTGTGTGTGCGTAACTAGATTTGTGTGTGCGAAACTGGATTTGTGTGTGCGTAACTAGATTTGTGTGTGCGAAACCGGATTTGTGTGTGCGTAACTTGATTTGTGTGTGCATTACTGGATTTGTGTGTGCGTAACTAGATTTGTGTGTGCGAAACTGGATTTGTGTGTGCGTAACTAGATTTTTGTGCATAACTAGATTTGTGTGTGGTGAACTATTTGTGTGTAACTGGATTTGTGCGTACGTAACTAGATCTGTCTGTGCATAACTGGATTTCACCCTGGAGAGACGCAGAGACCACGAGAATGGACTGTTTAGCAAGCTTTATTCGTGAGTTATTTGGCGCTCAGACCCCGGCGGAAGACGTTGCAATCATGGGCACTCCATGATCTATTTGTACTAGATGTCTCCCCCAGAGCCTGGAGACTGGTGGTGGTAGATGTGAAGAGAAGGTAGAGGATGAGGGGAATGCAGAGGAGGAGCTGGGGAGGTGGTGGGTCGCAGTACGGTTTGAGCGGTCGAGCCATCTGCCTGAGGGCTTAAATGCGACCGCCTGGTGCTGATTGGAGCGGGGAGGAGTCACTTTAGAGCGTTGATTGGGGATGAGGAGCAGGTGCGAGGGCCATGGTGCAGACGCCCCCTGACCTTTCACCCTCCTTCTTGGCCGGGAAAAACTGCATAACCTCTTTGGGATAAGCGCAGAAACCTGGGAGAGTCCATGGTGAAGGAGGGATCTGACTCTCACAGACGGACAGGCGGGCGCCGCTTGAGTGCGATGATGGCGCTGGGGAGAGGGGTCCTTCCATGGTGGCCTTGACGTAGATGGATGGAGTTAGGTCTTCCAGGCTGAATTTACGCAGGCTTCATTTGTCAGTGCGTAACTCAATTTGCGTGTGCATAACGAGATTTGTGTGTGTAACTGGATTTGTGTTTGCGTAACTCAATGGTTATGAATAACGCTGAATAATGGGCTCACTAATTACACAATTAAACACCATGCAAAGTCTTCTAAATGAAATAAAAATGATAAAATAAAGAACCAGCTCATTCTAACCCTGCTCACAACCCCAAAACACTAAAATTCAAGTTCTTTTAAGTCAACAAATGATGAGTTTTGTGTGTAGTTGGTGAAGTTGGTGTATGATGTACTACAGATGTCACAATGTAAATGTTTAATGTTACGAAAGTCACACAATGTGAGAAAAACATCCAGATTTAATGAGTTTTTGAGAAACAACTGTGAAATCTTTATTTTTTTCTATCACAGTACTATTCCCCAAGTTTGTGGCCAGCTTTGTAAAATTGAACAAAATAACATAAATGTGGCAGATGTATTTTTTGAACCGTAGATTGATTTAGAAACTCGAAAATAGTCATGAAACTCAGGATTATAATTGTTATGTTCTGATTAACCCAATAATCTTCACTATATCTAAATAAATGGCTTGAAAATACCAGAAAAAGCACATATAATACAGAAAATGCAGACCTTCTTCTTGATACTACCATTTCTTCTGGTCATCTCTCCCACACAAACGTAGCAGCAGTGACGGCTCGTGCCTGAGCTGGAGAAGACGCTGACCCCGCTGACCTCTGAGGTGGGGAACAGCAGGACCATCAAAGGCAGAGGGAAAACACCACTGGTGAAGCTGAAGGACAGAGACGGGGCCCATGCAGGGATGAGAGGGACTAGGACCACTTCGCTCACACGTTTTGGAAAGATACTCATTATAATGTTGTAGAAGAAGACAATTGAATAAAAAGCAACAGGTAAAATTCTCAAAATATACAATTTATTCCAAATATGTTACTGCAACCATGAATATATTCCAGTAATTACAAAATGTCAGTAGTTTGCCTTGCGTATAATCTTCTCCGTATGGACCGTAAGGCTCACACAAGCCTCCTGTACGTGACACGAGTTACTGCTTAAACAGTGGTTGTCCCTTTCTTGATACTGACCACGACATTGTAACAACACTTGACAGTTTGAGTGCCTGGAGCTACAGGTAAATGTGCACTGTGTAACTTTGAGGCTGAATGTACAATTGAACTAGTGACTTTGGTTCTAATTGCGATTATGATTTCATTTATTCATTCTTTTACATGTGCTTAACATGATTGAACAACTTGCATTTTCTTCCACTACATACCTCTTCTACAATGCACCTTTAACTGGCTAAATGCAAATAATATGCAATTGCGCCAAAGTATATTTTGATAGATGAAGGGGGATACATTTACAACTCTTTGTCCAAATATATGACTTTTGTGTACTGTACACCGAAAAGGGCTGCCGCAATAAGGTTCAAAATACTCATCGTTTTTAAGAAAAGACTCTTTGGCACTTAACAACAAAATATACAGGAGTCCACTTAACACTTTGGGCTGTTGAACTAATATTACATCGCGTGAAAAGAATAGCTACTGGGACAAATATGATTTGCTACACACAAACAGGATCTAAAGGCCTAGCGGGGTCACGTCTGTGTTAACTTAACAGTGATTACTGACTTACAGTAATACTTATTTATCACCATGACATACAGAGCCACACGATGGCCACTAAAAAAGAAGACGTATACACAAATAACACTGTTATTTGTAATGGCACACAATAATCCACCTGAGCGAGGATGGATTAGTGTGTTTTCAATAGCATGTACACATTAAGAACAGTAAGACCTTTAACTTTAAGCTCCACCAGTTGATTTTTCATGTCAGAAGGTGCTTTGCTGGTCAAGTCACCAGCTCAACTCAAAACCATTCACTCTCCACATGCCATTCAAATAATAAATACACTCAGTTTTACCATTATGTTTTTACACAGTACAATACAGTATATAAATTAAAATGTACAGCGAACTGTCAACAATGCTTATTTAATCATCCATTGCGGAGGAACGGGGAGTTAAGGATCGACGGCGAGGAGCAGTTTGAACATAACACTGGGGCAAATACTGTTGTGAACACTGGATATGGCATGTCTTCCCTTTACCCGTCACATGCCATCATCAAGAGGCTCGAAAGGGCAACTTTTAGACGTTTCCCCCAAATGCAGATTGTTATAGGGCCAAATTCACAGACACAAATAAGCTAATACTTATTTAATTAGTATTATTGGCTCCAAACTACTGTGACTCATGGTCTTTCTGAAGGAAAAGTGAGTAAATGTCGTGATATTTGGCTTATTTTAGAAAATAATCTGTTTTTTTAAGATAATTCTTTGTAATGTTTCAAGGTAAAAGCGTAAAGGTTGACCTCATAAAGCCTTCCAATAACTTGGTCTTGACATGTAACACTAATTGTAATAATTCTACCATCCTTGTTTTGAACATGGAGATTATAAAAGAGGTTTGGTCTGAAAGACTTGTGACTGTTGTGCTCACCTGAAAGTACGGTATATCTATATATATATACATATATATATATAACAACCTGTGTGTGGAGACAAAGGACCTCCCACCTGCGACCTGCAGTACCTCGAGTTACTTCATAGATTTCAATTCTTGATTTGAATCTCCGTAGTTTTTCTGAGCAGCTACAGGCAGATTCTCTTTCCATCGGATCAGAGGCATTTCATGTAAATCCAAACTTTCTGTGGCCAATATCTCCTCTGCTTCTCTGTATTTCCCCATAAAGTGATTTCGATTCAGCCATTTTAACATCCGTCACTTGTTCATATGGCAAGGTTCCATTTTCAGTAACGAGCGTGGTTCCCCTGCGCAGTGGAGGAGGTGTGAGGGAGATACGCTCAGTGACATCACGTGCAGGGTGCTACGACACACAGCAGCAGGTCCGAGGCTTGGGGGCCTCTTCTTCCAGGGGCTGCTTCAGTTTCAGAAGGGGCGGGTCCCCACTGGCCGGAGTGTAGTAAACTGCGCTGCCATTGGACGAGACCAGCGGCATGCGGGGGTCATCAGAATAGTTTTTGCCGTCGGAGAAGGAGTCCGTGGAGCCGTTGCCGAGGTGACCGTTGAACAAGGGGTGGTTCATTAGTTTGGCCGCTGCCCTTTGCTTCTTCAGCTCTGACAGAGTTTGGGGGCGGTCCCGGGGCCAGGGCTCGTCCTGAATGGGCGTGGACATGAGGGCGGTCTTGTCTGAAGGTGGGGTCGTGCCGTTAGAGGGCGACTGTGGGGGCATGGACGTGGTGGTGGAGATGAGCCCGTTTGGTTTACTGTCTTTGAGGATGGCGGGCATCGGCTTCACCTGTGAGACAAAGACTGTTCTATTAAAGAGCCAAATTAAGTCCCTTTGTTTACACTGCACTCTCCCTGAACCATCCATTAGAGTACAGTTTTGCAATTCTAGTGCCTAAAACACAATATGTTGCATCACACCTAAAGTGCAAGAAAAAGATTGAGAAAAAAGGTTTTCCATTGTGGTATTTCTTCTGTGTGGCAGTGACAAGAGCAGGCGAGAGCAGGAAGTGGTTTTAGTTTGACGCAGACCTCAGAGAGAGTATTCAGTCTGATTCCAGACAAGCGCACACTTACATTGAGCACTTGGCTGTTCTCCTGGTCAGTGTCCTTCTCGCGGGCGTCCTGCTCCTCTCGGCCTCCTCTCCACACTATGGCCTCGGTCTCGTATTCTTTACGACATAAGTTGTGTCTGTCAGACAGACTGGCCCTCCGCACCACTTTACTATGGATACAGGTCAATATCACACTTAGAACACTTATTTTTTTGTATTTATAGAAATCATGACTACAGTTTACTTGTATTATGCACTAAACATTACCAGAGTATTTTCTAATACTACCTTTAAAAACATCTCATTTGAGTTGTAGTAGTGCCTGGCCCCCAGCAGGTGTCACTACTTACCCACGGCTGCCTGCGCTGGACGTCCTCCTGCACAGTGAGGTCTTGTGCTTGAGCTGTGACTTCATGATGATGTCATGCTTGTGTTTGAGGTCCAACAATATATTTCTAAACTCTTCATCTTCACACAAATCTAAATGTTAAAAAAAAGCATTATTTATTTCAAAATAGTTACTGAACAACACAGTATTCTGCAACAATAAAGACATTTTTAATAAAGTCACGAAAGCCACTTAAAATGAATCCACACTTCCTCTGGCAAACTCATCAGAACAGAACATCTGAACAAGTGTAGGGAATCGAATAATATCCATGTCTATCCACATCCCTGAAATATTACACAGGGACCAAAGTAAACAAAAGAACAAAAGACAGAGTGCAACAGAGGGACATTCAGTCACTAGTGAATGTGCCATGTTCTTATCCATGTCCTAAACAGTGGTGGGCTGGGGTAGGACCACCTGATCAAACATGGAATACAGAGTCCAGAGTCCAGAGAACATTCATTACAATCCAAGACAGCCCGTCGTTCTTTGGAGACGAGACTGTCAACTTTTTTTCTAACAGTTTTGTTCTTACCGATGGGCGTCTCCTCGAGGAATGTCTTGGCGTTGAGACTGGCTCCATGTGAGACCAGCAGCTCTGCCACGTGCATCTAGAAAACCAAACCACAAACATTTCATTTTCAGCACATCCCCTCTTCGTGTTGTGTTGACCTCACCTGACCCCAGCACGCTGCCGCGTGGAGCGGCTGCCACCCGTCGGAGTCCCTCAGGTCCATGCGGGCTCCTCCCTCCAGGAGTAACTCTGCAGCCTGCACGTAGCCATTCGCTGCTGCAATGTGGAGCTGGCACAGGGAGAAAGGACCATCAATTAGTTTTAAGGGCACATTTCTTGTTGGCTAAAATGCTTAGTGCTAAGTAAGGGACTAAAACCAAAGTGCTGACTATGTGCCGCACGACACCTGCAAGTCCAGTGGAATCATTAGAGCTAGTGCACGTTGCTTTAGAGACGGTCCTCTCCAGAGCCTCCAGGCACCTCCAAAATCAATTATGTGAAGGTGAATAGTGCAAGTGTGAAAAGGACAGATGAATATTGCAGTAAATACACTGCCCTACAATTGTTCTAGGGTCAACATGACAGATTTAACAGGAAAGGGTAAGATTTGTTATCTTACCCACCATAAATTTAAATTGTAATCTAAATGGTATTGTGTATTTTACAATATACTGTAAAAATAAATACATAATTAATAATAGCTTTTTAAATAGGGGTGAAATGTGTGTCTTATAATGAATGTGTGAGACAGAACAGGATGAAAGTCTGTCAAGTTTACCTAGATGAAAGCCTAAGAGCATATATTTGTATATGAATAAGTATGATATTTATAGGTTTTATAAGTATATAAATGCAGATAAAAAAAATATGATATTGTGTATTCAAATGCTACATAAATGGAAATATCCTGCTTTCTAGTTCAATAAGTCTGATAAGGACAAACAATCTTCATGTTCATGTTTTTAAATACATCAGCAAATGACTTGTCTTGCATGTTCCCTGGATTGTCTTGATGTGTTCTCAAAGTAACTTTAGAATGGTTCTGCGAAAACGGCAGTTGTACACTTCTCTTTCTAGGCGTCTCAAATACACACGCAACTAAACACATTGGTCTGAGTTATACGTTTACTTAGTGTGTCTCTTCTTTTTCCTTTACTAAATGTATCTGATGACCAGCAGAGGCTGAAGAACCACATCCAATTACATTTCAACAGACGTATCCCACAAATAAAAATAGAAAAATAAAAATGTAAACAAAGAACGTGGGAGCTTCAAAACGACATATCGCCCGACGGCTTGATTTAACGCTCCTATAACTGTGTGAACGATGTAAAACGCAACGACTAGACCTCAAACAAACCGAGCGCCTTCCAGATCAGAGATTGGGCTCTGACTTTGCATCACCATCAAAGCACCAGCCGAGGGAATTAAGCTGCAGTTCACGGAGTTGGAAATCAAATGCCCGCGGCGCGTAGAGGCGTCGGCACATACTCACTGGGAGTGTTGTTTTAAATTTGATTTGTCACATTCTATAACTCGCGACAAAATGGGACCTCAACATTTAAAGGTCACCTATCTTTGCTCTCGCGGCTCGGGAGATTCAAACTTCTTTTGGAACGCGTTTAAGGTCCGCGGAGTCCCAAACTTGCAAAGACTGAACTTGATTGTAATTCGCTCAAATGTCAGTAACTGCTGGGCACAATTGTACTGGAAAGTGAAAATGTGGTATGGTAATGTGGGAAGCAGAGCAGGGTGAAGGAAACTGTTGCTAAAAAGAGATAAATATGTGCAAAAAAGATATGTATTTTAGGTGTAGAATAAGAAAAGGCACTTTGCATGGTGGATGTGGCGGCGCCTCGATAGAGACGCATTCAGAGGGAAACGGGCTTTTGTGATGTGGGAATTTTGCCACTTTTGGATTTAAAGGTTGAAGCCTTGGCATTTCAATTCTCAGGGTGCGTTCTATCTTCCTCACACACCCGGGACCTACCGGGGCGTGGGTTTCGTCAAACTTTTGTCGAAAGGCTTTTGAAATGTTGGCAGTGGAGTTCATTTTCGAGCCACCATTTTCTCTTTTTGAGCCGACGTCAGGAGGAGCTACACACTCGGAGACACGTATTTGGTTGACGTTGTAGTTTGAATTTCTCTCACTTAATTTCTACTATTTTAACAGTGTCATTATTATTCAAATGGTGGGTTTATTTGGGTTTCGCTGCTGCTGCTCTTTTAAAACGTACATTTTAACCCTTTTTTTAATCAACTCTTTTCCCCGTTCAAGCTTATACAAGTACTTTTCTACAGCGCCATCATTGATTTTAATCAGGCATGCTCCGGTTTTGCTTCATCGTGGCGCAGTGAAGATTAACAGGAGGGCACAAAGCACCATTAGACAATCTGTGCTAATACCTGGGGCTTTACTTGGTTATTTTGGGCTACTATCATTCCCCTGTCCCGCGACTTCCTCCCTCCAGCTGCAGCATAATCTCTCATACATAACAAAGAGCTCTTCTTACAGCGGCCCGGGTTTTGATCTGGCGCAGACAGCTGTGGTAACCTTGTGAAGGATGGATACACGTGTCTGCAGGTCGCTATGCAATTCGTATCGGGAAGAACCGCTTTGAATCCGGCAAAACAGTCACAACGATGCCGATTAATTGCATTCACAGTTTAATACAAATGTGTGGGTGATACCACAAGAAGAAGAGCGACTGTTTTAGGAGCTAATACGAGGGGTAGATTTTAATGATGTTTGTTTAGAATGAGATGGTTGAAATGCATCCTATAAAACTGAAAACTAGTTAGACATAAAAAGGCAACAGGTTTGTCTAAGATGTAATGATGGGTAGAGGTTAACAATCTACTGTATTTTCCGGACTATAAATCGCACCTTTTTTCATAGTTTTGGCCGGGATGCGACTTATATGTGATATTATTTGTTATTTTCACACTTGCAACCGCATTTCACACTCCAGTGCGACTTATTTATGTTTTTTTCTTCTCTATTATATATTTTTTGGCTGGTGCGACTTATACTCCGGTGCGACTTAAAGTCTGGAAAATACAGTATAATAAAGACTTTTTAAAAACGTGAAAATATGGCGTGTATATAAGACCTTTCTGTAATATTTTGAGCCTTATTCTGCTTGCTCTTTGCTGCTGTCTTTTATTTACCTTTTATCACATCCTATAAAATGTAATATTCACTATTAATCACAGGTTTATGTCATCATTACATAAAAAGCAATAGATGGCAGCTCCACAGAGGTGCTCTTCTTGATAGACCATTAGGTTCATAAGGACTGTCTAAATGCCTGATCGTCTCCAGAGGTTTTGTGGCTTAAAGAGAGCAAAGCAATATCTTTAATAAACACAGGCATTTACATAGTTTCCGCAGCAAAAAAAGACAGTGATGTTTCTTATTTTTGAGGCGAGGCACTGCAGGTGAAAAGTATTCATTTGAAACTTTTTCTCTATATTTTATTTTAGGGTATTAAGAGGGGATAATAACAACTGTTGTCCTTTTTTCCCTATATTTTTAATTGCCACATGTAGTGCAATAATAAGTCTGCGCTTGTGTCGAAGAAATAATAGATTAAATACCTTATAAGGCTGAGAACGTTGACACCATTGATCGCGGTCTGGCCTTTCGCCACTTGTCTGGGTTTAAATATGGCCCGTGGAGGGAAAATAATTGGACTCCTGCTATAGTGCATGGTTGATTCAATTTTAATTATTTTGTAACGCAACACCAATTAAAGTCTGAACAACAAGATTTAACTAGAGTCATCCTGGGTGCTTTTTACGTTTGCCAAACTTATACAACTGAGATCACCCCAAATCACACAAACAGGAAGTCCCTGTTCCAATGAGTATTTGCAGAAATCATTTCATGTTCTTTTCTTTGCCTTTAATGCGATGTTATTTTGCAGCTACAAGTCTTTCTCTTTTGCCATTTCCTTTTTTTATAATCTAGTGTCATTATTTACTTCCCGTGTAACATTATGTGTGATGAATGTGCTTTTAACGTCTTAAATGCATCCTCTTTTGGTCGATTTGAAATACCATAATAATTACCGAGGCACCATATTTCTCTGGCTCTTACTTTATGGCACACCTACAAAATGAAGGTCACCAAATACAATCTTTCTCCCTGTTTGAGCGTTTATCATTTCCTGAGGCACGATTACCTCCAGATATGTCTCTCACTTTATATAAACACTGGAAAAGGAGAGGCACTTCCTGTTGTTGGGACAATATTTCTGTCATAGTGAGAGATGGTGCTGGCTGTGTCAGACTTACCAGAGTGGCACCCTGGGAGTCCTGCTGGTTGACCTCCTCTTCCTGCCTCATCAGCGTCTGAATATCTCCCAGCATCCTCCGCTCCGACGAGGCCCGCGTCTCGTTGATCATCTCCTGTGTGATGCCTGTCCAGAAAATACAGGAATTTGTCATGTAAAATTTGCTACATATTGGAATTTAGATAATGTTGTGACATTTTTTTATTTTTTAAAACTTGTAAACCTTCAAATAAGTGTACATTTGACTGATTTTGAAGACACATTTCTGTTGGATTTTTGAAATTTGTCAATACTGCCCACCCCACGTCACATCTATTAAATTAACATGTATCAATTTAGTTCAAGAATATAGTATGTTGTTCCTTTTTTCATATTTTCTATGATGATAATTCCAATATTGTGCATTTTTAATAGTCTCAGCTGGAGGAAGCTAAACCCACACAAAAAAGCACTTTACTTTGAGCCTACATCACTGTTTGTTTTGTAATGAGAAAAAGATGAAAGATGCGTGTGTGTTGACCATAAAGCTACGCCCAGCCCTTCTCATGACGACTACATGAAAGTTGGTCATAGAAATAGAAGATGGAGCACGTACTAAAAAATAAGACGTGGTGTCTGACAGGCATCACCTCAAAGTGCATATTTTACTACAGCCAGAAAGTTGCAGCCTAAATCAGGAGGGGCGTCGCTGAAGGCAAAATCTCTGCTCCGTGTCCTTGTATCCAAAACCAGGCCCCTCAGTTCAATGTCACACTCCTGCCTCGGACACGGCACGGCTGACATGTGACGGCCGCGGGTTTTGATGGAGGTGACAGGGCGGTTCTGTCTATGAGCAGCTAAAGTGCTGTTTAGTGATGCATTCACAGCAAGTGCCACAGAAATCCAGCTTTGGCTGAGTTCAGTGACACTCCTCCAGGCAGCTAGTACTTTCCTAATACAGGCTTGTTTACTGCATGTTCAAGTTATCTACACAAGGTCCCTGCAGGATTTAGCAAACACACAATACATCAGCACATAATTTAAGAGTACAAGTTGGAAAACAACATAAAGAGTAAAACTTTCTCAAGGCTCACTTTTGACAAATGTGGTATAACAAGCGTTGTTCATTTTCCTGTCTGACGTGTTTGCACTTCAAAACAAGAAGCAGTTAGTTGTTGGTAGGCTTCAGTTAATGTTCAAGGGAAATATAGAAGCACGTATACCTATTGAGTCATACTTTTATATAATCTTATGTAATAACTTTAGTGTGATTTTGGTATTTGAGTGGTCGTTCTGTTGCATTTACTGCATTTGTTCTTAATAAACTTGTGCCTTTATTACAAAACCTAATAAGGACACATTTGTCTACTAGGGCAGGGTTTCTAACCATTTCAGGCCGGGACCCCCAAAAGGACTATTCAACCAACTTGCAACCCCCACTGTAGAATAATATTGAAAGTGGTAATAAAACGTGTTTAATATTATTTATTTGAATAGTGTATTGTGTTATTGACCTTAATTTAACAAAAAATATACAGTTTTATAAATATATATATATATATATATATATATATATATATATATATATATATATATATATATATATATATATATATATATATATATATATATATATATATATATATATATATATATAATACTGTGTCATATTGTTATTGTCAATTATTTCTTTAAATCATCTAGCGACCCCCACTTTGGGAACCACTGTACTATACAAACCCATCAACAAAACTGTAATGTGTGACACGCTGGAACAGGGAGTTCAAACTGGCTTAAACTCGATCACTATAACCCAAAAAGAAAGGGAGACATATTTTGTCAGTTGTGCTAAAAGAACAAATGAATCAAACAAAACATTCCAACTTTTATTGCCAAATCTGTTATGGATTTCACATGAAAAATAGCAATCAGTACTTAAAACTTGACTGGATTTCTAAATAATGATAACTTTTTACTTGTTATTCTGACTCATTTCTAGATATTTTTGGTGATTCATGCTAAATTATAAGTAAATGGAGTAATATGTAAACAAGAACTGCAACAATGAATCAAGGAATCAATACTAGTAGACTAAAAATGTAACTTATGTATGTATGTCTCCTTTAGTCTTAAACAACTTATCCCTTGTAGCATAATAGAGTTTAATATATTCCGGATTTCTCCTTCAGAATTGTGTGTGTGTGTGTGTGTGTGTGTGTGTGTGTGTGTGTGTGTGTGCGTGCGTGCGTGTGAGTGTGTTTTGTGCATAAGCTGTGTGCCAAGTCCTCTCCAACACAACAGCGCTGGGAACAGTGCAGGGGCAATTAGCAGCACCAGAGCCCACTTTGATCGCCTTCATAATCATTCTCCTCCTCGTCTGTACTCCTATCTGTATCGAGCGCAGCTACGCAGCCAATTGTAAACCGAGAAGCTCATTTTGTGCCGTTTTTACCCCCTCTTCAGCGGCGTTTGGCAGTCTGTGGGTGTTCAAACATGTCTAACATCCAGTTTACAACCCACATGAGCGGCGTCGTGTTCCCCATTTGCATTCTTAAAACTGTTAAAGGCACTGTTTACTGTTTACACAGTCGGATTAGCAAGGTTGTGTTATCCTCTCATTTATGTGGTTCTGCATGATGGAGAAGCTCACGGCCTTCATGCCATTTAGTTCACTGCATGCAACTCACTGACTTCTATCGACTAAGCGGCTATTTAATGTTAACGCGTAATGTTGTTGTTGTTGTTAATTGTCCACGCATAATGTACTTTACAACTTCATCAATTATTTGCAGGTAGCTTGCTATACTAACATACAAAGTGAATAGCTGTTGAAAACACTTGTACAGCAATTTCTGAGTTGTCATTTCCAGGAGACTGCAAAGGTACAAATGCACATGTGACTAAAGCAATATTCTGTTGTGGTAACGGTCTAGCAGAAGCTAAAGAAGCTGAAGGAACTTGCACATATTGGACTTGAAATCAGTTGGAAACAACTACACATGTTGGTAAGTACGTACTATTGTTACTTACTTAAAATATATATATATATATATATCCGCATTTATGTCACTTTGTTCACGCATGTGTTCCCTCAAAGGCAGAGTGAACCAACAAATAAACAAACAAACAATCAAACAACCAACCAAACAAACAAGCAAACAGACATAAGCATAAACAAACATATTTATTCAACTCTGAATCATTCTTGACAACAAAAAATATTGTAGGTATTACTTTTAGGGCAATTGATCAATTGATTAATTCATTCTAGTGTTGTTAAAATAATGTGAAAAAGATACTGTTAGTGTCAGACGGCTGTGCCAGTCAGAGGTGGATCAGAGTTTTATTTCAACTGAGCAGCAGTGTATGCTCAGGCCTGAATCTGAATCTATTAGGACTAAAAGAACGTCAAACACAGCAGAGTAGATCCCTCAAGTATCAGCACTAAGGCCACAAGGGGCGTTAAGTGCTTTTGGAGGTCACAACCCGGCTGTAATGTGTTCTTCAGTCTCGGACACCCAAGAGAGGAACACATCGACCTCTCATTAGGGAGAAAAAGACTCCAATAAAAACATGTGCAAAGGGGGCAACAGTATCGCCAATGTGTTTTTAAGTCATTAAATACTGAAATCTCCCATTTCCTTTTCAAAAAAGAAACATAATACGGATTTCAATTTTTGAATATTATGTGTCTGTGATTCAAAATGGTACAGAAACCTATGGATGAACTTGGCCATTTTCTGGTATTAATTTTCGTCTACAGTTCAAGTTATTGGCATTATTGGGGCTTCATTTGTTATTAAGCAAGTTAGTCTCTCCATGGCCTAGCACCAAAGTACATCTCAGACATGTTAGTGCCATATGAACCATCTCTGACTCTTGAGGACCTCAGGGACCGGCCTCCTGCTGGTGCCAGAGTCAGGACTAAACATGGACCGGCCTCCTGCTGGTGCCAGAGTCAGGACTAAACATGGACCGGCCTCCTGCTGGTGCCAGAGTCAGGACTAAACATGGACCGGCCTCCTGCTGGTGCCAGAGTCAGGACTAAACATGGACCGGCCTCCTGCTGGTGCCAGAGTCAGGACTAAACATGGACCGGCCTCCTGCTGGTGCCAGAGTCAGGACTAAACATGGACCGGCCTCCTGCTGGTGCCAGAGTCAGGACTAAACATGGGCCGGCCTCCTGCTGGTGCCAGAGTCAGGACTAAACATGGGCCGGCCTCCTGCTGGTGCCCAGAGTCAGGACTAAACATGGACCGGCCTCCTGCTGGTGCCAGAGTCAGGAATAAACATGGACCGGCCTCCTGCTGGTGCCCAGAGTCAGGACTAAACATGGACCGGCCTCCTGCTGGTGCCCAGAGTCAGGACTAACCATGGACCGGCCTCCTGCTGGTGCCAGAGTCAGGACTAAACATGGACCGGCCTCCTGCTGGTGCCAGAGTCAGGACTAAACATGGACCGGCCTCCTGCTGGTGCCAGAGTCAGGACTAAACATGGACCGGCCTCCTGCTGGTGCCAGAGTCAGGACTAAACATGGACCGGCCTCCTGCTGGTGCCAGAGTCAGGACTAAACATGGACCGGCCTCCTGCTGGTGCCAGAGTCAGGACTAAACATGGACCGGCCTCCTGCTGGTGCCAGAGTCAGGACTAAACATGGACCGGCCTCCTGCTGGTGCCAGAGTCAGGAATAAACATGGACCGGCCTCCTGCTGGTGCCAGAGTCAGGACTAAACATGGACCGGCCTCCTGCTGGTGCCCAGAGTCAGGACTAAACATGGACCGGCCTCCTGCTGGTGCCAGAGTCAGGACTAAACATGGACCGGCCTCCTGCTGGTGCCAGAGTCAGGACTAAACATGGACCGGCCTCCTGCTGGTGCCAGAGTCAGGACTAAACATGGACCGGCCTCCTGCTGGTGCCAGAGTCAGGAATAAACATGGACCGGCCTCCTGCTGGTGCCCAATGTCAGGACTAAACATGGACCGGCCTCCTGCTGGTGCCAGAGTCAGGACTAAACATGGACCGGCCTCCTGCTGGTGCCAGAGTCAGGACTAAACATGGACCGGCCTCCTGCTGGTGCCGAGGGTCAGGACTAAACATGGACCGGCCTCCTGCTGGTGCCAGAGTCAGGACTAAACATGGGCCGGCCTCCTGCTAGTGCCAGAGTCAGGACTAAACATGGACCGGCCTCCTGCTGGTGCCAGAGTCAGGACTAAACATGGACCGGCCTCCTGCTGGTGCCAGAGTCAGGACTAAACATGGACCGGCCTCCTGCTGGTGCAAGAGTCAGGACTAAACATGGACCGACCTCCTGCTGGTGCCAGAGTCAGGACTAAACATGGACCGGCCTCCTGCTGGTGCCAGAGTCAGGACTAAACATGGACCGGCCTCCTGCTGGTGCCAGAGTCAGGACTAAACATGGACCGACCTCCTGCTGGTGCCAGAGTCAGGACTAAACATGGACCGGCCTCCTGCTGGTGCCAGAGTCAGGACTAAACATGGACCGGCCTCCTGCTGGTGCCAGAGTCAGCAACATTCTTCCTGAAGATGTGAGACAGGCTTCTACTCTCACAATGTTCAAATCTAGGCTAAAAACATTTTAGCTGTGCATATGACTGAAATGATTTTATTTGCACTCTTCTTCTTTTATGTCTTTATTTGTTTTGTTATTTTAATGTTTGTTTCCTGTTGTGTGAAGCACTTTGAATTGTCTTGTGTATGAATTGTGCTCTACAAATAAACTTGCCTGGCCTTCTAATTGAGGGTTTGACTGCTTTTTTATGCCTTGCCATGATTTAACTTCACAAAAAGGGCAATAACCAAACCGCCTTGAAGAGAAGAAATCAAACATTTCCAAGTATTTGCAGATTCACAATTGGAGCTCTGGGTAAAACATAATCTCATTATTGCATCTGTCTACAGACAAATCCATGACTGATGTATTTAAAATAGACCGGGTTGTGTCCTCGGATGTCTCCACACTCTCACCTCTGTTGGCCATAGCAGTCTCAATGATGTCCAGTGTCGGGTCGTCCTCACAAAGGTCGTAGGGCATGTTTCCATCAGAGTTGACTGCCAGGAGGTCGGCACCGCTGCAGGGCACAAGGATGTAAAGGTGCTCGTTTACTTTGGATCGTTGTCCCAGTGATATCTTAAATACCTAAAAATGTGATTGCCGTCCCACTTGAGTTCAGAACTATGCATTTGGGCCTCAAAACCCCAGACATGGAAACAATAAATGGATACCTTTGGAGCTGCATCACAAAAAAATCAAGGACTGGACCGACATTATAATTGACATTAAAAAAAAAACTATGAAAATTAATGTAATACAAATGTAATAACCTGGCACCGCCAGATTGATATGTGCATCACTCTGACTTGAGCTCTACACAATATCGATCTGGACCAGCTCTCGATGAAAGCAGTCAGGGAAAGGCGGATCGTCATGACGAATATTTGAATCTGATTGGTCAACGAGTCACACATCGTGTTTGTTTAAGTTTGAAGGGCTCAAATTCAACAGCACGAGCCCAAACAGATGGATTCTCAAGAGTTTGTGAAACAAATATTGTTAGAATTCATCTGGCAAGAGCCAGGTTACAAATGTATTAGACTTTAGAGCAAATTATGAACAGTTATGCCGGACTACATTTTTAGGACTATACTACTGTCTGTATGCTCTCTCTTTTTGGTTCAGTGATACTTTTATGTTCATAATATTTTATATTGTTTGAAAAACTGAATAGAATTAAATGATAAAAAGATGATTTGTTTATTACGTTATAATATATAGAGTATGGGTAAATATAAGTTATCAGGATGTGGTTTATTGTCTTATTTAAACCATGATTATACTGTGACTTCGCAAATGTCCTGCCTATGATATTTTTAGTTCAGACATCTCCATATCTCCAATGGCCCAATACATTTACACATTTACAAGAACTTTGCTTTAGTTAGTTTTTATTGATCAATAGATAGTAGAACATTTGGACAAAGGTTGTGGAAAGTCATCATAAATAGGTAATTGAGTCCTGATAGTAGTAGACAACTCGAGTTAATCAGTCGTTGTCATGCATATAATGCCTAGAGCTGATTCAATTAGTCAGTAGACAAGTCCTGCATGTCAAATAGCAGCAGTATATAAAATAAAAAAGGTTCACTTTTATATAGCGCTTTTCTCCCGTCAAGGCTCTCTTTACATTAAGGAACCAGTCACCCATTCACACACAATAACACACACCAGTTGTTCGCAGACACTGGGGGTGAGTCGGGGTGACTTAAATTCATATACTGCACTTGTGGCTATCTCAGAAAATGGAATTGTAATTGTCATTGTAATTAAACCCTCTTTAAGCAGCAGCTTATGTGCCTGTGGAAAAACAGGGTCATTTTTATTGAACCGTGAACTGCATCAACACAAATACGACACGTATATTATTTAAAATGTGATTACAAGTCCTCAGGCCAAAGTTAATTTAATATGTTTGCTTAATGCGTGCTGTCACTCTGATAAGAACAGCAACGCTCTCATAACGTTCCCTTCACAGCTATAAAATGTAAAGAATTATTAGTACTGCCAAACACAACAATGTTCACTGTTCCCTCTATTTGAAGCCTTGATATCTCTGTGTTGTGCTGCTGTGCATTGTAGAAGTATCTGCAGCGAATAACTTAAAATAGTATAATTGTATGATTTGTCTTACACAAAACATATGTTCTTACTTATTTATCCAGTAAACTAGAGCCTAACCCAGTCCAGGCCATTAAATCTGTCCGGCTTCTGAGACAATGAAAGTTTCTGTGTGTGTGTGTGTGTGTATTGTGTGTGTTTGTATTGTGTGTGTTTGTATTGTGTGTGTGTGTGTGTATTGTGTGTGTTTGTATTGTGTGTTTGTATTGTGTGTTTGTATTGTGTGTGTGTGTGTGTGTTTGTATTGTGTGTGTGTGTGTGTATTGTGTGTGTTTGTATTGTGTGTTTGTATTGTGTGTTTGTATTGTGTGTGTGTGTGTGTGTGTGTTTGTATTGTGTGTGTGTGTGTGTGTGTATTGTGTGTGTTTGTATTTTGTGTGTGTGTGTGTGTTTGTGTGTTTGTGTGTATTGTGTGTGTTTGTATTGTGTGTGTTTGTATTGTGTGTGTGTGTGTGTATTGTGTGTGTTTGTATTGTGTGTTTGTATTGTGTGTGTGTGTGTGTGTTTGTATTGTGTGTGTGTGTGTGTGTGTTTGTAGTGTGTGTGTTTGTAGTGTGTGTGTGTTTGTAGTGTGTGTGTTTGTGTGTTTGTAGTGTGTGTGTGTTTGTGTGTTTGTAGTGTGTGTGTGTTTGTAGTGTGTGTGTTTGTAGTGTGTGTGTATTGTGTGTTTGTAGTGTGTGTGTTTGTGTGTTTGTAGTGTGTGTGTGTTTGTAGTGTGTGTGTATTGTGTGTTTCTAGTGTGTGTGTGTGTTTGTAGTGTGTGCGTTTGTGTGTTTGTAGTGTGTGTGTGTTTGTAGTGTGTGTGTGTGTGTGTTTGTAGTGTGTGTGTGTTTGTAGTGTGTGTGTTTGTGTGTTTGTAGTGTGTGTGTGTTTGTAGTGTGTGTGTGTGTTTGTGTGTTTGTAGTGTGTGTGTGTTTGTAGTGTGTGTGTATTGTGTGTTTGTAGTGTGTGTGTGTATTGTGTGTTTGTAGTGTGTGTGTATTGTGTGTTTGTAGTGTGTGTGTATTGTGTGTTTGTAGTGTGTGTGTGTGTTTGTAGTGTGTGTGTATTGTGTGTTTGTAGTGTGTGTGTGTGTTTGTAGTGTGTGTGTATTGTGTGTTTGTAGTGTGTGTGTATTGTGTGTTTGTAGTGTGTGTGTGTGTTTGTTGTGTGTGTGTGTGTGTGTTTGTAGTGTGTGTTTGTAGTGTGTGTGTTTGTGTGTTTATAGTGTGTGTGTTTGTGTGTTTATAGTGTGTGTGTATTGTGTGTTTATAGTGTGTGTGTGTTTGTAGTGTGTGTGTATTGTGTGTTTGTAGTGTGTGTGTGTGTTTGTAGTGTGTGTGTGTGTGTGTGTTTGTAGTGTGTGTGTTTGTGTGTGTGTAGTGTGTGTGTGTTTGTAGTGTGTGTGTGTGTTTGTAGTGTGTGTGTGTTTGTGTGTTTGTAGTGTGTGTGTGTTTGTAGTGTGTGTGTATTGTGTGTTTGTAGTGTGTGTGTATTGTGTGTTTGTAGTGTGTGTGTGTTTGTAGTGTGTGTGTGTGTGTGTGTGTGTTTGTAGTGTGTGTGTGTGTGTGTGTGTAGTGTGTGTGTTTGTGTGTTTGTAGTGTGTGTGTATTGTGTGTTTGTAGTGTTTGTGTGTTTGTAGTGTGTGTGTATTGTGTGTTTGTAGTGTGTGTGTGTTTGTAGTGTGTGTGTTTGTAGTGTGTGTGTGTTTGTAGTGTGTGTGTTTGTAGTGTGTGTGTATTGTGTGTTTGTAGTGTGTGTGTGTAGTGTGTGTGTATTGTGTGTTTGTAATGTGTGTGTGTTTGTAGTGTGTGTGTGTTTGTAGTGTGTGTGTATTGTGTGTTTGTAGTGTGTGTGTGTTTGTAGTGTGTGTGTTTGTGTGTTTGTAGTGTGTATGTGTTTGTAGTGTGTGTGTATTGTGTGTTTGTAGTGTGTGTGTGTTTGTAGTGTGTGTGTTTGTGTGTTTGTAGTGTGTGTGTGTTTGTAGTGTGTGTGTTTGTGTGTTTGTAGTGTGTGTGTTTGTGTGTCTGTAGTGTGTGTGTGTATTGTGTGTTTGTAGTGTGTGTGTGTGTTTGTAGTGTGTGTGTTTGTGTGTTTGTAGTGTGTGTGTGTTTGTAGTGTGTGTGTATTGTGTGTTTGTAGTGTGTGTGTATTGTGTGTTTGTAGTGTGTGTGTGTTTGTAGTGTATTGTGTGTGTGTGTTTGTAGTGTGTGTGTATTGTGTGTTTGTAGTGTGTGTGTATTGTGTGTTTGTAGTGTGTGTGTGTTTGTAGTGTATTGTGTGTGTGTGTTTGTAGTGTGTGTGTATTGTGTGTTTGTAGTGTGTGTGTGTTTGTAGTGTATTGTGTGTGTGTGTTTGTAGTGTGTGTGTATTGTGTGTTTGTAGTGTGTGTGTGTTTGTAGTGTATTGTGTGTGTGTGTTTGTAGTGTGTGTGTATTGTGTGTGTGTGTTTGTAGTGTGTGTGTATTGTGTGTGTGTGTTTGTAGTGTGTGTGTATTGTGTGTGTGTGTTTGTAGTGTGTGTGTATTGTGTGTGTGTGTTTGTAGTGTGTGTGTATTGTGTGTGTGTGTTTGTAGTGTGTGTGTATTGTGTGTGTGTGTTTGTAGTGTGTGTGTATTGTGTGTGTGTGTTTGTAGTGTGTGTGTATTGTGTGTGTGTGTTTGTAGTGTGTGTGTATTGTGTGTGTGTGTTTGTAGTGTGTGTGTATTGTGTGTGTGTGTTTGTAGTGTGTGTGTATTGTGTGTGTGTGTTTGTAGTGTGTGTGTATTGTGTGTGTGTGTGTTTGTAGTGTGTGTGTGTTTGTAGTGTGTGTGTATTGTGTGTTTGTAGTGTGTGTGTGTTTGTAGTGTATTGTGTGTGTGTGTTTGTAGTGTGTGTGTATTGTGTGTTTGTGGTGTGTGTGTGTTTGTAGTGTATTGTGTGTGTGTGTTTGTAGTGTGTGTGTATTGTGTGTGTGTGTTTGTAGTGTGTGTGTATTGTGTGTGTGTGTTTGTAGTGTGTGTGTATTGTGTGTGTGTGTTTGTAGTGTGTGTGTATTGTGTGTGTGTGTTTGTAGTGTGTGTGTATTGTGTGTGTGTTTGTAGTGTGTGTGTATTGTGTGTGTGTGTTTGTAGTGTGTGTGTATTGTGTGTGTGTGTTTGTAGTGTGTGTGTATTGTGTGTGTGTGTTTGTAGTGTGTGTGTATTGTGTGTTTGTGGTGTGTGTGTGTTTGTAGTGTATTGTGTGTGTGTGTTTGTAGTGTGTGTGTATTGTGTGTGTGTGTTTGTAGTGTGTGTGTATTGTGTGTGTGTGTTTGTAGTGTGTGTGTATTGTGTGTGTGTGTTTGTAGTGTGTGTGTATTGTGTGTTTGTGGTGTGTGTGTGTTTGTAGTGTATTGTGTGTGTGTGTTTGTAGTGTGTGTGTATTGTGTGTGTGTGTTTGTAGTGTGTGTGTATTGTGTGTGTGTGTTTGTAGTGTGTGTGTATTGTGTGTGTGTGTTTGTAGTGTGTGTGTATTGTGTGTGTGTGTTTGTAGTGTGTGTGTATTGTGTGTTTGTGGTGTGTGTGTGTTTGTAGTGTATTGTGTGTGTGTGTGTGTTTGTAGTGTGTGTGTATTGTGTGTGTGTGTTTGTAGTGTGTGTGTATTGTGTGTGTGTGTTTGTAGTGTGTGTGTATTGTGTGTGTGTGTTTGTAGTGTGTGTGTATTGTGTGTGTGTGTTTGTAGTGTGTGTTCCCTCACTGTGAAACGAGGATCTTGACGAGGCCGGCGTGGCCACAGGTGGCAGCAGCGTGCAGAGGTGTCCACAGCTCATTGTCCTGAGCGTTCACGCTGGCTCCTCGCTCCAGAAGGATCTTCACCATCTCCTCGTAGTTATCTATACAGCACTGAAGAGAAGAGAGACAAAGATGAATATTAGTGTGGACACAAATAGTGATATCTGTGATAATAGTGTGTCTGTGTCGGGGTAGTAATAAAATGAATACATAATAAAGGGGATTTATTGTGCAAATATCGTCTTTAATGACATATTAACCTTGTCACAATGACGTTTCCTCATCATTCGTTTATTCAAAGTTGTATTTTGATTGTTCCATGCATGTTTGAGTAATCCTGTATTCTCCTGCAACTTTGGCTCAGACGCTTTGAAAAGTCCCGTTTCCCCCCTGTCCCCGCCCACATCCTCGTACTCGGACTCTGAGTGACACATATAAGTTCTAAAAATGTCTCATAGCCACTTTTCTAAAACAAAAACATGTAAATGACAATCTGCTGCTCGTTACAGTGAAATGTCACTATGACGTTCAGCAGTTTTGAACAGGAAGTCAATGGACCTGTTTCTATTACCAAGACATTTTAGATCAAAGTTGTGTTTTACAATGAACAGAATGTAAAATGACCTGCTAAGTACCTTGAAAGAAGCATAACTATAACTTGAATCAGAAGGAATGAGGCTTCTCATTATTATTGGTTTAACAGGCCCTCTACAGGGCCCTTGTACGACAGCTTCAAAATCAAACAGTGACCCCTCCTCGGTTACCTCGCTACCTGTAAAGACTGAAGCATGAAATATGATAATGAAATGACTTTTGATGAGAAAACTGTCATTGTAAATAGCGAGCATGTGTTTAAAATAACAAAGGCAACAATCAGAAAGGGGCTTGGTTGAGTAGTCGCCCTAATCTTTGTCATCAGTTTAAGAAAAAACAGAATTAGTCGTCGTCAGCGGCAGCAGCAGCAGACGAGAGGTGCATGAAACGACTCTGCTTTAATAACATAAGGCAACAGGCTACACCCCGACCGTAAGCCCAAACGCTGAAGGAGAGGCTTTGTTGATGTGAGCGTGATTATAGGCTGAGGAGCAGGAAGAAGAATTTGAATGTGAAAGCTGCAGAGCCATGAAGCTGTTAGAAGATAAGGACGACTGGTTAGGCAAGTAGCACCACAGCATCATGTGCCGTAAGACTTGTAAGACACAAACATAGAAGCGCAGATGTATACATTCTTTTCTATAATCGCACAATGTTGGATATCATGACATAAAACGATGACGAGGCTAAAGCTGAAAGTAATAGTAGTAGTAGTAGTAGTAGTAGTAGTAGTAGTTGTAGTTGTTGTAGTTCAGTGGTAAATTCTCTTCATGCCATTCGAGTGTCGTTCTTACAACTACAAGGGCTGAACGATATTGGAAATGATTGTTAAGAACTGCAATAGCTATATTATTGTGATATTTGAATATACTTTTTGATACAATAATTTCAGTTAATGTATTAATCAAACTCTGTCAAAATAAAAGCTTTAAAGACAAGTCTTGACTATAACCAGACTAATGTAGACTGGATAAGGAAAATGATGATGAATCCAACCGTAAAAGCAGGAGGTTTGGAGCAGAGAACATACTTTTGAGGGAGAAATTTGACTGTTTGTAATGAATTGCAATGATGAAACAATTTTTAAAGCATTTTTGTTTTACTTTAATAAAATACAATAAAAAAGTCAAATTAAAAAATTGTGCTTGGTCAATATGAGGGGTACAGGCCCTACAATGTGGGTAATTATTTCAACAACCTAAATGACAGAGACAGTTTGTCATTTATTTCTTTATACCAGCTCACTGCCGGAGGACTTTTCATTATTTAATGATGCATTTACCGAGAAAACCTTACAACTAACACAATGTTTACTTATTCATCACGGCGTGTTTGTAGGGCTGGTGGAGCATGTAAATGATGCCAATGAGATACTTTCCATGCCCTGCAGTTGTTTTTCAAAAGCAAACCATTTAATCTCATCCCTTACATCCTGCTTTCTCCTGCAACTAAACAAGGATTGAAATAACATGTAAAATATCAACATTTCTGCCCTTTTTAAACCACCATATCACTGGTTAAAAATAACTCGAGTGCATTATTTGGGCAGTTTTTAGACTAATGCTGACACAGTGAGATAAGGCAGCTGCCGGGACTACGTGTGGAGAACAGGCATTAATGTACGAGTCTAGAAAGGAAATGAAATTACTGCACAGATGCTCGGGATAGATAGTACAGAGACAGACAAGAGGTGAAAGAGATGCACAAAAACAAGTTGAAAACGGCATGTCCTGGAACACATTTAATTGAAAAAAAAAAGTGTCTGTCAAATCCAATGTGATCTCTGAGGTGTTCTCATGATAGCTGCTACTTAAAATGACTGCAAGCACATTAATGGACATATGTGTCTGCTATTTACAAACAGGGAACAACAGCAAACAAGTATCATCATCTTAAACTTGTTTTTTGATCAAGATTAAGAATGCTAAATATATTACATCTGTGACAGGAGACGTATTAACAAATGTGAGCCTTGTACAACTAGGTTTGTTTAGAATAATGATACAGACTGAACACACACACACACACGCACAAACACACAAACACACACACACACACAAACACACAAACACACACACGCGCGCACGCGCACACACACACACACGCACGCACACACACACACACACACACACAAACACACACAAACACACACACGCACACACACACGCACGCACGCACACACACACACGCACGCACAAACACACACGCACGCACAAACACACAAACACGCACACACACACACGCACGCACGCGCGCGCACACACACACACGCACACACACGCGCACGCACACACACACGAACATACGCACACACACACACACACACCACACACGCGCACAAACACACACATACACACAGACACACACACGCACGCACAACACACACACACACACACACACACGCACGCACGCGCGCGCACACACACACACGCACACACACGCGCACGCACACACACACGAACATACGCACACACACACACACACACCACACACGCGCACAAACACACACATACACACAGACACACACACGCACGCACAAACACACACACACACACACAGACACACACGCACACACACACGAACATACGCACACGCGCACACACACACGCGCGCGCACACACACGCGCACAAACACACACACACACACATACACACAGACACACACACACGCACACACACACACACACGAGACAGGGACTTCTCAGTGCACATACTTTCAAATCATTACTTAGTTCAGTGGCATAGTCTCTGTGGTAACTATCTATACTAATTTTACAGTAAAGAATCTTTTTTTTTTTTTTTTTTAAGTTGAAAATTACAGGAAGTAGAGCTGAATTCTGAAGTAGAGCTGAATTCTGAATCCCTCTGTCTACATAAGCGACATTTTATAAAAAATGCAGGGACAAAATATGCACAACTGACACATTTTGGCAATTTAAACAAATATTTAATAAAATAAACGTTGTCACATATTTTTGTCAAACCACGACTTTTGTGTGATTTATCTGGATGTTAGCCCTTGTAATATGGGTTTTTGTTTTGAGTGTGTGTTTTTCATCAATTGTGCATTTTAGAGGTGCACTATGTAACAGTAACACTATGTAACTGTCACCAGATCGTCTTGTTCGATTTACCTGAAAATTAATAGCATTCATTTGTTTCCATGGAGACGAGCAGGTGACGCCATGAGGCCATGTTACAGGTCTGTGGAAAGGTGGCCCAGCCACCGTTTTTCAATGAAAACATCTGTATTCTAATATGGCGACATAAACAAGTTTAATGCACGACTGTGGATCATAAAAATGTGGAACGGGTAAAGCATAACATCTCCAGAGACAAACCATAAAACTGGAGTGTTCCTAAATTCTTTGCATCCTAAATGGGTGTTGATGAGATACAGTCTAATTAGCAGTGAGAGCTTTTGAAAGAGCAACACCAATTAAAACGGTTGCACCTGGAGTCTCACACACCCGAGTGTCTGAGACCTTCTGGAGACGCCAAAGCAGAATGGAGAAGAGATGACTCTATTAGTGTCGACTTCCCCTGTCGATAAGTTCAGCACAAATGATTCACTCTAAAAGCACAAAAGCATGACTCAAACATGAACTTATGTGGCCATTTTCATCGGCACATTTAGAGGGATCGTAGATGTGTCAAACACCTCAATAAGACGGTAAAGGACCCGCCAACTGCTTGTCTTCATGATGATGTTAGTGTATGTGTGTAACTGAATAAAAACATGATTGACTCACTTAATGCCGTACCAAGAAAAGCACAAATGGAGACGAGGAAGTGACCAAAAAAGTTCCATAGTGCGCTTCATGTTCAAATAAGGCTTTTCGATCGACAACATATTTTGGTTCGAAGAGACTGTTTTGATAGAGGGGTGTTATGGAATCTTTTTTAACACTGAGTTACACTTTACTGATGGCTTTTATAAGACAGGCAGCGAAATAGATGAGGGTCCAGGCCCCGCGGGCACAGGGTTTAAATTTGGAGGGGGCCCCTCTAAAAGAAGATTTAAAAAGTAAGGCCCTAGTTATTCTATTACTTGGTTTACGGATTTTTGAATGAAATAAATTGAACAGGTGGGCGAAATATAAATATAATTTAATTATATTTCAAAAGATTTTTTCTTCTGGGTTTTCCCAAAACGGACCACTGTAAGTCTGTGTAATTTACACTCTAAATTACACAGAATTACACAGAAATCACACTTCTAGGTGTTCAGCCTTAGTCAC
>NW_027315823.1:30104223-30199223 GCF_026437365.1 Eucyclogobius newberryi | reverse complement strand
AGATTTCAAAGTTTGTACACACCGGTTTTCAAGCAGAATAAAACAAAATATTAGCTTTTTTTAAATGGAGTAATTACAGTATTTCAAAAAGTCCATTAAAAATATTTGATGTAGTTCTAAACCAGGTCTAACGGAAGAGGCAGGAATGTGGATTCAAATTACTCCAAATTAAACACATATTTGAATTGCAGAGGAATCCGCTGTAAAACCACCTGTAAAACCTCACGCTACAGAAAAAAAGTGCTGACTGGTTGCAGCAAAGTAGTGTCTGAAAGCTCAGAGATTCATTCCACTGTGTGTTTCATCGTCCATGTTTTTGGATAGATAGAGGAAATATAAACGGTCTCAACACACAGAGCCTTTGAAACAGCCAATTACAGGGAGAAAGGTCAAACTGCTCTTCTGCCCACTGCCCACACCGTCTGCTCTGAAGGAGACTGATGGATCTCAATTTTCTCTTCCAGCGCCTCATCGCAGCAGAAAGCTGAAAATTACACTTAAAGCAGTAAAAAGAGGAGTTAGTTTATCCAAGGAGAGGGGAGGACAGAAATGACCAGACAGGATGGGAAAGACCGAGAGGATGAACCTAAACAGTCAAAAGATGGTACATTTCTCATCAGACGTAAGGTAGATGTTTTTAAATCTACCTTAAAGAAGTGAAATAATAAGAAAATGAGTTAAGACTTATCACCAGTTATCATCTAGGAGTAAACTAAGTACTTAAGCTAAGAAAACGTGTGTATAAATACACCTATGTAGATTGATTTTATAAACTTAAGACTAAAATAAATGCTTTACATGCGATTATTTTGAGCACGATTATTCAGTCACTGCCCAACTGTATGAAAATGAAAGAACTGAAACGATGAATTGCTCCTTGGTGCATGTGCAGCTCGTTTCAAGAAGCTGTTTGATACTTTGAATTCTAACATTTTGACCAGAGAACACGTACAGACTTCTTGAATCACATCTTAAATTAGAAAACTCCAAAGCTTTCCAACTTCTGAAAGTGTAATTCATCTGTGGCCCAATGAGACATAATGAGATAACCATTTATGCAGAAAATGGAGACATTTCAGTTGAAAGTGGCCTCTCGACATTTGAAGTTGAGTCTTTGAAGTGGTGCAAGCTTGCCAGAATAAAATAAACAAGTCGAAAAGTTAGCCCTACGACTACTTATTAACACTTTGCACCAAACAATTCCAACACGCACAGTTGGTTTGTTTGATGTTACAAACCCGTACGTGCTTAATCTTTTCAAAGTGTCAGTCCGTAAAAGTAGACTAAATACCTCACAGAGACATTTGAATATGCAACAGATAGTTCACCAACACTTAAGAGCTTCTGTGGGCAGTGTATAATCCCCCTCTCATCAAAGATCGCAAAGGATGTATTAGCAATATCCACTTACACTTGCATAACTGCTCATGGTTCATTTTTTTCATCAATTCCTTTAATAAGAACCCCTACGACAGAGCACACTTACCTGATGCAGAGCAGTGAGGCCGTCTTCATTGCAGAGGTCTGGGCTCACGTTGTTCCTCAGCAGGTGCCGCACTGATGGAAAGAAACAGGAAACAAAGGCATTAACTCACAGGAAACAAATACAAGAGTGAGAGTCCTCCGGGCCTCCCAAAGAAGCTGTCTCTGTTCATTCAAAACGATTAAAAGTCTAATTGTGTTTCTTCAGTTGAATAAATAACAAGCATCAAGACAATCAGAGCGATCCCGCAGCTGCAGGTGAGACGCCGGGGCCAGTGCAGTTCGATATTGGAATGGATTGTACACAAGCAGCGGACGTGATGGGATTTCTCACTAAAATAGCAACAAAACAAAAACAAAGAAAAACAGAAAAGCTGTCCAAACGATCATACAAAAAAGAGTAAGGTAAATATTGAAACGGTATAAGAGGCCATAAAAGTAGCACATTAAGCAAGTCATTGTTAGGCACAGGTAAACAACATGAGACTCTTAAGGCTGTAACCAACATTTTTCAAGTGGGTAGGTAAGTATTTTTAATTATTTATTATTTTTACCTTTGAAGGCATAAAAAAATCCAAATTCAAACATAAAATCCACCCATTTAATGATAATTTGCCTATGAAATTAAGTTAATATTATCATTTATCAGGAGAGATGCTACCGTAAATGTACATTTTTACAGTAAATCAACTTCACATCCACGGAACAATACATTTCACCTACCAAGTCCACTAGCACATCACGCCACTTATACTGTCTTAAAACCATCAACTTATTCTTAATTCTCACTCTGTTCCCTCGCTTCGACCGATCTGTCACCGACACACTGAACACATTATGTTGTTGTCGTCGCCATTTTCATTTATTCTGCGCGCAGTGACCGCCAGGCGTCGTGATTCTAATTCAACATTCAATGAGAAGTTCTCCGTTCTCGACGGGTGTTGTGACATTTTCGGCTTTAAAATATTTCTATCGGGATCCAGTGATACAAAATGATTCAACACGGCGCTTTTTGGAAAAACGGTCGGTGAGTCGGCGAGATATAAGAGGGAAAAACATATTTGACATCACTTTGACAAAGTTGCAGATATTTTTTTTTCAGTCTGCTATTTTTTTACCAAGTCGGTCAGGTTACGGCAAACAGACATATTTTTTTGGGAAGCCTAATAACTTTACTTCTTCGAGACAAACTACATAATAGGGGACAAAATATAGATTCTATTATTTATTATTATTATTATATTATTATTTATTATTATTATACTAGTATTGCTAACTGCAACGTATTGTAAAAGGGCCAGAGCAAAACAGCGCTTTATATTATTTATATATTATTTTATATATTATATTGCGATTTAAAATGTCCAAAATACATCGTCTGTCCAAAAAAAAAGTCGCCAGTTGGACTCAACTAAGCAAATACAGTAGGTCCTTTCCTCCTACTGGAAAACTGCTACAGGTTCAGCTGCAACACAATATTTAAACCCAACTGATTCTCATTTCTGAAACAACAATGACGAAAGACAAATCCCGTGGTCATGGAAAAGATGTGAGTGTGTTTGAGAAGAGTCAAATCATTGGCATCGAGCAGAGAAAACATCTAAAGAGAAGCAGGAACTAATGTACTACAGATCTGAACCTCAGTGAGAGTGTTTGGGACGAGCTGGAGAAGGCTTTGTGCAGTGGTCAAAATAAATCTTTAAATATTGCAGAACCTTATTGAAACGATGCCACAGGGAATGAGTGCTGTAATCAAAGCTAAAGGCCGTCCTACCAGATATTAGCGTGTGTCCCTTTCTTTCTGGACGGACATAGTGTATAACATAATGATCCACGGATGTCGTAGATGAGAACACGACAAAAGCATGTTAAGTCTTCTTTAAACTAGGCAGTGCAGACTGTTTGTAAAAGGCTTTATAGTTCATAAATATATGACATTTTTGCAATATGCTTAAGGGGCTGTACCTTATTTCTTTCCCCACAGGTAAAATGAATGTAGCCCCAGTGCAGATGTATTGTAAAGGCAGGTCAAAACCTCTGCTCTGGTCTCTTAAGTGAATAATTAGCATGCTAAGAGTGTGTTAAGTAAAGAATGGGTACATCACCTCAGCATTCCAACAACGTAACCGATTATGTAAATAGCCATAACATTGTAAGTTGAATGTATCAGATAAGATAAGATAAGATATTCCTTTATTATCCACACATGGGGAAATTCTATTGTTGCAACGCAGGTAGATACAGAGGAAAAGGACAGATAACTTTTAGGAAGTTTAAAAAACACTCTTAATAGAATAACTCTTATAAACAAAACTCTTATAAACAAAAACTCCTATAGACAGAACCTTTCATTTCTTAATAAGGAATGGAGGGGGAAAATAAAGCTAAAGATAAAACAAATAAAAACAGCTAGCGTAAGACAAAATAATACTAATCTTGCACAACATTACAAAAGCAACAAATGGTCCATGATTTGTACAAATTGCTTTTTTTCATTTATAAACAGGCCTTGACCCTTTGAGAGCCCAATACTAAGCTGCAGGTAATTTATTTTTACAAACATCCCGAGTAAATTTGTAATCCCTTAATCTCTGATGATGATCTTTAAGGAAACGTCAATCTCCCAAACGTAAGTCGACCAGTGTCCTTGGGAACATGGATGAACCGCAAGTGAGCTTCAAGTGGCGACTAACGGCCAGTGATGTACTAATTATGCTTGGGTGTAAACTGGTAAACCCCTAATGGACAGTTGCTGGCCCAGACCGTTGAAAATAGCTCAAATCAGAGCCGGAAACGCCAGCGGTGCACAATTATCCGCTGGTTTTGGAGCATTGCCATCTGTCTTTATTAGAGCGCCTAAATCAGACAGTGGATAAATCAGGTTGTGATGAGAGCGGAGAGATGAGAGATAATGATCGTATCTGAACATCTGAGCGAGAGAAAACACATTAGCTAAATACATCATGAAAACAAGGGGGGCTGGGGGACACCGGAGAATACTTTACTCATTTATGGCAGTTCATTTTGTTGTCGTTTTGTTGTGTATAGGATGCTGTCAAAAATGAAAGCTCCAGTGCCTCGCCTTGAGTTCTATTCACACCTGTCTGCATCAATCCCGAAAACTGGAAGTCATTTGAATATTCTGAGGAAACACAGAGTAAATCAAGCTTTTGTGGGGTACAACTCCGTAAAGGTCTGTTAATACTTTGAAAGACTAAAATTATCATGTCCCTAAATAGATGGCGGGGAGCAAATGGTTTGGTTAACTTTGGACATATGGTTTTCATCAAAAGTAACTATTCTATCTTTGCTCTGGTTTTCCATAAATGTGGGTTATGTGGAATTATCGTGAATTTTGTTTGAAGATATGAAAATATTTGAATATCGACTCAATCAAGCTACTGTAACCTTTGGTGCAGGGTGTGCCACATGCCTGTCTCCATAAAGATGTTATTGCTTTGCCTTGAATGTTCCACAGTACAATATTCAGCAGGGGGCCCTCACCAGGCCATGTTACAGGTCAGATCTGTGGAGAGGCGACCCTGCTTACAGTAAGAATGCATGTTTTTTGAGGTATTTTGGAGCAAAAGGTGAGTAATTGAATAAAAGCAAGAAGTATTTAATGCATTACTATGGAACATTCCAGGTAAGCATTAAATTCACCAGAAAAGTTAAATATTGTACTTTTAAAGACATGTTTTAGTACATTTCTGTTGGATTTTCTGATTATATCATCAAGACTGCAGATTTTGCTGATATTGTCCAATCCTCCTACATGCAAACATCTCTGTCTAACATCTTAATGTGGAATGTGACTTTACCGAGAACATTTTTAGCGCAGCCCCACAGTCGCCACGCCTCTCCCACATCCAGGCACATAAATCCAAGGCCACCCGCGCACACAGGATGAACTGCAGTGGCCTCTTTATTGTACCACTGCTTTGCTGGGACATACGAGGGGGCAGAAGTGAAATATTGCCCTACATACAGCAACAAGAATGACACCCAAGGTTATACAGCTGCTGCGTTCAATAAATATCAAGGATCACAGTATGTGTGCTCTGAAGAGGATGTCTTGACCATAAAGGCTGTACACTTTATAAACACACATCTCTCAGAGGAGGAGCGAGGATGACTTCTGCTTTTGACACAAGCTACTCCTCAGTGACTTCTGGTTATTAGATGTGCGCAGATGTTTTCTCATTCAGGGAAGCCGCTTAATGTTTACAGTTGCTCCCCAAGGCACGAAAGTGATTCTGAGACAGTTTGTGAGGTTATTAAATACACATTGACGGACGTTTGAGCAAGTTTCCGAGAAAAAACTGAAATTGTGTAATGTTGCAGATGTGTTCAGACTGATAATAGACCAATAAGTGTCAGGAATACATTCTTTAGAAGTGAATCAGAGCATTACTTTGTCATTGTAGACCACCTCTTCTCAGCAATAAAGCAATTTTGGTATCTACAAATGACCTGAAAAGAATGATTATTGTTCTGTCATACATGTCTGTTATTATACCTCCGATGTTTTTCTCCTACATCTAATATTTGCAATAAACTGAACCAAGGCAATATCAAGTCCAACCCGAGTCAAAATCAAGGACAAGACCAGGAATAAAAGGGGAATTCTCCAGCTGATCAGGGTCCAGATAAAATATCAAAATATATTGTGATACTAAATTTGGTTACAGTTTAGTACAGTATCGATATCGTGGGTCGCTATATTGATATATCGCCATTAGTGATTGTTGGTATATTTTACTAGATTATTTTGTGACAACGCTACAATGTTGTTACTTCTTTAGAGAACGGAAAGAAATATTTACGATTTTGATAATAAAAAAATTGTATTTCATATTCAGTTTGTGCAGATAATAGTTCAACAATGAAATACTGTTATTTTTTTAGTAACATCACAGAATATCATAGGCATTCTATAAATTATTGCATACACCAGCTAGCTCACTGCTCCGGAAATTGCCCCAGCGGCATTGAAGAATGGGTCATATTTCCTTAGGAGGACAATAAAGTGTACCTTACCCTTCTATATCTATATCATAATCCATGAACAATGCAGGGCAAATACAGACGTGCATGTGGAATCGAAGTGCAAGTCTTTAGCACCTATAGATGTTTGTGTACTACAGTTTGAGAATCATTGATCCGAGTATCTATGGGATTTCAACCAGGATAACTGATATCAAAAACACATATCTGCAGCAGTTGTGATTTATTCATGTTTGTTTATGTGTGGCCTGTCCATCCCTCAGAAGGGCAGACCTCCAGCCTCACGCTTCCATACAGAGAATGAACAGACAAAACAGAAATGACAGGCAGCATGAAGAAGACAGGTTTGGTAGTTGTGGATCCAACACTGCTCCAGACAATACAATAGCCTGTTTTTTTTTACCTGCTAATACACTCATTTGTTTTTGTATTGTAGAAGATCTTAGTGACAATTACTATAACCATGTTCTCGCATAACTTGAAATTTGTGCTACTTTTGATGGCTCCCTTTCTGAAGAGAAAGGAGACTATAAACTGGTACAATTGGTTTGAGTTCACACAATTCTAACCTATTTTTCTTAAAAGATGAATTAAAATGCCAAAATCTCTTCTAGTTCTGCAATAATAGAGATTTTTTTTAAATCAAAATGAGTAACATTTAAAATAAATTGATAGTACTCTTATTGCAGCTGTGTCTACATGAGCAACAACATTGTCACAACACATACATAATCATTAATACAAATGTACATACACAATTTTTCTAACAACTTTTAATGTCACAAAATCTCCTGCAGCGCTACAAAGACAACTGCAACCTCATATTTGACCAATATTCATTTTCCGCTTGAGTATATTTTCAAAGTTTTGCTCATTTTGCCATGACAAAGCTAAATATGGTCATCTCTCCAAGCATTACATCATATTTATATTCATGACTAAAGCATCTCAAAACGCAATCACCGAAACACAAATGATGGCAGTGGATGAGAATTATGTCCTCACTGTCCACTGTCCTCACCGGAAAACTATGCAATTCATCTACATTAGACTGGGCTGGAGATTACTCAGCGGCGCCGCAGCTGCCAGAGGAGCAGGTATCCTTGTTTTATTCATTTTCCTTTGTTCTGCCAATGCATAAACACATTCCATTGTGCCATTGTGGAGTCTGGGAAACTAATCAGAAGGTTGACAGTTGTCTGATGGTGCCTGTCCAAAGCCTAATGCATACAGGCCCGTCTCCTTTGCAATGCCACGGACCCACGGAAAATAGAGGCACTTTTAAACACGCTGCCACGGGTTGCGATTGGTTAACTTGACGAATTCCACAATACCAAAAGGGGGACGTTGATGCATTAGAGTGGACAGAATAGATTTGAGTTATGATGTGTGATATTATGGTGAGAAGAACAAGATGGAGAGATGTGGTGCACAGCCAGCGAGCAGATTCTGAAAAGAGCAATGCCTTTACTGTCCAACAGAGTGAAAAATTGTCTGTGCTTCACTAAAAACACCCCCAAAACTGAAAAAAACAAACAAATCATAAAATCGCAACAGGAGCCAAACATATGAAGCTATTTAATATTTATGAAATTTGATGTGGCGACTGTAGCGGCATATTTTATTTTTTTTCTCCAAAGTTTGTTTCCATCTGGCCTGAAGAGATGTTGGCAAAATGTTACTAGAAGGCAATTTGTCACTGATAAGTTTTTCCGTGCCACACATATGGCAATGTTTGCGTATGGGGTCGTGAGTGGGCGATTCATTTCTCAAAACACGTCCGCATGGATCCAAATACCAGAGTGAAGTAAAAATAAAATAGTCTGGTATGTGATCTAGCCTACATGCAGTAGATTTAGTATACATTTATATATATCTAGATCTGTTTGTCCCAGCCCCTCCTTAAAAACATATTTGTTTTAGTAAAAAAAAAGACAAAGAGTTGTTTGTTGACACCAGTGGTTCTCAAACTTTTTTAATTGTGTCACAACAACAACTATTGGCATTCACAACCCCTAAACACAAACTAATTGTCCACCTGCAAAATGATGAAGTAGCCTTATGTCTAATGTTTGAATACATTTTCAAGACAGTCAGGACTTAGATAAATTAATTGGAAGGTCAACAAATAGTAACCCAAAGGTAATACCTTTGCTAGTGCATTTAAAGAGTGTCAAGCCTTGAGTAAAACTATTGCTATTTGAAATCTTATTGCAAACATTGGTCTCGACCGTGTATGGAAATGTTATAAGTTGTGAGTTATGAGAGCAGAATATGATTAATAGTTTAGTCATCTAAAAGTAACAGTGGAAATTACATAATTACAGTGTCGGAGGATTAAAGCAGAAATTAATATCCGGTTGCTCTCTCACAATCTTAGTATCCCAGAACTGAAAAGCTGAATCTCTAGAACCTTTATTCAAAACTAAAGTGAAATAAAGTAAAGTTTAAGTTTACATACATCAACTTTCATGGTGGTACACAGAGGGTTAATCATCAGAGCGTAATTACAGAGAAACTGTACCGTATACATTCTGGTGTCAACACAAACGCAGAGATGCTTAACTGGCACTCACACAAACATAAGTCTTTACGCAGACATTGAGCTGTTCGTCATGGTGATTATCCCACTCAGCGGCAGACGCTCTTCCTGAGCGACTGCACCAAACACATTCCCCGTGAGGGAGGAGAGGGGCCCGGGCGAGATACTCAGCAGGAGATAACCCCACATCAACAAACAGGAGATCAGGACAGAGACGCACCCTTCCTTCCTGTTATCTCACAGAGGAACAAAAACACAGGCTCTACATGGTAACAACTAGCTTCATGTAGCAGCCGGCCACGGAGTAGACAATGTTGTGGAAGAAAGTACTGATTAGTGTTCCAAAGTGTACTTATTGACAAAAATAATCAGTAATCAATATAAAGTTGATCAATTAAATTCCAAAAGTTGCTCAGAAAATTTACCAATAGAAAAAGTAAGAAATTAAAACTGTTTGTTTGTCAATCATTGTACAAAAAATGAAAAATGAAGATAAAAACATACTAATGCAATATTTTCAGGATATCGCAATGAAATATGGAAACATGGAAAGAAATATATATAATATTTTACAACACGTGTATCTATAGCTAAAGTAAAACAGATTAAGACTATTAAAAATATTTAATACTGGGCAATACTGGAACAATATCTAACTTAATATAACATTTTTATGAAATAATTATTTCAGTGACACATCCAGGAGAGCCGGAGAGGGTTGAACTTTTGAACGTTTGTAGAGGTCAAATCTACACAGTTAGCTGATTTTTTTTCAATTTCAACATTCAAACTGCAATTAATAATTCAACTCACTCTAATATTTAAGAGTGAGAGCTCCCAACACCTGCAAATAAAGTATTGAGGTGCACTGTTGAATGAATGTCTGCTACTTATTATCATTAGGATTTGAGTGAGGATGCTGACTCAGCCCTTTCCCCTGTCACCTTAAATCTCACAGCGATAACCCACAAACGTAGGTGAACCAAGGATTAAGTGTAAATCGTGATATTAGTGTGCGCTCAAGTTCAAAGTGGGGAATGGATTTTCTTGGCTGAGTGCCTTTTGTTGCCAGTCTGGACAGGTACTGTAAATGTTTATGCTTTGTACAAAAGTAATAGAAGATGTCCAAGTGTGAGTCCAGCCACATTATTGCATCAGGAGGTATGATGTAGCAAAGGTTGCCATTATTTAGCAAAGGCTGCTATTATTTAGATGAAATAATTCTTACAAACAACAAATAAAGAGCCATTGTACTTGTAGGGGACCCATATGTCCCAAAAAGACCTTTGAAAGACAACACCTTTTCACAGCTCAACACACTGTTGCAGAAATCTATTCAAAAAAATGACACTGTCCTCACTGCCCTTCCCCCTCTGAGTCAACAACCTCTGATAAGGGAAGGAAGGAACGTTTCACAGAAAGTCCTTAATTACTGTATTCCACATCTAAACTGACTTAATGCTGACTGTGTGATCTAAACTTGTAACTGAATCATGTTTTAGTTTAGTTTGCCACAAGAACTGGTTTGAAATGTGTTCATGTCGTACTTAATGTACTTTCTCATCACCTGCTATTGATGTGTGCATCATTGACAATGTTGTATAACTCAACCATAATAAAAAAAATGTATTATGGTCACATGTCATTTTTGCTGGTTTGAGTTAAATTAAAAAAATATATAAAAAAATAAAAGAGCAGACTCAGCTCTGCTCCATCTCTTCTTCCCGTCGGCACGTGACCTGCCAGGACGACACACCGGGTCGGGGACCCCTGCAGGGGCCCCTCCCCCACCAGGGAGAGTCCATTGTCTCCAAGAAAGACTCTACTTCCAGCAGAGAGCGTGAGCAAGCATCTCCATCAAAGAATGCACAATTCAATGGACCTTGGACTCATCAAACTCTTTGAACGCTAAAACCTGCTCAAAGATCAGCGCCCTGGACAGCTCCATGGACGCAGAGACTTGAGAAGGCCTTGATCCAAATCCGAGCCTTCCATGGACAACGTGAGACCTGAGAGCGGCTGATATTTGCAGAGTGGGATTTAGAGTCAGGTTCCCTTGAATTATTCTCCAAAATCAATCAAACCTAATTCTTAGTACCAGCATTTCCGTTAACTAAGTTGAGCCCAGGCACCGCCTGTGTAACCAAATGTGTCATTAATTGCTTTTATATTTTTGTTTATTAAACCACACAAAATCATTCTGGTTTATAGAGCCTTTGTATTGATCTTTATAGAATTATAATTGTCGGTCAATGAATCGTGTTCTCCCCTTCAGAGAATGAGACTGAGTAGAAGCTCCTGTTCATGTCCAAGATCCTAGAGAAGGTGGTCTCTGAACAATTGTCCGATTTCCTTGATCAGTCAAACATTCACGACTCTTTTCAATCTGGTTTCCGCAAACATCATTCTACGGAAACCGCATTGTTGAAAGTGTCCAGTGACATTATGATGTCTGCTGATTCTGGGAAATGCACGGTTTTAGTTCTGTTGGATTTGTCTGCAGCCTTTGACACTGTCGACCATCATATCCTGTTGAACAGACTGAGGGACCTGATAGGACTATCGGGGTCAGTTCTTCATTGGTTTTCCTCATATTTATCCGGTCGGAGCTTTAGTGTTGCTGCAAACCAAATAATGTCCGACTCAGCTGATCTGTTGTGTGGAGTTCCTCAGGGCTCCGTCTTGGGTCCCGTCTTATTTCTGCTTTATATAATTCCCCTGGGAATGATCATTAAAGAGTTTAGTGATGTGTCCTATCACCTGTTCGCTGACGATATTCAGCTCTATTGCTCTTTTAAACCTTCTGAGATCCAGAAGCTGAACTCCTTGGTCAGTTGTTTAGTGCAAATAAAACAATGGCTGAGTCAAAACTCCTTGCAGCTAAATGCTGACAAAACAGAAACTCTGATTATTGCCCCTGATGATGCCATTCCAGGGATAAACCAGTACTTGGGTGTTTTAGACTGCTAAACCAAGTCTTAGAAACTTGGGTGTTGTCTTTGACAAAGACATGTCTTTAGAGCACCACTCCAAGCTGTTGACGAGGAACTGTTTCTTTCAGTTGAGGAAAATCTCTAAGCTCAGGAAAATAGTGTCTCAAAATGACCTGGAACTTATAATTCATGCATTTGTGTCTTCACGTTTAGACTATTGTAATAGCTTGTTTTCCTGTCTTAACAAGAAGGAACTCTCTCGCCTGCAGCTGGTCCAGAACTCTGCAGCGAGGATCTTGACCCGCACAAATAGAAGGGCCCACATTTCACCCATTCTTAAAGCCCTTCACTGGCTGCCGGTCTCCTACCGGATACAGTTTAAAATTCTTGTTTTAACTTTTAGAGCTTTAAATGGTCTGGTCCCATCGTACATCAGCGATCTGATTAAACCATACGCTCCCTCTCGCTCACTAAGGTCCTTGGACCAGAAACTGTTGCTGGTTCCTCGCACCCGTTTTCGGACCAGAGGAGACAGATCCTTCCAGGCTGTTGCCCCCAGACTCTGGAACGATCTTCCGTTCTCTCTGCGGTCACTGGACTCAGTTACTGCTTTTAAGGGTCAGCTTAAAACCTTTTTATTTAGTCAAGCCTTTTAAATGCACTTGTTTTACGGACTGATTTTACTGTATATTGTTGTATATGTATTGTTCACTGTAAGTTTTTTGTGATTTTATTGTTTTATTCTGTGTTTTGTGAAGCACTTTGTGACCTCTGTCTGTGAAAGGTGCTATATAAATAAAATGTACTTACTTACTTAATGTTTTGCTGAACAAGCTTCAGATGGTGCCCTTTTAAATATAAATATGAACATTAACTACCTAAAATGCTACACGCGTTGACCACAATGTAATGACTAGTCCCAGAGAATATACATTACATCTTGGTACAAATGTGTGAGCAGGAAACAAGTATAATACCCTACAAACTCTTAACAGTTACTTAACCGTTCAAAGTAAAGGTCAATAAACTATTCCAAGCAAGGTGAACATTAATGCACATTTTGTGTTTCAAATTTGTTTACTAATGTTTAACTAATATATCTTGGGTTCCTTGGTTTTATCATCAAAGGTTTGTATTTGTATTTACAGTGTGTGGTTATACACAACTTGCTAACCTTGTGGATTAGTCCTCCATGCACAAGTATGGCTGAAAGTTACCGCTTCTGAAGTTTTAAATGTGCACTGAAAAATCAGTTTCATAGTAAAAATCACCAATCGGCAATAGCCTTTTGTGTCAGAACAAAAGGTCAGTAAGTTTCTTTGCTACTTTTGTATAATAAAAGTTACAGCACATTTGCTTGCAAATAATGTGCCATTAACCTTTTTGTAGCCGATATTGTTGCACTCTGTGGCTCAATTGGAGAATGCAATAGCGCAACTGAATTATTCTAAAATACAATCAAGAGGAACGTTATGGAGCAGAAAATTTATTATTTTTCCATTCTACAAGAAGAAAAAATGGTTCCCTATTGCAGTCGTTACCATCAACAAGCTTAATGTTTTTAGCATCACAGAAGCCTATTCCCGGCCTATATTATTCTCAATTTGAAATAGCCCTAATCAAAACAACAATAGACATTACTTTCAGGAAACACACATTCTGTCCTCCCTCTCCACTGAACTAGGCTAAATGACATTGGTTTTAATAGGACGTCAGGAGACAAGATCATTGATATAATTAACATAGCATGCCACATTATAATTAGCCGGCTTCTAACAGATGCTGGATGTAGCACAGCAGGACGAACTAACAAACTGTGGCTCTGAAGACAGCAGGTGTTTTGCTCTAAACCTGCACAATGTAGTGAACAGTTTCCAGTGCAATTAAAAGTGCTTTTGCAATAGCCTTGACATAGACATTCCCACGAGGAGGGAGCTGCTAATGAGAAGAAAATAAAGCTTATACAAACACAAACAGCCTTCACAGTATTTCAGGCAATCAAGCGTCACTCGTTAACATCGATGCACTCCCCAAAATACCTTCTAAATAATTTAGGTTTGTACTGTTAAAATTCAAAGAAATTTGCTGATGATCTTCTGAACCCGTGTGTGAGGAATGAAGACTTTTTAATCTCTTACAATAAAATGTCTAAATCTAGTAAAGAGCAATGTTGTTTCAGTCTTCTCATTTCATATATATATATATATATATATATGGCCACATGTAAAACAGAATTGAATTAAGTCTAAAGTTACCGTTGTTTTACTAACGTTTTCTCACATTAGAGTAAGACACTCAAAATAAGTCCCCACTTATTTATTATGAATACATAATGCGACTGGAACATGGCCCCGTAAGTATTTATCTCACAATAATGAACTTCCTAAGAAAAGATAATCTTATAATGATACATTATTAACAGAGTTGGACTTAATAGTGAATGACTAAAGTACAATCACTTCTTGGAGCTTTTATGATGTGGCATAATTGGGGAGAAAATCGATGGTCTGTAATGACAAACAAACAGCTGCATGGTTTGCTCCAGTCACTCACAGCGGAGCCACACAAGAGCTGCACTTCTGAATGACATTATGAGAAGATTACCGTCATTACAATAAATCGGGGTGCAAAGTCTGACTGTGTGCAAGTCTCTGGCAGATTACCTTGGATAACCATCAATAAAAAGAGCTTTGCCAAATTTATGTAAAAGTCGGACTATATATGAAGCTTTTCACATGGTTTGAACCCTGCTGCCTATATTACGAAGCGGCTAATTCATAGATTTTTACGGGCTTCTAGGAGCGCTCTTGCAGGAAGCCCTCTCTCTCGTCCTCACTCGCAAAGTGCAAGCGCAGGAGCAGAGCCAGACGTGTAAACACAGGTAAATATAAGCTCACACAGAGAAATCAAGGACAGAGGGGACAGTAGGGCTGACTCAGACAAGTTCTCTGTATCTTAAAAGCGGTATGGATGATTTTTCAGCGATTTGAGAACGCAGGCGGAAGTGCGCATGCGCACTCCCCCGTGCGGACTGATACAACACACACGTGCGTTTGTTTATTAGCGCGACGGAGCGCATCGCATCGCTCGTCTCCCGTAGATTTCAGTCCACTTCTGCGTCAGCTCGAACTGTCTTTCTCTGTCTTCATTTTGCCCCGTACACTGAGGGAACTATATTATGATAGATCCATGCGCGGAAACGTGGGGACGAGCCACACGCGGCTGCAGGTGAGCGGTAGGTGCGTTTCATGATTGATACGTGGCAGGACAAATGATTTATCCACGCCACGAGGAAATATGATAAAAAATTTGCTGAAAAAAATCGTCCATACCACCTTTAAGCTTCAAAATGATGTGTTTTATTACAATCCGACTCATATTCACTGAGAAATTAGTATGAGGAACTGAATTTAGATACGTCGAAATGCAAAGTTACACATGCAATATAACCAAAGTTACACATGCAATATAACCAAAGTTACACATGCAATATAACCAAAGTTACACATGCAATATAACCAAAGTTACACATGCAATATAACCAAAGTTACACATGCAATATAACCAAAGTTACACATGCAATATAACCAAAGTTACACATGCAATATAACCAAAGTTACACATGCAATATAACCACCTCTGCAATGAAATAAGACCCGCAGCACCCACAGCACCTGCAGCATCAGAGGCACCCGCGGGAACCATGGCAATATCACCCATAAAATGCTTTTTTCTTTGTAAATTCTGTTGGTGCGGCTTATATTCAAGAGTGCTAAATTCTAACTTTGATGGTAAACCTCTTCAAAGGACAAAAAGCACTACTGTACACGGCTCAAACTCCCTGTGGGTGTGTCAACATTAAACCATCTCAAATTATCGTAACAATAATTTGTGCCAGAGTTAAAACTCCAATTTTAGGTCAAGTTATGAGCTATTTTTAGAGTGCACTCTTCTTTGATTGACAGCTCCTTGACCCAAAGCAGTAATGGCTGCCATTTGCTCATTCCAGCTCAGCTTCACTTCACTAAGCCATCCAGGTGAGTTTCCACACAAATAACAAAGTGGGGCAGTGAGTCTCAGAAGTGTAGCTCAGGCAGGTGTGTGCTATCTCTATAAAGAAAAGAGAATGTTCCAGACAACAATGTTTTTTTTTCCTCAGGACAAAACATTCGACGGCGATATTATTTGGGTGTGACTATTTCGAATATGAAATGTCAAAAAAAGACTACAGAGACAGTACAGATAAGATATACTTTATTTGTCCAATAATGGGGAAATTCCAGGACATTTATTATTTTTGAAGTGAATTTCAATTTCAGTGTGATATAATTTAAATAAAAATACTCCAGTATATAGCCAGTATATGGCCTCTCCCCTAACCCTTTGTTTAATGCAGTTAAACAAAGGCAGAGCAGTCCTCCCTTAGTGCAGAAACAATTTAGCTCAAGCAGTGTACATTTCTAGTTTCTCAGGCCAGTTCTTTCATCTTGAAAAGGCAAAACACAGTCAAAACACAATTTGTGCTTTATAGATTCCACCTGCAGCTGAAATCACGCCCTCTCCACGGATCCGAATCGCCATAAAAGAGCAGGGCAAAGTGACTTATGAATGAGATTTAACTACAGTAATCATGAGCCGATAATCAGGGGTTTGACCGAAGCACATGGGACAGAGAAGCAGCTGCAGTTCACATCAAATACTTTATGATAAATACACATAGTTATTGCATTGATCCCGCTGAAATTCACTTTTAAAATTACAGAATAGATTGTGTTTTAGTCGCCTAAACTTGATACTATACAGGCAGAAGGCTATTTTGCAGATATTGATGTTGTATGTTTGAATAAGATGTGCGTGAGGTTTGACCATGGCCCTGTTCCAGCACGTTAATATGCGTACAGAGGGGTCAAAGGTCAAAGGAGGGGGCAGTGAGCGCGCCCGAGTGATGCGAATGCCCTTCCTGACAGAGATATGGATGATCAGCAGCAGAGGGACGCTTTTACAGCAGGAGTGCAAGTGCAGGTAAAGAACAAAATAACCAAAGCATATGACACATGAAGCTCTGTCACTTATTCTGTGTGTGGATCGTAAAAAAGGTTGGTGACTTCTGTGAGCGCCTGGGTCTGACATTTCATTTATTCAAACAGAGGGACTCTAAAGAACAAGTTAGAAGGGTCTTAGTCATGTTCGGACACTGAGCTACATGTCCAACACAGGCTCTTGTTAGATCATTTGAGTCGATCCAAACAAAGACAAATTAATGTGTTGGATCTGAAGGAGTTCTCTCAGATCTGATCGTTGGTTCATAAATCCATTTACAGATTCAGAGGGATCTTTTCTGTCACCACGGCTTCATATGTGTCATGTGCTGTCCAGTTTAATGAGTGGAATGAACAGCCCTTCTCTGTGTTTATAGGCTAACTTATGTTTAAATGTGATCATATGTCTGGAAAAAAAAATTTACGGCCAAAAAATGTATTTGTTGACAATTTCCTGACTCAAACACTTCTCTCTTCACTCCTGCTCCTCTCCATGAGTGTCGTCTTTTCCCAGTGTCTCCAGACTTTTGTGCAGAGCTTACAGAGGTGTCTCAATTTGCGCAGGGATAAGCAAAGTCCTACGCGGAGTGGAAGTTGTATAAATACCTTGGCTGGTACAAATGAGGTCAGAGCTGACTGCCTTTGAAAGCTTTCCTACCATGGACCCCTCCTGGACGAATGAAGAATTACACAAACGAGCTCAAAAATGCATATATTTTCAAAGGATTACATTCTGACAAAACTCACAGGCAAGGGAAATGATCATTCTACCCTAATTATAAGACAATCAAACTTTATTTAAGACTTTATTACATTACTGTAAGTACACATACAGTTGTAACTTATTACATTTTATAATCTAATCTAATACAATCAATTACAATCTAGTGATACATCTTGCTTTTATTAGTTCATAGCCTGGAAATGTGAATAAACCTTTTCTTATTCTGACTTTTTTAAGTTTTGTTTTTTTTAAGTGCACTGATAGGTTATGTTTTTTGTCAGCCAACAATAGCAAAAAAAAACGAGCCGATTTGAACACCACTTTAAACTTCTCCTAAGGAACAAGCAAAATGTTCCAAGTGTTTTGGAAGAACATTTTGAAAAGGCCAAAGTGTGAGCTAATAAGCAGGATTTACAGTGGAGGAGGGTGTTGTGGGGGTGACAGCGGTGAGGGATGTCAGAGATGGTTTAAATTGAGCAGGGGCTGAGGAGGCAGGTGGCAGAAGCGGGGAGATGCTGACCATGCATTCAGGGGATTGGCAGCTGTGGCCCAAACACCACTTAGATTAGGACTAAAAGAAACAATGCACGCACAGACTCAGGCACGCAGAGCTCCTGGGGCTGAGCAAAAGTGACGCACTGGAGGGGTACGCATTGAAATACAAGTCAGTGCAAAAACATCCTGGCACACACTGGCAGGACAAATGAGAGGTGGTTTCCATCTCTGTCCCTAGTAGAGACCCTCGCAAAATGCTCTCCTTCTTTTAATGCATCTTAGACCCTGCACATGAAGAAAACTAAAGGGACAGAGATGGTGTGGGGAGTTTTTTCAAAATATTTACTTAATTGATGCGCAATTAATGAATTAAAATGTATATATTTTATGATTTACTCGGTTCTAATGCATAAAACCATACGCACACACACGCACCTTATATTCTACCTATATCTAAACACAGTACTACATCAAACTTTTTCCGCCCAAAATAAGGGTATTATGTGTTTGAACTCATCATTTTAAAATAGATCGTTTAAAGCTATGTTTTTTTGATAAAAAAAAATGAATAATATCGGTTATCGGCCCAAGCTGTCCCCATAAGTATCCAAAATGTCCATATCGGTGCACCACAATTATTATTTTTAATTAACTTAATTTAATTCAATCATATTTTGGACAAATAAAATGGCTTTCAATATCAATTTCCTGAACTTAAACAATCAGTGCCATTTTTAAAAAGAAAATCCCTCGACAGTCTGAACCTTCTAAACCAAATGCTTTTAATTACAGCATTGGTTGTAGACTTATCTATCAAAAAGACACAAGCATTTCATTAATGATTACAAATTTGATTAATTGCACAGGCCTAGAACAAAATCAAGTCTTCAGTTCGATATTTGTTGAAAGAAATAGCGCTGTGGTCGACTAAACGCATGCCCTGTGCATCCAGCAAAAGGGGGCGTGACAAAGCTTTCAAACAATTAAGTGTATCAATGATATGACCAAATATCAGACCAAAAAGGCACTCAAGTCAAGACCACAAGCTCATGCAAAAACAACTATGTACAGAAAGGCACAAGAACATACCCACAATGTACTCCCAAATCATTATGATCCCAGTAAAATACAACTCCTAATAAAAATGGCAGTCGACAAAGACATCATCGGCTGATTAACTGACTTGACAAGTTAAGTGTTACAACTTAGCGTACAAAGAAGTAAAATAATTTTGGGTTTCATGCATAGAAATGACAAAATGTAAAGCAAAAACCCAGCATGTCAAAATTATCATTAACATAGTAATTTAAGCGAATTGTCAAAACATGTCAATATTTTAAGGTTTGACAACTTTCGGGTTGTTTGGTGGTTTAATGCACATATTTTTTTAATCGACATAAAACAGTAGCATTGGACAGATTTCTTCAAGACAAAGAGGCCGAGTTCCTTTTGCGCCCTAAAATCTTTATTCTAGTATCACACATGTTTAGTAATTATTGTCAAAGTTGTCGATGTCAAAAATAGTATTCAATAGAAACGCATTATAATTGGGAAAGCTTATGTGAGCGGTCTAATGCTCAGGATAGTTGTCTGTGGAAAAGCCGGGCTGGAGGCAGGTCTAGTGTTATTCACCATGGATAAAGGAGTCTGCAGATTTGTGTCAAAGGAACAGCACAGATTTCAAAGCCCCTGATTAAGGCCCTGTGCTGTGCAAAATGAGGCCGCTAAAGAGAAGTCATTCACACTGATAAAAAGACTTACGTTGCTCTTTACACGTTTGACAAGCGTCTCTCGCCCTCACATTTTGGTAGTTAAGGTGATAGCCACAGCTGCCTTGGGGGTTGACTGACACAACTGTAGCTGCCAATCAACTTCATTTTCTAGAGGGACACATTTTTCGGAGGGCCATGGCTTCTGCACCTTGGGGTCGCACAAAATATCCACAACACTAAATCTGCTTCAATAATGATAATATCACTACTGCCTTATCATACTTTTGTGGAATCTTGTTTATTTAGAAATACATCAAAGTGTCAAAGGGGGTCTTCAAAACAATTCGAATAATGGCCAACATGCTAATGGCGTAATGAACCAGGGTTAAACTAAGACATGGGGGTCTGAATCGAGGACGGTCCCTGTTCTAAAGACGACATTTTGTTGATGAAATTGAATTAATCATACCATGACTTTTAAAATAACATGTGTCCCCGAAATGTGAAAAAAATATCAGCTTTAAACATTTCATGGCGATATAAGTTCACCCATGACGGCTTGGCTCCCTCGGGCCTCCGGGCAGCGCTCACACACGGGCCCATGCAGTGCGGCGCGGGGCAGTGATGGAGCACAATTTCAGTCTTTTCAGCTGAGCCGCTCCAGGCTGCGCTCTGGACCCATGTCTGCCTCGGTTTCCATGGAAATGGAAGTTAACTTGAATCAGGGCGCTCCCGAAGGACGTGAGCATTCGTAGAAGAATACAGGCGCTCATAAGCCCTTTGGCATACAATAGTTTAGTTCCGCCCGATGAGCTGTGTTTATAGTGACAGTACAAAATGAAGTACAGTCAATTGCATTAGTTTAGGGTAAGGCTTTTTAAATAACTGCGTTTATGGAAACTGACGTGGTAAAATGCCGGTGGTTAAAAACATTGCAAATAATGTGATTCCCAACTGTTTTGTCTCCCTGCGTTGTTTCATATTCCTCAGGTAACCTTTGCATAGGGGAGGACTTGCTGCTCCGCTCCGCCCACCCATGACGTGGGGCTATAAACGCCTGGTGCTGCTGTGTGCACTCCCCCCAGGTCTGTCACACACACCACCTTCTTTTACAACACTGCACAACACCACTACTGATACTGAAATGTTCTCTGTCTCAAACCTTCTTTTTGTAAATATTAATATTCATTAACCATAGTTCTGTAAATACACCTGAGCACGTTACCTCATTGTTGTACATTGTTTTCTCCCACTTTGTCGTGTACATGACTCAGGCAATGATATATTTTCCTTTATAATTATATTTATCCTAAAAATGATCCTACAGAAACATTTTTAAAGATGTAAAATGTAGGGCCTGACCAATAATACAATGTGTCAATGCTATGGGCTGATATTCCACCTGGGCATGTTATACCGTGGTATCCCTTGTGTTACCTTCAAAGATAGAAAAACTACTATTTATTTTTTCAAACATAAATACATAAAACATAAATAGGGCAAAGGGTGCTGTGTTTGGATCATGACAGCATTTTTTTTAGTTTGAAGTCAAGCAAAAAAGAGACGAATAATGTGCATTACCTTGAGAATGTGAGTAGGCTGTTACAGAGAGCAGTGACCACTATCAGAACTGGACCAACACAGAACTAAACCAGGTCGAACTCATGCAGGACTTAATACGTTTTAAATCAGGACTCAGACATGACTGAAATGAATACAAAAACAAACAAACACCCACACACATGTTGTGGAGGCGCCTCTGGGTCATCCACATCTGAAGAATGTATCTTTCTGTAGAATATGTTATATGGTATATTTCAATTTACAGCAAGATTAACATAGTGCCAGTATTTATCTGTGGAGTTGTTTGTTTGTTTGTTTGTTTGTTTGTTTGTCTGTATTCAAAATATTATTCAATCCCATTTTACTTTTAAATCTGAAATCATTACAAGTACCAGTATAGCAGTTTAAAGTACATGTTTAAGTTCCTTGATGTGTTTGAAATGTGTCCGAGAGCTTAATTTTGATTGTAAAACAGATACAATTCCAAATAGTAGTTTTTCAAAATAGTTCAGCCCTAAATCAATAAATATGTAAATCTTGTGGCAGATTCACATTGAAAATATATATAAAACGTTATTCTTATTAGGAGACTAGGATGGTTGAGACGGGACACAAATCTTTACTGTGATTCCTGGATAAAACAAGACAGATATAACCAGAGCGAGGATAGAGTTTCATAAATGGAGCTTTGTTGTTGTGTGACAGCTACAAGGCCAAAAATGTCTTCAATTATGGGCCTAAATAAACCAAGTATCTGATAATCCCACAGGTCACTGCATGCCACTCTCTCCATTTCATATCACAATGTTCAACAGTATGAGCACTCTGTGCTTGTTTTTGTTAATCCCAAATGATTTGTGGGCAGTAGGGTGAGTCAGGGGGGCAGGGGTATGGCAGAGGATCCGGCCGTGCCAGTCAGTGCCTGGAGGAGCGTGGAGTACTGACAAAAGAACAGAGAGTGCGTGTTTAGTTTATGCAAGAGAGGGAAGGACCACACAAGCCACCACCACAGTGCACTAATACAAGACAATCGCAAGACCATACAAACCATGCGAACAAAATATAAATATATTTCTTGCTCATTATTGTCCAAACGTGTTTGGGGTTCATTTTTCCTTAACTGTGACACACCAATGAGGCATGACATTATGAACTCAATGCACGATGCTTACATCTTTCTCAAACTTCACCTCACATCTACAATAACTCATGTGATGTAGCGTCCAGCACAAGCCAGGCTTTACTCTTCACACATAGCGCAAGTCAAAAATGCTTTATTCTTTATGTACCACTCTTGATACCGGAGCCTGAATGAGATTTTAACCTGACAAGACAACAACCAAGCTGCCTTGTTTGCTTTCCCTGAATTATATCAATAGAAATATGCTTTAGTGGCAAATATGTTATTCTGTACTGCGGTTGTGGACAGATGCCTGATGTCCACAGGGAGAAGTCTAAGAGGTAAGTTGAAGAACAGTAACTGTGGAGGAGGAGCCTCTAATCCCTTAGGGTCTCACTCAGACCTGTTGACCTGTTCCAAACTTCACTTCATCCAAAGTTTAGTGTTTCACCAAAAACTCTACTTGGCTTATTTATTTGAGGGATGGGCATGTAGTCAGCAATAGATGAGATTACCAGCTTCATGTCACTCATTTTTTTTTAAAATACACCTAGTAATCACGTAGTTACAAGCCGCTGAAGATGCCAAACCGAAAGTGACGCATTATTAAGTTACGCGTTTGATCTGCAGCGCGACGCACGGCGAAGGGCGTTGTGTTCAGATCGTGACAACAATTCTTCAGTTTTAAGTCAAGCGAAAAAGACAAATAATGCTCATTGCCTTGAGAATGTGAGTAGGCTGTTACAGAGAGCAGGGGAGGAGCTGTCGGCGCAGGAAATGACCACTATCAGACCTGGACCAACACAGAACTAAACCAGGTCGAACTCATGCAGGACTTAACACGTTTTAAATCAGGACTGAAATGAATACTGAAACAAAGAGCCATATGAGGAGAAACTGTAAAGTTATCTGGTTTCCTGATATTCCTTTAAACTGATGTTTTGTTATCAAATGTGAGATGAGGTTTAAAAAAACTTAATCGTGTATGAATGAGAGAGTGTTGTGAGAGTGAATGCGGGACAATGGATGAAAATTGGTCCATGGCTACAATCCGGCATGTTTACAGCATGTATTTCATGTATGTTCTTTACGATCAAATCAATCAATAAATAAAATAAGCTTGTAGCCCTTGACCAACTCTGTACTCTTGAAGTAGCCCTCAGCCCCAAAAAGGTTGGTGACCCCTGCTCTAATCAGTGAAGAACTTATCGCAAGGAGAAATCCCATGCCAAATCCTCCTTAGGTAATTAAGAGCCTCTAATGTCTCCCAAAATCAAGCACGATGACAGACAAAATGCAAAAGGCAGAAAGCTGTTGGAGCAGTGCCTTGATTTGCTCTTAAGCAGTGCATTATGTAGACTTTAAAAATGAATGACTGAAAATTAAAAGAGATTGAAAAGCAGAGTGCTTCTCATTCTCATGCTACAGCGAATAAATGCATCAATCTTGGAGTTCATAAGCTGCAAAGTAGGAAGACTTAAAGTCATTTTGGTGATAAAACACTTTGCCGTCACAGCATTTTGCCTATAAGTCATGGGAAATGTTCATCAGCAGGTTTAATAAAAAGGACAAAATATAGAAAAGGAAATGACTCAAATCAACACCAGACCAAAACTACCAAATGGTTAAGACCAGAGCATTGGAGCTTCTGCACATTACATGTTACAACAAGGGTGAGCCAAAAGGAAACTTATTTTCATTTCTTATATACGTATTACAATGCCTAATATTAGTGATTATTGTGGATACACAACCATAGCAGCCCACAACATCAGCCAGCTCACTTTAGTAAGAGTAACATGCCTGAAGCCACAGTGAGGCTTTTTGGAAGACAAAGTTTCTGCCTGGAGCAAAACAAGAGTGTGTTCCTGTATCAGTCAAAAGGTTTATAAATTTAATCTTTAAAAAAACATATAATAAATGTATTATTAAATATCTAGAGACAAAATGATCATTTGACCAAACAAAAAGAAAGCATACGCTTTCAGAAACTGTAGTATAATTTGAGCCTCACCCCTCCATTGTCCAAAATGCCCTGGAGTTAGCTTTACTAAACAAGAAACATGTGTTTACTGATCGCTCAACACATGGTCCAGCGGCAGACAGGATGTTGCAAATCTTTTTTAATGCTGTCAAAGGTCAGAGGTCATTGGAGAGCCTACCATTGAATCATGGCTTAATTTAGGGGCAATTATCTGGCTTAAGTAAAATGTCACCATTCTTAAAATTACCAAATTAGTTTATACAAATATTTTTTTAATATGTGCTAAATTATACAGTAAAATTGATAATACAATTTAGCTTGACTGATGTTGACACGGTCTGTTTTATGTTCAATGAGACATTTAAAGCGACTGTCCAGCTGTTGCATGCGTCTTAGAGAAGATATTCGGTGCCTTGAAAAAGTACTTTTTCAACTTCTTCACAATTTGTCATATTAAGACCACAAACTTCAATCAATTGTATTTTTTTTTTTTTTTTTTTGAAAGAGCAACACAAAATTACACACAACTGTGATGTGGAAAGTATATTTAATATATATGATTTACAGATTCAAAACAAAACAAAACTGGAAAGTGCAGCTTGCAAAAGTATTCAACTACCCTGAGTCAATACAGCTGAAAATCTTTTGGGGTACGCATGTCTACATGCTTTGCACACCAACAGACTGCATTCTTCTTTACAAAACAGCTCAAGCTCAGTGAAATTTGATGGAGAGCGTTTGTGAACAGCAGTTTTCAGATCTTGCCATAAATTCTGGATTGGATTAAGGCCTGGACTTTGACTGGGCCATTCTTCTAACACATGAATATGTTTTTGTTTCAATTGTTGCTCTGACTTTATGTTTAGGCTGAAGGTGAACCTCTGCCCCCATCATCTTCCAAGATTGCTGTTTATTTGACTCTATCCATCTTCTCATCAACTCTGAGCAGTGTCTCTGTCTCTGCTGAACAAAGCAGCTCCACAGCATGATGCTGCACCACCAGGTTTGACAGGATGGTGTGTTCAAGTCATGTGCCGAGTTGGTTTTACACCAGTGTTAAATTTTGGTCTGATCAGACCAAAGCACCTTCTTCCACATGATGTGTCCTCCACATGACAAACTGCAAACAGGACTTCTTATGGCTATTTTTCAACAACTTCTCGTTGCTCTCCCATAAAGGCCAGATTTGTGTAGTGCACGACTAATATCCCTGTCCACCTGAGCTGTGGATCTCTGTAGCTCCTCCAGAGTTCCCATGGGCCTCTTGGTAGCATCTCTGATCAGTGCCCTCTTGCTCCTAGAAATGTTGGTGGATGGCCATTTCTTGGTAGGTTTGTAGTTATGCCATACTCTTTCCATTTCCATATGAAGGATTAATTAGTGCTCCGTGAGATGTTAAAGCTTGGAAAATCTTTGTACAACCTTCATGATGCTGTTTGCACCCTAATCTTCTCATAACAAAGGTCTGTGTCTCTGACAGAACAGCTGCAGATCACACACAGGAGGACTCTGTTGAATCATTACGTCAACATTCAATCTTTCAGCAATCAGCAGGCAAGTTCTGACAGAAATAGGAATATTGCTCATTGAATAGGACCCTAGGAGGCCGGATACTTTTGCACACTGCACTTTTATTTCCACTTCATAATTGTGTGCTTATTTGTGTTACTGTTTCACAACAAATGCCAATAACATGTATTTAAGTTTGTGGTCATGACGTGATAACATTTGCAAATACTCAAGCGGTATGAATACTTTTGCATGCCACCGTATCATTTTTATTGAGTTGCACTTTCTTCCATTTGCTTTTGGTCCAACTAAATCCCTAGGAATTTTGTCTCGATTAAATGTTTTAAATCAAATAAAAAAATAAAAAGCCAGGGTGGTACTACTGCTCTTACAAAATTATATTTCTTATCAATAATTCGTATTAACATATGATATTTGAGCATTTAATCTGGCAGTATTCTCTTCGGGTAATTGATATCTGCCGGTTCAAAATCTCCAGCTGCGTCTCCTCTTAATAAGAAGCTCTTGTGGCTACCGAGGCAACAAGGTAACACAACAACACGCAGAGCTGGGGCTTTTTAGAGAAAAAACTTTGGTTAAGAACAGGCAAAAGTGGTCAGACATCACCACCGTGCTTTCTCATTGTTCCTATATTTGTGTTTATTGTCACTTTGTTGCTCTCCTCCACAGAATACACTGATAGGTTGAACAGTGAAAGACAAAAGCTCATTTACACCCAGCTAAACGGAGAGGTCGAAAGCAGACACCACTGTACATCACATAGTACCAACTCTCTGTAAAATCTCATGGTGATGATATGGCACAGACAAAATGGTGAACCAAAGTCTCAAACCACAAGGTTAAAAATGGGCTGTGGTGTTCCCAAAGAAGTTAGAAGTTAGGGGTTTTCAGTGGCTAAAACGTACCAATTAGTGCACTGGGTGTTGCCATGTCAGAGGGAGAATAAATAGAAAGATGGGCGGGAGCTAAACACAGCCGGGAACAAGTTGAAGCAGAGATCAGAGACAATTTAAAGCGTCAACCGTCTGCAAGTTATAGACACAAATACAGTAATTCAAATGTTATCCACAGATTTGTACATTGAGGTTCTTAAGAATGAAACAAAAAATGTGTTTTGAATCATATGTAGCCGATGTGTATCATATATTGTGTTTTAAACTCTCTCTTCTAGGTAGAAAATCTTTCTACCATTCCTGGGCAGTTCTGCATAAACAAATTCTCAATTAGATTTTCAATTAGATTGTACAGGGATTTGTTTGTAGGCAACATAACTCATTTTCAAAACACATGTAAAGGTCTAACATACTAGACGAGGAGATGGCGACACAAAAACACAGAATATAAGACTTGAGTATGTGATCTGATGTATAAAGTTTTGGCAAATTCTTTAAAATTAGATTTTTTTTTGTAAGCCAAGTTTCCCATTTTTAATTGATTGGGGCAGCAGAAAATATTTCCAGTAAAGAAATATTACATGTATTATGTAGCTCTTTGTGTATGTTATTTAATTGTCTATTTCCGCAAAAATAAAAGGCACCAAAAAAAGCTAGTTTTACTTTTGGACACTGACTGACTATGGCCACTCTGATGCCGTATCAGTCCTACTTTTGGAGCCACTAATCAGGGATTATTAGACTAACAGACTGACATAACATGGCCAGATACAGCTCCACATTTTATTATCACAGATGAGAGGGGGACACTAATGACTTAAGCGGAGAAGAATGTTTCTGAAATGTGGAATATGGAAACCTGAAACTATTTTGCAGTAAGTGTAATTAATCATTTAGTTTGAAAATCCTATTTAGAAAAATAAACGTTGAAAATTAGATTTATTGTGAACAATGTTTTTCAAAGTATCAACAATTTAAAATGGAGGGGGAAAATGAGTTAAAGGTCACGCCTTCTTTGATCGATGTGCACGGTTGGACCATTGGATCAGATCTATCCCGCATTGTCATGACCGAGCTCCGAAAGTGTGAAGTGTCCTCTCTGACCCACTGCTCCTTGGAGAAGACAAAACCGATCAGCTTGAGTGGCCAAGGAAAAGGCGCATCAGGGGGTTGGATCATTTCACAGCCATCATCCTCCAACAGCGAGGAGCCACAGGGTTAAGACAGTAGAGACCACAGGGCCAAGGACCTTTGTGTACTTGTACTCTCCTCCTTCATCACCAGAAGATTCGTTCAGAGGAAGCTAAAAGCAATCATCACTGAGATAGCAAGGAGTCACTAAAGGACACACAAGTCAAGTCATCAAAAATGTTGAACGAAAGAGTTTTCAAAACGATAAAGTCTGTTTTGTTAGATGTGTTAAAAAATATAAGAAGCGAAACTAAAGTACTTGGAACTAATTGCCCCAATGACAAATCAGGTTACTGTCAAGGGGTAGGTTTGTGTGTGGGCATGAAAATTATATTCTCCCCTTTGACCTTTACCCCTGGAGCAATAGCTTTTGAAATGCAGCCTATATCTGAGTACCTGAAGTATAGACATCACTATTAAACATCACATCACAACAAAAACTTTAGAAAAGGACTCATTGAATCCTACAGCAATTCTGGATGCAATTCATTATTCTCCACTAAATGTACGACAGACACACATATAAGAGTTTAATGTAGCCGCAACAAATGTTTCACACTCATGCCCAGGAGACAGTGGAGATGATCCCCCAGCCCCCCTCACCATGACAGACCCCCCTGCTCTGCTGAGAAGGTGATCGGCTGCAGACTTCCATCTCTGCAGGACCTGTACGTCTCCAGGGCTCCGGAGAGAACCGGTCGGATAACAGTCGACCCTTCTCACCCTGGACACTAACTACCTGAGCCACTCCCCTCAGGCAGGAGGCCACTCCCCTCAGGCAGGAGGCTACGGTCCTCCCGCCACAAGAACAGTTTCTTTCACTGCACTGTTCACTTTCTGCATAACATCTGTAAATTTAACTGTACATTTTGTGTTAATAGTAAGCTCATTTTCATAAGCTATTATGAATAATATTTGACTTTAATGCATGCCCTTTTTGCCGTTTTATTGTTGTTCATTGTTGTATGTTGCACTGAATCACCAAAGCACGTTCCTATGTTTGTGAATTTTGTTCATTGCAATGGCAATAAACCTTTTCTGATTCTGACACTCAAGAATGGAAACACAAAACCAATATGGAATCAAACTTGAAAGTTATTTCCTATACAGTTGCAGTTATCTGGTACCTACATTGCAGCACAAACTTGGAAAAGTTGAAATTTGCTCATGCTAATCCGCCAGCACTGACCCGTGCTGCGCTCACGTGGAGGAGACTGTGGGTCCTCAGTGGTTCGCGTATCTACTGCTCTGCTCACGGCTGGCTGCGTCCGCTCCCACCGCTGCAGTCAGGAAGCGCTAATGACAGGACATGAGTTCAAGGGGAAACTGCAACAACTATAGGATTTTACAACTACAAAATAAGACAAGGCATGACATGTGTCAATAGTAAACAATTCTGACCTTCAGCTCTATACAACAACAACCCGAGGTGTATCAAATTATTCCAATAGATTCCAGCAAAGCTTGTCCAAGTTATATTAGAAATGTTTTAAAAATATGTATTTTTTTAATTAAAAAAATTAAATTAAATTGCCGTAGGCTTTATTAGACAGTAGATGGAATGAGAAAGAAAGGAAGGGGAATGATGAGAGAGAAAGGAGGACATGCAGCAAATGTCGGAGTTGGGATTCAAACTGTGGCTGATACTGTGGCTGGCCGTTCATTTTACCTTTCAAATAATTGTTTCACTAGTCGAGAAAATAATCACTGACTAGTCGACTTCTAAAATAATCGTTTGTTTATGATAGACTTGAATATAGTTAGGTTTGCATTTGAAATAAAAATGATTAGTTAGTTATTAGTTCTTGTCTAAATGTTGTCATTTGGACAATTAACTAATTTGAAATAAACTGTTTTAATTTCCCATAAAGCAAAATTAGGATGAATGTAAGTATGTACGCTGCAGAGGCCAGCTTTGTATACAACATGGAGAAATACCTAAAAAGGGCTACTTGTTGGTTGCAACAACATCAGAAAAATGTGGCTTGGCATTAGTGCCAACCTCATGACACTGCCAACCCAAAGATGAAGAGCAGAAAACTAGAGCAGGGACAATCATGGAGTAAATTGAACCAGGGAGCCATTCAACCCCTCATCTCCCTATACTTCCTGACGTTAAAAGGATCAGGATAAAGGCCATAACCAATCTGGGAGTGGTTTGCCTCTCAACAAGGGGGATGGGCCTGTCGTTCTCCCACAAACAAGCGTCCTCCCACAGATGACGAGGCAATTTGCAGTAAATCTCCAAATGTGGAATGACTATTGTTGTGCATGTGCCTTGTGTCCAGCGTGGCCCATTATAGGTATAAAAACTAATATGCACGTCTAGTATGCTTTCCTCTGGGGGATTTATTCAATTAGTCAAATCAGTTTTATTTGACCTCAGCAGGGGGAAATCAAATCATGCACTGGATACATTTCAGTGTTGAAGGAGACACCTTATGTAAAATCTACTTTTATGTGATTTTAATCAGCTTCAAGCATGTTATTGTCCTGTATTATCTTTTAAATTAAAGGCTTGAGTCAGAAAATGTGAGTTCCTACCTACCCCCTACCTCCGCCTCTGTTGAATTCTGGCTGTTTTTATTTTGTTTTTGTTTGTATTATATAAAAAAAATCTATCTCAAAATCTGAAGTAAACCTGGACTTGTGATCAAGGGGCAAGCTTTAGCTAAAGCCACTCGCTTCAAATCCGCTATAGCCTGTGTCTGTGAGATCAAACGTGGAAAATAACTTCAGTTGTGTCAAAACTGCTGCCAAAAGTGATATTGTGATGCATTTGGGAAGGGTGGCGAATGCGAGGAGATTATCTTGCCCCCAGTGAGCCTGTGCCAGTGAATCTCTGTGTACAACCCTGGTCTCCCATCTCCCCCAACCTTTTATCTGCCTTCCTTCATGGTCACTCTCATTAGCGGAGTGCTGATAGCCAAACGCCGCCATGCCCAGCCGCTGTCAGCGCAATAAAGAAATGACAAAGCTTCTGCGCATCACCAAAGCCAAATAAATCGTACCCTCTGGTCAACACTCCCACAGAGAAGCATAACGAACCAACACTACTGATGTATACCAAATGGAGGGGGGGGATGTTTGTTTACATAAAAGATCTGCACGGAGGCAGGGACTGACATACCAGAGTAAATGCTGGCGGTGACATCTTTGCATAATGCAGAGCCACTATTTATACCCTGTCTGTCACGTTGCTTGTAGAATGTGCGGATACATTATAGCAGTTAACCTGGTACAGACTACGCATGCAAATGAGCAATCTGATGCCCCGAGCGTAGCAGAAGCATGGAAATGGTTGAATTATGGTTGTTGCAGACATGTAAGTGGCAATACCTGCTTGACAATGCCCGTTGCCCACGTTTAGCTGTGCATAAGACTGAAACGATTGTCTTTGCACTCTTCTCTTTTAGTTCTTTTGTGATTTCTGTCATGTCTCTGTGATTCTGATGCACTTTTTGTCCCGGTTGTGTGAAGCACTTTGAATTGCCTTGTGTATGAATTGTGCTCTACCAATAACACTTGCCTTGCCATTTTCATCAGCTCTCTGAAGCACTTGGATGGGAGACCACTAGAACACCAGGGGCCACAGTGGGGGTCCAGAGGAAATGTCATTGTGTCCTTAGGCAAGACACTTCACCCCTTGTAAAATGTTTTGAGTGGCTTGAAGATGGAAAAGCACTACATAAATACACAGTAGTAGTAGTAGTAGTAGTAGTAGTAGTAGTAGTAGTAGTAGTAGTAGTAGTAGTAGTAGTAGTAGTAGTAGTAGTAGTAGTAGTAGTAGTACATTAGTAGTGGTTAGTAGTAGTCAGTTAGTTAGTAGTAGTTAGTTAGTAGTTAGTAGTAGTTTGTTAGTACTAGTTAGTTCATAGTCAATAGTTAGTAGTAGTTAGTAGTCATTAGTTAGTAATCATTAGTTAGTAGGCGTTAGTTAGTAGTTAGTAATAGTGGTAGTAGTAGTAGTAGTAGTAGTAGTAGTAGTAGTAGTAGTAGTAGTAGTAGTAGTAGTAGTAGTAGTAGTAGTAGTAGTAGTAGTAATAGCTTCTGTAAGTACACTTTAATAAATTAACTTAACTAACTGTAATCCCATATAACCTATATATGAAATCGTATGATAAACACTTCAAAATGCTAATTTTGGTGAATGCAGGACAATTGTAAATAACTTAAATAAAACAAAAAGCTGCAATAACTGCAAATAAAAGAAAAATAAACACTCCTTATTGTTGCCTTGTCCGGATCTGTTGTATGACCAGCGGGTTAGGGTCTCTTCAATGCCAAACATTGTGTGGCTAGTTGCTTGTTTTAATCCTTTTGAGCAGTGCTGGGGCAAATGTGTTAATAACCTTTAATTGTTACCAGAAACACACCTGATCTCTACAGAACAATGTTGCCGCAAATTTTTCTATTTTTTCTTTATGTGTTTTACAGCTAATGTTTTCAGGAGGAAGGATCTTTTAGACACTAACAAGCAACTGATCATTTCGATTTAGAACTTCTCAGTCTCGCGGTTTTCTGCCCAGTCGCATTCAGAAAGACATTCAAAAGGAAGAATACTGTGACGGCAAATATATATAATTGTCCAATGAGTGTCAGTTATTAAGGGGCGCTTATGGTAAATGTTAACTTGTAGGAAAAATATTGTTGTGTTTTGTGCAACACTTGAGACATATAATACCAAAAGATTTACACATAATTATGTTTTAGCACATTGCTGCAAAAAATATAGTCGAAATATTGTCAATGGAATAATGCAAAACACATGTAAAAACTTAAATTATTGTTTTCTTTATATCCAACTTCAAAGCGGAATGTACAATAAATTATCAGGACTAAATTTGTTTTCTGAATGTTTATAAGATAAATAATAACTGCATTATATTGTTACGCAAAAAAATATGACAAGACATTAGTGAGTTTAGAAGACTGGTCTTTTGTTAATGGACATCTTTTGGTTTTCCAACAAATAAAGAGGTACATGAACATGAGTGGCTAAACCATCCTGGCTTCAAAGTGTGTAAGTGCCACAAAGAGCTCTTAGGACTTCAAACCTGACACACTTCACAACACCATCGCTGTGTCTCCCACAGCTGAAACCAAGCATCTAAACCAGAGCTTTCAAGAATTACCACTCATTTTTCAGCAATTTGTTAAATTTCAATCAATCAAAGTCTTTATCTTTAAAATCAAATGTTTATTGAGGTTAGACACTGACAGAGCGTCCGGTTGAGGCAAATTCCTGGCATTTCAGTCCATCTGGAGCAGCTCACAGCCGTGTGCAGCAGCATGTGTGTCTGCAGATGGACTCACTCACTTATGTGTCTACATTATGTCATGACTTGATCGGTGAAGTGAAACTATTTACTCCATTCAGCAATTTGGCAGACAGGAGGCTTTTTTCACTTTTGCACAAAAACACTGATGAACACTAAATCTGCTTGCCCATCTATAAAAGTCACTGTACCCTACTGTCCAACAGACAATCATTTGAAGTCGGGATTCAAATAAATCTTGTGAAGTATTATTTGTGATGTGGCCTGTCTGAGCGTGAGTGTTGTAAATGTGTCCATTTTGATGCTTTGTTTCTTTCGTTCACTTTAGTTAGCTCTTAGCACATAAAGTGCTACCACAACATTGTAAACACTGCCTTTGTTCTCTCATTGGCCTCTGTAAAGTGATTATGGCTGTATCTGTGTTTCCTGGACTGACACTGACATGTAAATGACTTGTGATAAGAGGTGATAATGGACGCATATTAATTACTGCAACGCACACATTCATTAGGCTCACCGCAGGCTCGGAAATTCACTTCGATAGTTTAAGTCCATCAAAAACAATATTGTGCAAACAAACTTTCAGCTTTTAAAATTAATTGTTAAGTCGAGTTCGCCCAATACAGGTATTTCTATGGCCGATTTTCAAGGGCGATTTACAAGGCCAATTTACATTTAATTCATGTTTTACTATTCTTATTCCTATTATATATCTTATTTTTATAATATTAATTAATTAACAGTATACAGTATGCCGAGAAGATTTACAGTTACAAACGTGAAACATCTTTTTCACAAGAAAATCTCAGGAGTGGAAAGCACTATCTAATGGTCAGTTTCCTCGCTATGAGATGAACACGGAACATAACACCAAACTTGTACGTGCACGAGACGAGAGCACAACAGAGAAGGTCACATTTACAGCATCGTTTTGTACATCACCCATTGTACTTTGGGAAATGTTTCAACTGCCTATTAACAAGCAGCACCACTAGGATTGCAATGAGATACTTTTGTTGTAAAATGTTGTATTGGTTAAATCCACGCTGTAAACTTTGGCTTAAAGTTAGAGGGAGAAAGGAGTCTTACTATTTGTTCACCCAAACATGTACATCGAGCCCAGCCGCTGCTCTCCAGAGCTGTGCGGAAGCTGAGCATGGATCAGAAGGTGGGATCCTTCCATGGGTCCTTCCTGGCTATAGCCGCCCAAGTAGTGACTGATCAAAAACTGGCCTTCATGACAAAATTACAGCCAATGACCAATATTCGAAATGTTTCATATATCGACCCGATATATTGGCCAGCCGATATATCAGTCAATCTCTACTCTTAAGAGACAGTAAATGTAGCCTAAATAAACCCATTTGAAAATGAATAGAGCCGGACACACTTTACTATATCTGCCCACAAACTATTGATTTTACTATACTAAATATATGTAGTTATATTGGCTATTGTCTACTTCCTTATATATTGGCCTCATATCGCCGCCCCCGAAATGCCATAATGGTTGGGCCCTAACGTGCATATTCTATTTGTCTAAAATTGTATTAACATGGTAGTCCAATTACTCTCTTGTTGCAGTGATAAGACATTCAACTTAAAATAGTACAATGTTAGATATTACAAAACTTCAGTGATTAATTTAATTGCCAGATATTTGCGAGATATCAAACGGACTCTGACCCACCGACAACTGGGCTGTAGTTAACACACTTTCCTCAGATGCAAACAATAACGCGGCAAAGCAAACACTAAACAAAAGGTTATAAAGTAGCTCTAATACTCTAATCTCAGGTCCGTTTCTGCTCCTCTGTTTATGAATACACTATGAGTCTGAGCCTGGTCTGTGCACACACCGACAGCCTTTTATGACAGCTTGGTGTGGCTGATATGTACAATAGTATACTCATAGGCCAGTTCTGCTCTGATAAGGCAAATTCAAATTATTTTTGGAGCAGAAGTTCAAGGAGATAGCATATCTGAGTGATAACAGCCTGTATCACTCTTGGTATTGTGGCATCCGCAGGAGACTGAACTAGAGGAAAACAATTATTTCCTAAACGAGAAGGGTGAAGTGCCATGTGAGGGAATTTTAATTAAAGGACAGGCACAGCTGCATCGCAGTGTGGCAGTTCTATTACTTCAATGATCAGATTTGCTGGCAGAACAAATTCGGTTAAAATGGACTGCGTTTGGCCGATGGTTTCCCTGACCTTGACATTTTGATAAAGGCTCACGAGCAGAGGTGAGGTGGAAATGAGAGTAATTACTCAAATGTAGTGTCCCCAACCTCTGAGTTGTGCTGTGTCAACACATATTTAAGCACTTTGTTCAATAAAGACGTGAAAAGTTTAGCATTTCTTCGTCAATTAGCTTCATATAGTGCTTGTAGTGCATGTAGTGCTTTATTGTTGGTACTTGGGCATCCTTCTTGTCATAAGACTTTAAACTTTAAACAATTTCAGCACGAGGCAACGTAAATCTAAAAAGCAACTTTCACAAATCACCTGGAAGTCCATACAATACATCACAAGGATCTAGCTATAAATGACATAAACAAACCGGGCTGTATCTCTCCGCTCGGACAGGGATGACAGGGGCACGCAGTGTTTTCTTACATTGGTTGTTTCGTCTTGGCAGAATGTGTCGAATGGCCGGACAAGATCAGAAAGCAAAGATCCTCAGAAAACAATTATGTCCCACAGTGTGATGCAGGAGATGAAACACCTGCACCGTACGCCACCATCACCTCTGAGAGATTACCTTTAAATGAACCGGCCGAAGAAGGGAAAGGCAACAAAGTACTACTGGCCGGACTAAACCGCGAGACACAGTATGGCGGCTGATGAAAGGATCAAATGGGGCAGGCGTTCCAAGCCACTGCATATGTGTCATTCTATACATGGTTCTTCCGTGAGATTTGATTTTCTTAGAGATGCAGCATTGAGCACCAGTTATGTTTTTATCTTTATGAAATATAAGATCAACTAGAACCGTTAAAATATTTCCTAAAATGTCCGTGTGAAAAGGTAGACTTAAGCGATGGGACGATACACCGTAATTTCCGGACTATAAGTCGCACCTTTTTTTCATAGTTTTGGCCGGGGTGCGACTTATACTTGTATACTTATACTCCGGCGCGACTTATATGTGAAATTATTTGTTATTTTCACACTTGCAACCGTCTTTCATACTCCAGTGCGACATCTATATGTTTGTTTCTTCTCTATTATGCATTTTTAGGCTGGTGCGACTTATAGTCCAGAAAATACGGTAGTTTTGTCACAATTCTTCACAATTCCTTTTTTTCTGTTAATTTACTGAATAACTTTTTAATAAAGTACAATATGCAATAATGTAGTCTACAGTATAGGTAATTAAATCAGGAGTTAGTTGTTTATTTGGTTTAATGATTGGACTTCATCTCTTTTATTAAAAGATTTGTGTCTCATAAGGAGAATGTGTGTTTATGATATATGGTACTCGTAGGCTATTAAGACATACAATCACCATCAGACTTTTCTATTCTGTGCATTATATATATTTTGATATTGACTATAGGTCTGATTTCATTCAAACAAAGCAGCATCAGACTGTTTTTTTTGGCACACCAGGCATGACAAACCATTTCCAATGCTATACACCAGGTATCATATAGATAGGTATCATATTATGTATCTGCTCTCACCTTCTTCCGGATCATTACGGGCTGATGCTTCCAGTAGCGCCACATTAGCAGCAAACGACACGTGCCTCTTGGCCTCCTGCTGGTTGTTATTGATGCAGCGGCCCTTCTTGTCGGCCTTCTTCTTCTTGTTCTGCATCTCCTTCTCGTACACGGCCCATCGCTTCAGCTGCTGTGTCCTCCTCTTCTGGGCCGCCCGTAGCCTCTCCAGACTGGGCACCTTGTCCAGCTGCTGCAGCTCCTGGATCAGCTCCAGATGGTTGGCCATGGCAGGGTCGGGGTTCGTAGTGAGGGGTGAACGAGATGGGCTTTTAGTGAGCTGCAGGTTGGCAAGGGCTGCGCTTTCGGTAGTGGCCTCCTCCCTGCATCCTCATTGACATGGTTTCAGTAGCACGTGGCCTGAAAAATACAGAATAAAGTGTGAGAAATTCATATAAAATCTTATCAGAATCAAGGAGTACTGTTTCAATTTATGGATGATCTCACAATATAATAATAATAATAATAATTGTAACACTAAAATTCGATATGGGGACATTGCCGTTACATTAATTTTATCATCAATTATATAGTTTCAAATGTATCTAGAATAGTGTGTGATAATACATATATATTAGTTCTCATCATAGAAGTTCAGGAAGCTAACAGCTGTATTTATGGACCCTAAAATTCAAGGCTACGTCCAATCCCGTTGTGTGTTCCCGAGCATCTTACAGCAGCAGTAAACTCCCTCAGAAGAGACAGGCCGAGGCTGACCTGGTGTTCATAAAAACGTTACTGCCTGAAACTTTAATAAACACTTCAGTCAAAAAATGTGTAAGTCGTTGAGTGCAGCTTCTTGTAAATCTCAGATCAAACGCCCTATAGGAGAATACAGACATTTAGAAATCAGTGGTCTAAAAAGCTTTGTGGCAAAACATACGCACTTTAGTAGTCAAATTGAAGCTCCACTTTTTAACATGTACTTGCAAAAAATTAGAATAAATACGATACAATACACCTGACCCCAAATGCAGTTCTGGGCTATAAAATGACACAGATGTTCAAACTCTCAAACGCATCTGTGGTGACCTTTTAAACAATATGTTCCTCTTTAAACAGCCAGAGCTTGTATATAAGTCGCGCTCACGTCATGGTTATCAGTATCAAAAGCAATCTTTTACCTCACTTTTCCAATTAAGTCGATGCACACAACCTACAATTCAAAGTTGACTCTTATATTCAGTGTTCACCCAAATGGTCGACTAAGTGTCTGTGTCCTTTTTCCATTTGCTTTGTGAGACGTTATTGTACAATCTTCCATCATGGTTAACCGCTTCCTGCGTAGACGGCAGTGTGAAAAGACACCGAGTTATACGAGAAAAATAGTCTTGTGGGGCACTGAGCTGAAGAGGGGATTTTTAACTGTTGCTCAGTAATATAGACGGCTGTAAATGGAACAAGGGCATATTGAACACTTTGGTCAGCAGTTATGGGCCACTACGGCTGCTGAAAATAAAACATGTCAACTGTTTATTTTTTATGCACATCAGCTATTGCTCGTATACTTGTTCAGTAAAGTCAGCGAGAACGGAAAAAGTAGGTAAGAGTATTAGTCCTGTCATGCCTGTCACATTAATTACAATATCAACTTATTGTTCAATAAATTTGAGCAGGAACGATCTTTTGTGGGATTAAATACATTTTCTTTGCACTATAGAGAAAAATTGTGTTATTTTTATTTAGAACAATAAAATCTGACCTTTAGAGAGTTGAACAAGTAACTTCTGCAGTACTTTTTTGAAGGATATTTTGCACAGGTTATCGTGTCAGTGACATGAAGTAGTCTCAATAAATGAGTTAATAATCATATTTTGATGTGGACATATATCACAATTTTAAAGGGCGTTATTGTGACAGGCCTGAGAGACGTCCACAATAACTGAATTCCATGTGTATGTCCCTGTGAGTCCATTTAGCCCTAAAAACTGCAAAACAGACAAAACTCATGTAGAAACAGCACTGGGTTGTATTGCAACACTGCAGCTGCATCCTCAGCTACACTGTCCAGTACAACTTTCTCAAAGTCTATAATTAAAATGTCAAACTAACGTGGCAGGGTTTTTCCACAGTTCAAATCCTCACTTCACGCTTTTGTTTCCATCAGCGCACCATCCAAACCTCACGAAATACAGACAGGAAGCGGCAGTCTCTTCCTGAAGCATCATTTTCAGTTGAACAGCCAACCAAAGTGTTCAAATGTGTGTGCAAATCATGTACACATTTTTAGTGCATGCATGTGGCTAACCTAAGTGTGAAACATTCTCCTCAGACTCTAAATAACTCAGCAAGCCCACTCAGCTTAAAGCAAATGATTTGTTGGGGCTGGTACTGGACCTTTAATTTGCTCAAATAAGCTTTAGCGCCAATGGGTTGCACATTTGTTCTACGCTGATTTCAAATTTGTCAGCAGTTTCCTTGCTCCACTTGCTCAGGGCAGATATATAAAGCACTCAGAGTAGTACAGCAAGTGCATTGTACAGAATCACCAAGAAAGTGGGAGAATACATAAGAGCACAGAGGGAAGTGATAAAAAGCAGCAGTGTTATGGTCTGGAAGCACACCTGAAGGCGACCGAGAAAATATCTAGTGTATGCAATATTGAGCAGCATACAACTGCAGTTTTATGACACTACAAACTATGAGGACAACACACAAAGTAATAGGAAACACACAGTCCAAATACATTCTATTACTAATCAAAACTGATGTATTCCACTCTGTCATGGCTTGATTTGGACAAAAGAACACAAGTTACATTAGGCGCCTTGTTATACAACACAATGACCTTAATGTCGGCTTTTATATCGAGTCTACTTTGATTCCGTTCATAAATCTAATACCAGAACTGCAGTCAATCATAGTCATCTTATCCCACCACATCCCAAATCCACCTTTATGAAAATAACTGTTTTGTACGGGGCAATATCCATTTGGAACCACTTTCCTATTAAAATTAGTCAATTAAAAAATAAGCAATCATTTAAAATTAACATAAAGAGTCATGTGTCAGATTTTTAACACTTGAAGTTGCTATAAAAAAAATATGTCATTCCAATAAGCACTATACACTATTATGGACTGAAATAAGATAAGATAAGATATGTAACATTACTTTCAAAGAACAGTTAAATTGATACTGTTATGAGATATTATGAAATGGAATGATTGATAAACCATGTTAATATATTTGAATCAGTTTTTAATTGTAAAGGACCCAGGAAGACTAGCTAATTGCACGACTTTCAGCTAATGGGATCCATTTAAATAAACAAATAAAATAATTGTGTCACAATATGTTTTCAAATTGAAATTAAGATCATGGCAAAAATACAGAGCTTATGCTGAGTTACATTGTCAAGTTTTTTGTAACCAGGGGTGGGTGATCTAAATATATATATAGATTTATTTATTTTTTGGACTCCTGTAGAGTCAATCCAACAAAAATGCATTAAACCATATATTTATACATATTAGCTGAGGTGTAATTATCAAACAAATGTAAAATATCAGTCATTAATTACAAAATGTGAAATATCACTGTATACCCTTATTTTAAAATGCCATAACAACATTATACATATCTTCAAAACAACCTTCATAATATTATCTAAATTTCAATATATTGCAAACCTATACAGTATGGGTAACCATGCATCTACAAAACCACCACAACGGCTGTTTCTTTTTAACAATGGGGGAGCGTCAGACCATATTCCCTCCACATGACGTGTGGTGCAACAGCCACGTACATTAACTTCAGCACTACAAACAAAACCACGCTCTCTCTCTCCTCTGACTTTGATGTCCGTGGCGGAGGTGGATGTAAAACCCAGGAGCCACTGTTGATCACATCAGTAAATCAGAGCACAGGTAATGACATTAGTGCAACACAGACACGAGCACATGCGCAACTCACTTTACATTTAAAACAACACACTTTTAAGAGTCCAATTTCATTCAAAATGAGCGAACACGACCCACTCCTTTTAGAAATCCTATTACAAGGTTCTGATGTCAATAGCGGATACATTCAATCTAATTAAGTAGTTTAGTGTTTGCATATCTTTAATCAACAAATGGTTCTATTTCTCAGTGTTAAAGCCGACAAAAGAAACGAAAATTATTATTTTTATAGCTCTACAGGCGTTTGTTTATTAGACTAATGACAGGGCTGAAAAATACCAAAAGTCCAGCAAGAACTGGTGGCTATCTTTCCTCAAAACAAGGATTCAACTCCCGGGCGGCATGGGCCCTTACGTTTAGATTGTCCCTGGTCTCCCAGCTACGTGAGCAGCTGACGTCACCCAAACATAAAAAATGTTGTCTTAATAAATAAAATCTAAATGGTACCTGAATCATAAGGCCGATCTCAGCAATTCACCACAAGACGTTCAGTAATTCCAAGTTTGTGGCACTGTGATATACTTCCTGTTTATTGTCAGCATTTTCTGTATTTATGGCCCTTTTCTGCACCTTTACATTGCGTTTTAGCTTCTTTTTATGTAATATAGGGTTTGGATAATGTGAGCTGCATTATGCATGCACTGGAACTATAATATTTTGGGTCTTGGCGCGAGTGCCATGCATCAATAAACGTGGATGCTAACATGCGCTAGCTTTGTTTTGCTAAGTTTGTCGGTTCAACAAGCGCTTGGTGAGGAAGTATTCTTTTCGGTTTCTATCTGCTTTTTGCATGTCTTGTTTCATCCTGAGTCAGAGTTTCTTTTATCCAATCATCTCACTCAAAAGTGTTTGGGAGCCAAAGTGAGCCGGACCGCTTTGGAAACGGTTACTTCTCACAGTGGAGACACGTTATATAAAAGTATTAAGATTACCTTACTTTTTTAAACAGCATTACAGATATATCTAATGGCTGTATGTTTATAATAATAATAATAATAATAATAATAATAATAAAGAAAATTAAACCAAACGACGCTCAGTAATTCACCATTGATGATTGCGTAGTTTGCGATTCAAGTAGTTGTTTGTCCTTACAAAATGCAAGATTGTCCTGAACGCAGACCTGAGCAGGGAGAAAGAGAGAGAGCCTCGGTGACCCGGGACTTTTCATTGACGTTCAGGGGGTCAAAAATACCCAAGTTGTGGCAGAAAGAACAAAGTCTAAAGAATAAAGCCTAAAGAATAAAGTCTAAAGACTTTATACTATATTCACCTAGCAACAGAGACCCGTCGCTAATGCTAAGACCGCGGCACAAGAGGAAATGTCCCATCAAAATAAAAGAGGAAGTGAAGGCATTAATTGCGTCCGTGCTGACCAATAGTGAAAAAAACTTTTTTTCATGGCGTCTTGAGGAGAATATAGCCCATGAGTTTCAAACAAATCAGACGATGTTGAGGTTTTCACACAATGGGTAGGGGGCGCTATAGAGTAAATTTGTTACATGGGTATTAATCATTTCCACTCAGACCATAAAAACGCATTAGTGAGTGAAATATGAGCTCTGTAGATCAATTCCATTAGGCGTGACTTGTCCTTGAAAAAACAGGAAATTAAGCCTTTTTTGAGGGCGTGTTACGCGGAGACCGTAAAGAATATCAATTTTTTGAAATTTGTATTACATTTCAATGTCTCTAGATGCAAAAGTGTCGTTTTGAGCTCGATCGGACGAAAAACCTAGGACAAGTACGATTTTGAAAAGAAAAAAGTCAAACATGGCGGTGCCACTTCAATTCAACATGGCTGACTTCCTGTTTATCATACAGAGATGCCGCCAGCTCTATCACTGTTCCAAGTTTCATGTGTCTAGGCCAAAGATTAAGCATTTCATGTTTTTTATTTTTTGCTCTATGCAACAAGCGTTCTTGCAAGAAAGAATGCCTATAGCTAGGGCGCAATTAATCAAAATATCGACAGATGGAGATTGAGCCATGTAGATTTGCCAATTATTTGGGAGGTTTTTGAATGGAGAGGTCCACAGTCGATGTCGGTCAGTAAAAACATGTGGTTTTGAGCAAAGGTCAGACTTTGGAGGAAGAACTGTTAATATTATTTCTGGTAAATGGCACAGAATAAAAGTCTGTATAGTTTATACCCATTAAATCATTCCTATGTAAAAGCCTTTTTTTTTTTGGAAAGACCAAATAAAATTGAATCAAAAATCGAGATCGATGAATATGAGAAAAAAAGGAGATTCATATTTTTTCACCACATTGCCCAGTCCTATCTATAGCCATGCACTTTTAAATAAATCATGTCCCTTTCAGCTCTTCCTGGGGGTGCTCCTAAGAAAACAGAATCTTGACGTTCTCCGAGTACAAACTTAACTTCTCTCCATGTTTTATCTCAAGTTTCAAGCATGTTTTTTTCCGGCATATCAGATTTTCTTTTGCCTGACAACATTTCTCCAACCGACCCAGATGCAACAAGTGAATTACACCACAGTAGAGCACCACAAGCACAACACAACAAACTAGACGACTTGAATATTAAAGTGGTGACAGTAAAAGTAATTATGATTACTCACACTTGAATTAAAATCAGGATTTGCTTTACCGTCTTATTCCTTTAAAGATGTGTCATTGTCTGCAGTGTTTTTGCTACAGTGTCCACCGGAGGCCAAAAAGCAAACAGTCTGGAGATATGTAAATAACAGGAAGCCATGGGCAACTGTAAGCCCTTTTGGTCCTATCACATCCGCTCCCCAGAGCCAAGCAAATCACAGATTGACCTCAATCAGTTTCCAAGCTGCACATATCAAAGGTGTGCTTTCACAGTTGAGGTCTACATGGCATGGCAATGGTTTTTGACAACAAGAGAAAAAAATATATATTAGTTTCATCAAGTAAAATCTGCACAGTGGCCAATAAAGGATTATCTTATCTCATCTTATCCTTCCCAACGGGGACAATAAATGATAACTTTATATTTATTACAGGGGGAGACCTCAATGAGAGAAGCTTTCACGGGAACCCTGTGTTCACAAAACACAGATAAAACAAGTATAGAAGATATCTAGCTAAAATATCAATAAAACCATTAATAGAATATTCAATACATTAAAAACAATAACACACAGAATAAGACCATGCAAAGCAAGTGTGTGTAATCTTCAACAAGTGCCTTAAATTCATTCATGATACAAGATTACAGAATTTAGAAAAACATCTGTGTTTTGGTCCATAGAAATGGAGCGGAAAGCCTTTTTTCCCCATTTCTGTGTTGATACGGCGTGAATGTGAAATAAACACGTGAGGAAATCTCAGCACACGTGTTAATAATCAGGAATAATACCAACAAAAGTCTTGTCAACAAACAAAAGGCAGTGCTGTTCTCTTCTGGCATCCACATGCTCCAATGATTGCCATCCAACTTTAGAGTATAATTCACAGTGGTGAATTCTGGTTCCTTTATAAAAAAAAAAAAAAGATATAAATCTAGCCATGGTTTTCAACAATGTGGAGGAAAACGCTTTCTATTTCTTCAGAAGAATGACAATCTGGCTTTAAGATTATCTGTCAGCTCTTTACGTGTTTGTTGAAATACATACAGTCGAGCCTAAGAATAGAAACTGTGTCACATGAGTGTCTTTGGGAGAAAAGCACACATTTTATTTCACTTGAATTAATTAACTATTGTTTATTGTCAAATAAGGCATGACATCTGAACTCACTGAACGAAGTGAAGTCCGACACTGTACAGCTCGAGTTGGCAAACTTAAATGCTGCTGGGGTAGAATCAGCTACAGCAAAGATAACAGGGCTGAGCTGTTTTGGGAGAAAAACATATTTTCAGAAGCGCATTGTGATTAGATGTGCAATTAAGTTTAAAAAATAAGCTTGTGAAGGGCAAGGGTTTTGTGAATTTGAAACATTCAACCTGCAAGACACCTAAATGTTTGTGTCTGCTCACGGGTGAACTGCTAAACCACTATTTTCTAAAAGCAAAATGTATACTAGGCATGTGACATAAACCATGATTAAGAGAAAGACCTTGTTTCCAGACAAAAGGAATTAAAAAACATAAGAGTTCTGAAAGATTCAGCACCATGGTCAGCAGGAGACGCGGACGCGGAAGATATAATAATGCAGATAGTAAAACAGTTCAAAAGTTGGATTTCAGTCAAGCGAGGGCAGGACAATTGAAAGTTGAACCACGGCGACCGGATTAAACATTATTATGACATTGACTTAATGGAAAGTCTACAGTCCTGGGCTGAATGGTTATAAGGTTCCTTTTTGTGATCTAAAGTCTGCATTTTTAATAATACATTCATGAACCGTATACTCAGCCTTTTCACCACAAAAGAAACATTCTAATCCCAAATGTCATCTTTTGAATGGGTCAGAAATGTATAATACCAGAATGTGTTGTTGTGCGATGGAATTAAATTGTTGATTGCATTTCTGTTGTGTCTAGTAAGAATTTAATATATCTCTGCAGCTGTATCTCTGAGCTGTTTGTCATTATAGCCTGTTTCTTCCGGTTATCTTTCTCAACGGAGATGCTGTGTGCACTTGTGATTTTAAACCATTCTCAAGGACAAACCGATATGCCACAAATGTGTTTACCCAATTGAAATGTGGCGCTTCCTTCTGGAGGTGTAAATACACTGCTCAGCTTGGTAAATAGTGTGACCCCATCCATAGAGATATGTTCTAATGCTAACAATAGCTTTAATTCACTCAATAATATCTCCTCAAACCAGCCGGGTTCAGGCCATTCATCAGTATTAGAACGGTGAATGGACGTAAGCACAGTGCATTACATTAAGTGGAAGTGCTTAATCTGTAAACCTCAGCTGAACCGATTGCAATATTTCCCTGCTTTTCATTTCTTGATTACAGCATAGCTTTATTTGCATTTCCACATCTCTACTCCGAGCACTAAAAGCAGCATGATTTGATTGCTGCCATGAGCCGACAGGTCAAGGAAAATATTATTTATGTGACCATACACAGGTTTACAGGTAAATGGGTTTAGAGATGGGTCAGATTAGAGCAATGGGGGATCTAAAGTTTTACGGCATATATTTTTCTAAAGAATCAAACGTTTGTCAAGATATTGATTATAAACCTTTACCAAGTTCGGATTCGCATCTTAAAACGTCATGATTCTTCTGTATTGTTTGGTTTTAGTGTTGTCACAGTGCCAACATTTCAAACTATTTCAGTACTAAGAAATATACTTCATTCAATACAAAGGTCTCCTATGTGGGACAATAAAATATTCCTTACCTTATCTTAATACCAGGATCATTAAAAATGCTCTTTTAGGTCAAGGTTTTGGACATTAAACTGACATTTTCAACATAAGATAAATGCACTTTCTTTATCAAACCCAGTGGTCCTTTACTAGATGAATTGAACAGATCAGATAAAGCTCGTAATCCTTCCTTGATTGATTTGAATTAACTGTTGCACTTTAAGACTTGTTTCAAATGTAAAGTGCAATAATATAACTCAAAACCATTATCCTTATTCTAAGAGTCTGATTTAATACTTTTGAGTTTAGCTTAACGGAACAGTTAAGTTTGTTATGATGTTAAAATGGGTGAGGCTGTGAGTGTTTCTAACTTGTATACACCCGGTGGCCATAGCAACATTGTGGCCAGGCATAAGAATATTTAGTGATTACTGGACAAAAGTCTAGAAACATAACAATATGTACACTGTGAGCTAATGGCAGTGGCAGGACGGCTTGCTGGAGGAAGGTCGTGTTAACTAGGGTTGCATTATATGTTTACGTTAAGTGATATGAATTTCCGTTATATTAAAACTAAAATATGTCTTTATGTATTAGTCAAACTCAGTTGAAATAAAAAACGAGACCAAATCAAGGCTAATAAACACTGAATGTTTTTCAACGTTTTCATTTCAAAAACTGTATGAATGAAAGACCTTGATGTTATTGCAATCTATTTTGTTTGTTGCAATATCGTTTATTGCATCAGCCAATATTGCGATATCGATACTTTTGCAATACACAGCTCAGCCCAAATGTTAACTGCATTGTAAGTGGAACAGTGGAACAAATGTGTCTGCTGGTCTAGTCTGTACTTCCTCATAAACAGCAAATATTTAAGCCAGTTTCGTTTTCTTTTCAAGCACAACAAGCCATGGAACATTCTGGTTCTACTGAATCTGTGGTCTGCTGTGCTGACTGTGGCTTCCTCTGGACTTGTCTCGAAAAATACCCGTCAGAGAAAACACAGACAAACTCGATTCTGAAACACAAATCTAACCTGAAACATCCAGCACAGAACATTCACAGGAGCCTAAAAAACACTGTATAAGTTGATTTGAAGTCATCCAGATGTTGAATCCAGCATTAATATAATAGGGTGAGCAGTCCGCCCTCACGTTTCATATAAATGTTCCAAATGGAAATGCTTTGCTTGCACCGAAGGGCCTCGTCTGTCTGCCAGCGCTGAACGTGATGGCACATTCTTAAAGACCAGTTCTAATCGCCTCGTCAAACCACCCCAAGACTCCAGGCCAAAGACAATGCTCACTTTTTAAAACATTAGCACAGCTTTCATATGAATTAATCATTGTAGTATTTGAAACGGGTACAACATGACAATGCGGCCAATCCATTTAGGCACTTACAAAAGATTTTAATTAGAGTTACATTGACAGCCAGCTTTAACGGAATGCCATTCACCCAAAATCATGTCATTATAAAAGGTCTCATATCTTCTTAAATAACCCCAAAGACCATTATATTCATATGGCCAAAGATAACCAGCAATAGCTTATCGCAATGAGTTTTACAGAAAAAAGACACAAGCTATTAACCGGGAAACGCTCAATTGCTAAAGGTTATCACACAATTAGAAGAAAGAAAAGAAAGAGACAGGAGCACAAGTAATAACACAAAACATATTCACTGCCTGAGCTAATCCTAGAGCATGTGCTTCAGGATGATCTATATTTCTTCTATGCCTGAAATTTCAAATCCAACTGGTAATTGAATGATGAAAGATGTGGTTAAGAAGAGCATGAACTCCTATTGTTTGGTACGAACATCAGGAAATCCATCTAAATCTCCACTTTGTTTCACACACAGCCGTACATAGTTTCTACGACGATCAATTGAGCTGTCGGGATAATCCTGGCAAAATGAGCTAAATGTGCAGCGGCGTTGAGGTTTGAAATATTACGGGGAGGTACATCAGTATTTCAGTCGCCTACTTGATAAAGCAGTTGAGCTGACCACGGGGTGAATTCTAGCCAAGGTCCATAAGTCAGAGTCTATTCACACATCTGTCCACATTACTGTGACTGTCAGATGAAGGACAGAAGTCAAATGTATGGCTTTACGTGTCAGTGACGAACAGAACTACAGGAAAAATATTTGAAAAAGTTGTGGTCAGATTTTGATTACATTTTTAGGGGGGGTCTGAATTTGACTTTTTATTAGCAAGATAATCAAGTTACAAAACATGATATTTATGATAGCAGTCAGACACTTCAGAGACATTTCATACTTCCTAGCCTGGGGCCTATTCGCTTATAAGATCTATTATGTTACATTATGTGTGCAGCCTTCAATGGGTACGACTCAATAGCTGAAAGGACCAATTTAATACTAAAGACACCACATTCTTTGGGACTCTTGTATGCAAGATTTGAGGAGAATAGACGTCTTCTCTGTGCAGGTCAACAATGGGAATGCTTTTGTCAGGTATTGTCTGCATCCTTTGCAATGACTGTTTCGTTGTTTGATTGAACTTTCTGCAGTTAAAATAAACCATTCTGTTCAGCCCTGCGAGGCAAATACTGTTGTGATTTTGGCTTTACAAAAAAAAAAAATAATACCATACAGTGCAAAATTAGGAGGGCAATTTGCACACTCAAAGACATCAAATCAACGCGTTTTTTCTCCGGCATTTAAGTCAAGTCAAGTAGTGCTCCAGATGTTGTACACAAAACAAAACACTTTAGTCCCCAGAGACACAAGCAAACGTTGTGGCCAACAGCTGAAGACGCGTCATGAACACTTACGCCCCTGGCTGCGTGACATTTACTATTTTCATGCTTCCTGCTTCCGAAGAGTGCACACGCTTTTTTGCTCGCTCCGCTTGCTATCGCTGCTTTCCTTATTTATTTTTCTTTTTAATCAGTTTTTGTCTTCCAAACATTTTTGCTTTAGACTTTTTCAAGTAAACCAAGGATTTTAAGAAAATTTTTCCAGTTTTAACGACATATCTGACGCCAGCGACATGTCCGGGAGAAGAAGTGAGAAAGACTGTGAACGCTGTCGGAAATATCAACAAGAAATTAATGAGCTGAAAACACGGATATTTGTTTTGGAATCTGAAAAAGTTCTTCACGATACCATTCCTGTGTCAACCGACGGTAAGAAGAGCACACTTTTTACAAGAAAAACTGCTACTTTCAACCTAAACCGCAGTGACTCTGTGTCGTTTCCGAAACTGTCTAAAAACCAGAAAGACCAGGCTGTTTCTTGGAACAAACTTGGAGCAAAGCCTAAACGATACAAAGATAACGTGAAGTCACCTAAAATACAGCTCACCAACAGATTTTTACCACTTTCAGAGATGGAATTAAATGAAAAAAGGAAAGATGACGTGGCCAAAATACAGCGAGGAGGATCTGCCAAGGTCACGCAGATTGTTTTAGTTGGGGACGGCGCGATAAGTCACATGACGCATGAAAAGATAAACACACATTCTTTTCCAAGCGCCACTGTTTCTGAGATAACGTCACTCCTTCCAAATATTATGGCTAAGCATGGAGGAGCTAAACAGCTGATTGTGCACGTGGGTGCAGTGGACATGCGGCGGGAACAGACTGAAGTTTTGAAAAAAGACTTCTTGAAGTTATTCGACGTGCTTGATAAAATGGAAATCAAAACTTTCATAAGTGGACCTCTTCCAAACATCGACAGGAGGATAAACAAGTTTAGCCGGCTTCTTCAGCTGAACACATGGCTGTCCAAAGAGTGCTCCCCGAGAGGACTACACTACATTGAGAACTTCTATCTATTCTGGAAACGAGAGGACCTGTTTAAGAGAAATGGCCCCCACCTATGCAGAGGTGGAGTGAGGGTGCTGACAGAGAACCTGCTCCACGCTCTGAGGCATTGGACTGGGCCTGGACAGGGTCCTGAGCAGATAGTTAGAGAAGAGAGGAATGAGAGAAGAATTCCTGCTCCCTCAGCCAGAGACCGAGCCAATGTTTCAACATCAAAAGCACCACAACCTCAGCCTCCACCAAAGGATTCATCAGCAGCTGCTCCACCACCACCAGCAAAGGATTCAGCTCCAGCTGCTCCACATTCACCTCCACCGCCTCCAGCAAAGGAACAATCTTCAAAGGCCTTGGACCCATCTGTGACAAGCCCAACAACATCCCTGTCATCGCCCCTGCCTTCACACCAGCCCTGGGTTCCCCCTGCAACATCTACTCCCACTAAAGATTCATCATTCTCCTTCTCATCTCCACTCTCACCCATGGGCCTTCCCAGCCATTTTGAAAGTCTGATCAAATCAGGCATTAAGATGGCTCCACTCACGCCCAATATAGCAAGGGCTATACCGACTACACCAACAAAAGCCCCACCACCCATCCCCCCTCGCCTCTCACCTGGTCCCAAACTCTCCTTGGCTACAAAAGCCCCACCACCCATCCAACCTCGCCTTTTACCTGGTATCTCCCATAGCTAGGATGCACTGGGTCTCAGCGTTGCCGGGACTTATTGTCACATTAAAAATCAAACCAACCCGGGGCCCTATGTAAAAAGAGCCCCCCCTAGTGCTATTTCTGTAGTCACATCATCACACAGATGGAAAAACAAAATGCGAGTCAGGCCCAATCTGAGAAATGTGATTCATATTCCCTGTGAAAAGATAAAGCCCAGTCCCACTGAAACTAGTCTGAAACTTGCTGTGCTAAATGTCAGATCCTTATGTAACAAATCTCTCTTAATTAATAATTTTATTTCTTCTTATAATCTTGATTTTATGTTTTTAACTGAAACATGGCTTGACAAAAACACAGGAAATGTAGTTCTGATAGAATCTGCTCCACCCAACTTTAAGTTTGAATCTGAAACACGAGAAAACAAAAAAGGGGGTGGAGTCTGTGCTGTCTTTAGAGATGAAATAATTACCCGCAGGTTGTCTTTTGGGGTGTTTTCATCATTTGAGTATGTATCCTTTAAAATGGAGCTAAAACGGTCTCCATCCATTCTCTTCATTGTTTTATACAAGCCTCCCCAGCACTGCCAAAGTTTTATTGATGATTTTACTGAGATGCTTTCAGTCATATGCAGACTTTGATGGTTTGGTCATTACAGGTGATTTCAACGTGCATGTTGATAATGTTTGTGACAGAAACGCTAAAGAGCTTGATGCTGTCCTTGAAACCTTCAGTCTTACTCAGCATGTGAGAGGCCCCACCCACAGCAAAGGACACACTCTAGATCTCATAATTACAAAGGGGGTAAATATTTCAAATGTTAATGTGATCGATGTTGCTCTGTCTGATCATTTCTGTGTCTTCTTTGACCTGTCTGTTTCTCCCCAACCTCCGGTTGGTCCTGCAGTTGTTCAGAGGAGACACATAAGTGATGGCACAGGTGCACTGTTTATGGAAATGATAAACTTTGAAAATGTCTCATGTTCTAATGCAAATGATTTGTTGAACTCTGTTACATCTAGTGTTTTGAATGTTCTGGACACCATCGCCCCTATAAAGGCTAAAATGGTTAAAAATAAGCAGAAGGCGCCGTGGAGAAATGATGATTCGGTCAGGGCAAAGAAAAGGGAGTGCCGCAGGGCCGAACGGAAATGGCGCAAGTCAAAGCTCCAGGTTCAAAAAGAGATTTACAAAGAAAAGCTGAACATGTACAACCTAATCTTATGTAGAACTAGGGAAAGATATTTTTCTGAAATAATTGGAAGCTGCAGTAACAACTCGCGTGTCCTGTTTGCCACAGTAAACAGATTAACAAACCCTCCAGCTCAGCTGCCGTTAGAACTCATTTCCACATCCAAGTGTAATGAGTTTGCATTATTCTTTAATGACAAAGTTCAGGGCATTAAAAATGCTATAAATCCCACAATGCAAAAAATTACCCTAAAACCACCAAGACACTTAGAGCTAACTCACTTTGCACCAGTAACTGACAAAACTGTCCATGAGATCATCACCAGTCTGAGTTCATCTACATGCTGCCTTGATGTGTTACCCACCAAATTTCTAAAGTCTGTGCTGAACAGTTTGTTAGCACCATTCACTCACATAGTTAACATGTCGCTTCAATCTGGAACATTCCCAATGTCTTTGAAAACTGCGGTCATAAAGCCTCTCCTAAAGAAGAGCAGTCTTGATGCCGCAGTACTGAGTCATTACCGGCCCATCTCTAATCTGCCATTTTTGGGCAAAGTCCTTGAAAAGGTTGTTTACCAACAGCTCACAGATTTCCTCTTAATAAACAACTCATTTGATGTTTTTCAGTCAGGTTTTAGACCTCATCACAGCACTGAGACTGCTCTTGTCAAGGTGACAAATGACATCCGCCTGAACACTGACACGGGCAAAGCCTCAGTCTTAATTCTGTTAGATCTGAGTGCTGCTTTTGACACTGTCGATCATGGGATCCTCTTACAGAGACTAGAGGACTGGGTGGGCATCACTGGCACTGCCCTAAACTGGTTAAGGTCCTATCTGGAAGACAGGAAGTACTTTGTTGAAATTGGTAGCTGTGTCTCAGACCACATGACCCTGACCTGTGGAGTGCCCCAAGGGTCAGTCCTGGGTCCCCTTCTGTTCAACCTCTACATGCTGCCGTTAGGTCAGTTGATACGCAGTGAAAATGTGTCCTATCACAATTATGCAGACGACACTCAGATCTATGTTTCACTATCGGCAGGTGACTATGGACCAGTAGATTCACTCTGTCACTGCATCCAACAGATCAGTTTGTGGATGCAAAACAACTTTCTCCAGCTGAACTCAGACAAGACTGAAATAATCGTTTTTGGCCCACAGAAACAAAGAGAAAGTGTTAGCGGTCACCTCCAGAGTCTCGCTCTAAAACCTACAAACCAAATTAGAAATCTGGGGGTAATAATGGACTCAGACTTGAACTTTAATAGCCACGTCAAATCAATAACATCAGCAGCTTTTTACCATCTAAAAAACATTGCCAAAATCAAAAATATAGTGTCAAAACCAGATTTAGAGAGACTTATCCATGCGTTTGTCTCCAGTAGATTAGACTACTGTAACGGCCTGCTCACTGGTCTCTCCAAACGAGTTGTAAAACAGCTGCAGTACATCCAGAACGCTGCTGCTCGGGTCCTGACTAGAACCAGGAAGTATGATCACATTAGTCCTGTTCTCAGGTCTCTGCACTGGCTCCCTGTGGCTCAGAGAATAGACTTTAAAGCAGCTCTGCTTGTGTACAAGTCTCTCCATGGCCTAGCACCAAAGTACATCTTGGATATGTTAGTGCCATATGAACCATCTCGGACTCTGAGGACCTCAGGGACCGGCCTCCTGCTGGTGCCCAGAGTCAGGACAAAACATGGGGAATCTGCGTTTCAGTTTTATGCAGCTAAAATCTGGAACAGTCTTCCTGAAGATGTGAGACAGGCTTCAACTCTGACAATGTTCAAATCTAAGCTAAAAACAGTTTTGTTTAGCTGCGCATATGACTGAAAGGATTTTTTCTTTGCACTCTTCTCTTTTGTTTGTGATTTTATTAGTTTAGAAAATCAGTTGGATTGATAATTTTTAATTTAGTTAATTTTATTGTATTTCTGTTTCTGTAATTTCTTTGTGATTTGAATGCATTTTTTCCTGCTGTGTGAAGCACTTTGAATTGCCTTGTGTATGAAATGTGCTCTACAAATAAACTTGCCTTGCCTTGCCTTGCCTACTGGTGAGAGGCGTGTGTCGTGTCGGGACGCCCCAAACACAGACACAACGGCAACAGTGTCCCTCACAATAGCCGTCTGTCCCTCTTTCCCTTTGCTTTCATAATGTGCGCATTCAGAGGAGCTGCTCAGTGATGGGACAGTGTGTACACGGGCCTGAACAAAGAAGAGAGCAGCGTGACCCCCACTACTGACCCCCTCCCCTCTCTCCGGCAGAGCGGTGCAGACCTGTGCTAATGTTTCCAAGGCCTGCTAATTCGTTTAATCGCCCGCTAAGGCCAAAGCACAGGAGAGCTGATTAGGAGCCCACAGAAACCGGTTGGTGAGGCACAAGGGGGCAAAGCTGCAGCAGTCCTAGAGGTACACGCATGGGACATATGGCCCCTGCATATGAGACAGAACTCAGACTTTTTCAGTTCAATAATGTTATGCCTTTTCATGAATTCAAGGCACTTGTTAAAGACTATCCACAGTGCCAGTGCTCTTATTTTAAATCATTTTATTCCATATGGTATGTGTTTTTTATACATTTGTTTTATTTATTGTTTTACTGACATTTTGTCTATATAATCTATATAAGTGCTCATGTCATTTCTCCATGTATAAATAAATAAATACATATAGATATGAAATGTGTGACTTATGTTCATATTTTTGTATATTTGTGTGGATAATAGATTGTAATAAATGGTATCAAAAAGGCATGGACATATTTGTTTTGCCTATAATCACATTTTAATATTATTGTTTAACCCAAAATAATTTATCACTTGATTCAACAAAATGGCTCCAAGGTTTGAAAATATGCGACTCTAGAGGAATGATCTAACATTTAAGAGGTTTTAATGTGAATTAGAAAAACAATAAGGTAATAAAATTGGATTACTTTACGCACTGTTGCAGATTGATTATAGATTTTTCACCGAGTTCATTTTTGTACAATTTCCCCTATTATGACCCGATTATTGCTACTGCATTTACAAAGACTGAGCTCAATTTGAGTTCAAAATGAGCATCATATGCACTCGAACACAAAATCGAATTACTTTTGTGCCTCTCAGGACGCGACTATACAGAAGAAAAACTGGCGTCCATTTTAAGTGTTATGAAAGCAAGACAAGTGTGCAAAAATCCATTTGAAGGAGATGGAGATAATTGTAGTCGCTCTGTTTGTCAAAGCGAGGGAATTTGAGGGCCTAGTTAGCAATGCATTATTCTGTGCAGAAAATCAATACTTGGTCAAGTCACCGCATACCAGAAACACTGCAGCATACAGCACCTGTTAATAAGTACTTAAAGCATCTAGCTACTAAACCTTAGCAATACATTACATCTTTAATCGCTTCTGTGTGCAACACGAGAGCTAGCAAGGTGGAAACATAGTTAAACAGTCATGGCAGCCATTTATAGGTGATTATTTAAGGCGACATGAATGACACAGAGTTGGCCATTAAAACAGGAAACAGTTTGTTTTGTGTGCCACACCGAGATTTGACCTATGACCTTAGAGAGCATCAGTAGCCCCAGTACAACCCTAACCCTAACTCTGGCAGAGTCACATTGACAGAAGCCATTTCTGTAAAACACAATGCATGGACACATTACTGGGGATTTTGATGTACTGGATGTAATTGGCTATAACCATGTGTGCAGGGATTTGTGACAGGGAGGTTGTTATGCGGGTTCATTCATTTTTTCTACCGCTCGTTCCCGTTTGGGGTCACGGGTGACCTTAGGCGGGGTACACCCTGGACAGGGAGGTTGTTACCCTTTGCAAAATGATTGTTTTGTGTCCTCTGTACTAATTGCTATACAGCGTGACTGTGGTCCATTTTTATTTCATGTTTGTGTGTCAGAGAGCTCATGAATGGTTCAGAAGTCATCCACACCACACATAGTCTGCCACCTGCACGGCTTTTTGTGACAAAGCATAGTCAACCCTAAAGCTGTTGCAGCTCTGTTTACAAGAAATAAAATGCTACCAACAGAGCCAGCCGTCTCATTTTGTCACAGTGTGGCTTTTGCAGGGCAGGAAAAAACAAAATTAACTATCCATCCATCTTCTACCTCTTTATCCAGGGCCGGGTCGCGGGGGCAGCAGTCTGAGCAGGGACTCCCAGACTTCCTTCTCCCCAGACACTTCCTCTAACTCCTCCGGGGGGATCCCGAGGCGTTCCCAGGCCAGCCGAGAGACATAGTCTCTCCAGCGTGTCCTGGGTCTTCCCCGGGGCCTCTTCCCGGTGGGACATGCCTGAAACACCTCCACGCCCAGGAGGCATCCGGAACAGATGCCCGAGCCACCTCAGCTGGCTCCTCTCGACGTGGAGGAGCAGCGGCTCTACTCCGAGCTCCCCCCGTGTGGCCGAGCTCCTCACCTTATCTCTAAGGGAGCGCCCAGCCACACGGCGGAGGAAACTCATTTCGACCGCTTGTATCCGCGATCTTGTTCTTTCGGTCACTACCCAAAGCTCATGACCATAGGTGAGGGTAGGAACGTAGACCGACTAAATTAACTAATTTACAAGAATAAAGTCAGGTACCCTAGCTTTAATGCCACACTGTGCAACTTTCAATGCAAAGCAATAATATCTCTATGGAGACACATAATAGACCTTCATATCAGAAAGGTTAGCTAGTGAACCTTTAACTACTGTCAGGGTATAAATAATTATTGCAAATAGTCATGATTTAATTCATGACACAATTAATCGTTATCCTTTATTTATTTATTTAAAATACTGCTGCCAGTCTGTGCTCAAATTAATATATAATAGCAAATTACAAGTGTGGAATTACTGTAAGAAAGCCTTGCTATACACAGAAGTAAATTATATACTGCCAAAGTTTGTCTTATGTCTGATGCTCTCTCATTGATTTCCAAGTCACTTTTGTATTTTCTATAAAGCAGATTTAATTTTCCAGAAAGAAAATCATTTGCCTGCATGAAAGAAAGCAGAGCAGCATAAAGGCAAGGGGCCAGCAGCTGCTGAGGCTAAACAGATAAACCAGACGACACACACAAACACATGCATGATTAAAGACACATATCTTCAAAGGAGGATGCTTGTCGTCTATTTCAGTTCAATGAAGCGACAGGTGGCTCCACAGTCATGCGTGGACACTTACTAGGTGCAGTAAATATCCTGAGTTCTATTGTAAAACGCTCGTAAATGTGAAGAATGCAGAACATACGTGACTACCTCACATCCAAACCCAAGGTGACTTGCTCTAGTGATCTTCAACTAAGAATCTGTGAGGCACGTCAGGAACAGTCCAACTCCATGAGACACACAACTGCTCATACTGAAGGTTTCTGAGGCTTTTATGATGTATTCAGCTAATTCAAAGATACTTTTTTTTTTATTCCTGTCCCAGATATAAAAAGTCTCTACATTACAACAGACAAAAGAGTTAGGTTAACAGAAAACTACAGTAGCCAATCAGATTTGGTGTTGTTTTGGAGTTTCCTGAGCTGTAGACAGGAAGCAGAGTGCCTTGGTGTTAGTATTGACACAGATGATCAGATTCTCCTTTACAGTTGAATGACAGGCTGAAACCAGCACTAGTACATTGGTTTAGTCCCGCCCACACCTCCACACAAGTCTACGCTGCTCCTGTGTAATGACTGGAGTGGCCACCAGATGGCGCTTCTTTATTTTGCTTGTATTTGATGACGACTAGCATGAACGATACTTTTGGCGGACACTTTAGGTACTGTTAAGCACTTTGGATATCATTAAAGGTACTAAATAAATCAAATAATCAATTAGTTAACTAATTAAAGAGGAAAAGTTTCTTTTTGCAATGTATATTGTCTTGAATCATTCACAGGTGCATCAAAGATTTATTGACTCTCGGGCCTCATAGGAGCACAGAAGGACTGAACTGCTAAAGACACAGCAAACTTTAACAAAAACAGTGGCACCATGCTGAAAATAACTGCAGTGTTAAATTAAGAATACTATTATCATGTTTTACAATATGTAGCGGCACAGTGGCAGTGTGGCTAGCACTCTCGCCTCACAGCAAGAAGGTCAAGCCCTTCTGAGTGGAATTTGTATATTTGTTTCTCCCCATGTCATGTCAAGTCTAGCAGAAAGATCTGGAGACGGGTCCCTTGACAGGTTTCCCCAGTGGCATTGAAGGATGGGTCAAATGCAGAGGACAAATTTCCCAACAGGGACGATATAGTGTCCCATAAGCATATAAGAAACACTCACAGACATAAAGCACCTGAATACAAAAACGAAGAAGACGTTTTTCCTCCATTGGGATTACTCTGATTCTCTGGAGATGTCTGTCTGATAACAACCAAACAATGCTGTATCTCTCACTTTATTCCTGAAGCGAGTTTTTCTCCCCGTCCCACACTCTATGGCAGAGCAGTTTGATTCTGACTGTATATTGTCCTAGTTGGCGCAGGTTGAACTGGGGCATGGGAGAGAATTTATGTCCTGAGATGAAGGCTTGATTTAAAGAAGCCAGGTCAAACTGATTCTGGGTCATTGTCTTCCCACATGTATTGAATGAACCAGGGCAGCGCGACAGCACAGCGCTTAACCACACAAGCAACGTGTGCGAGCGGTGCATGTGCCAGTCTTTACTGAAGAGGCAGACTAGAGTCATAGTAAGAAGGGGGAAGCAAGAGAGTCAAACGTATGATTGAGGCAACTGTCTCTCACATTAGACAGAAAAGAAATACAGAAGCTTAATTGAATCGAGGTCTAATAATTTTAAATCAATGATATTCTGGAGCAGAGTTAAGCCTTTGGAGGAAGAAGTTTGAATGTTTTTTGAGTTATATGTTTGTTTGTTTGTTTGTTTTTATTATAATTAAGATTTTTTTTAATTATTACTATTGTGGTTTGTATTTTTGTTGTATGCCATTACCCTATTATTGATTAGCCCATGTTGGTTAAAGAACTTTATTTAATTTTCATTGGTTTCATCTTCATCAAAGCCAGTGGTGGAAGAAGTACTTGTTTTGTTACTTCAGTAAAAATACAGCTATAGAAGGAAAGAAATTAAATACCCAAGAAAAAGCAAAAGGAGTGCATGAAAAACATCTACTTAATTAAAAGTAATAAAGTACCCCTACAGAAATATATCTTTAGATCTCCTGCTCTCATATGCAGGGAAGTAAAAGTCAAAGTATCCACTGTAAAATGTATAAAAGTAATAAAGAGCTTTTACTTTTGTACTTCAATTGATCAAAGCTAAATCAGCCGAACACACACTGACCCATATGTTTGTGAGCCGCCTTCAAAATCCAAAATACATCACGTGTCAAACTAATTCACCTTGTACTGGGTCCTGCCTGGTACGGCCAGGTCAGCTCTGCTACAGTCGCCCTTTTGTGCACCAAAGAGGAACTGGACAGAGCCAGAACCCAGCGGCTTGTCACTGTCAGAATACAGAACAGCCAGTATGATAGGCCCAGCTGAAATGCACATTTTGCATATTGTTCACCCATCTCAGTTGGCTGAAAACCAAATCACTGTCATTGCTATTGTACTGTTGTTTGTTTGGGGTGGGCAGACATTCAGGAAACCCCTAGTGTTGACAGAGGATGAGAAAAATTCAAGAAACGGTATTGATTTTTCACTATATTGTATATACCAAACATAATAGATCAGGAAAAGTCTTGCAGGCGTTAATAACAGAGTTTCAACAGCGCATTAGGCTACAGCAGCTTCACATCAATAGAGCTCCTGCACGTGATGTCCCGCTATCCCAGCATGCACCACGGAACTCTGCACTGGCAGTGATGGCGGCAGGGTTTTTGCACTGAAACTTACGGCACGGGCCAAAGTTCTAGATTGTGGATTACTTTTGTGCTCCGGGATGGACATATTATCAACTGCAGAAGAAAGTGAGCATTTTACTGGATTGACAACGCTCCAGATCAACGAGAGAAGAGGATTTCTGCAACTAAACGGAACAGTGACGGGTCAAGTTTCACATTAATTAAGCTACAAATGATCTATGTCATCATAACTGTTTAAAAGCACACTTGTGACATGTAAAGGTTGCCAATGTTTAATATTATTAGTTTTTAAGATGTGTTGTTGTTATTTACCGCTTCATTTAATAAATTCCAAACGCTACTTTTTTCACTAAATAAGAATATACTGATATGAATGAAATTGTAATTAAACTGTTTACAAATAAAGTAATTATTGATGGAAGAACATAAGTACAATGTATTCCTGACACCATAATCATGACTATATTCTCACCCATAGCTCAGAAAAGATAGACTTCAATACACAACCTATAAGTCATAACAGTATCAAGGCTGGACAGACATGCAACAGCACCCGAACATGTGTATGAATGAAAGCCACAGTTTACTTATATTAGATACTTAGATATTTTGTGTTCAGTGCCTGCAGGTCAAAGGTGCACAAAGTTTTAAATTAGCAAGATAGTGGGCAAGCTTTAAGGGGGATAAGACTGTAAAAGACTATTCTGCAGAGCAGTGTTTCTAGATAATGTATTGTGTCAGGGCAATTGAATTGTATAAAATAAAATGTATTATTTTTAGAAATGTTTTCTGAGAACTAATGCACTTTCGAAATGCCAAATGTACCCAATCCAGCCCATTAATAGTATTTCCAGCAAAGCAGTGGTTTTGGACTAAAAGCAGATGAGAGGGGCGGCACAGTGGCTGAGTGGGAAGCACTTATGCTGGGATTGATTCCTAGATGTTTTTTCAAAACATGCTGGTCAGGTTGGATCGCAGTAACGCAGTCACAGCGGCTCACAACATCTGAGCTACAAAACTTAGTTATAAAACTTGCAAATACAAAATAAAGAAGATAACCAAACTCGACTTCAGAATTATTCTTGATGTCGTTTCTAAATATACAGTTACACAGGTTACATTTCCTTGGTAAGCACAGTAATGTGGTTTTGAATTTCTTTTCTCTGCCAGTACAAGACAGGTATTATTTTCCCTCCATTATAATCAATACATTATGTTTGTCCTGCCTTAAACTGAAATTACAGAAGATATCACAATGTCGACTTTGGAAACCAAAAAACAAAAGGAAGCATTTGCAAGATTACATCAGCCTGATAATAACTCAAATACAGAGAGTCAGGCTCAACTCAAAACTTTGGTTTGGTGTATTTGTTCCACTACAACAACCTACTTTCCTACTGAACATACAGCCCCAGCCACTCGCACTAGAAGCAAACTCATGCTCATGCAATAGCCAGGTAATTACCCTAATCTCCTCAGACTCTGCTGCAGACACGGCCCAGGTTCCTGTGCTAAGGGGATCAATCCTGGAGGTGCATCAGGTGGTCACAATCCAAAGTACAGTAGCCTGAACTCTTGAACTATGGCAAACCTCTACGTTCTCAGATAATTAAACCCAGCAGAGTAGTGGCTCCCAGTATGTAAGAAGCCCATGATCTCTAGACCGAGTCATCTGTATTCTTGACCTGTGACCTATTAGCCTAACTCTGGGACTAGAACACACTTAAGATTCAAAAATAAGTCATTTCAAAGCACTTCTCACCAGCAGCCCTCGTTACCTTCTATGATGTTCTGGCTCCTTTTGGGCATAATGAGTAGATTGCTTGCCGTTACATCAGCAGAACAACGTGTACCTGGGGGTCTGTAAAAGAGCAAAAGCTGGTTGAAAGCCTTAAAAAGACCTGAGACGGTTCCATCATCTCCTTCCTCGTGACTCAATTCAGATACTGTTAACAATAGATAGGACATTTTTTATTGCACGGTTTCACCCTGAAAAATGTCTGTATTTGTTGACATTCACAAGTGAGTCACTAACAAAGGAACAGACCACATCGATATGCTGTATTTGGACACAGTAAAAAGAGCACTGCCCCAAAGGCAAGTTTTTACCACAACTTCAGCCTTTATTTTGAGCCATTTTGTTTTAAGTGGCAGTTAGAGGGATGGAAAATCAGGAGATTACAGGAGCAGGGGGACTTTAAACCGTGTTTATTTCTGCTAGTGTGGTATGGGCATCACGTCTGATTCTGAAAATTAACAGTAAATTCATTTAAGACACATAATCCATTGTGTTGAATCAGCAGACTTTATAAGGGGCTTTAGCTTGCCAATAACTCTGTTGTGGCCCAATGTCTGCTGGGTAAAGTATTTGGTGAGGGGGAGTAAATATACTAGTCATTCCAAACCTTGGGGGCGGGAACCAAATGTGGGTCCGCACAGATTCTCAAGGGTCCCGAGGGATTCTTCAAAATAAGAAGTACATTTCTTTCATTTTAATTAAAGGGTGGTATGTTAATTTCTTCCATGTAGTATTTTATAATAATTGTGGTTCTTTAACATCTTTATTAAGCAGCCTTTTCTTTTTCCTTTTAAGGCAGAAGTTTTCCAGGTAGGAGAAGGATGTTTGGGTCGCCAATGTTTGTCCCCAATACGCCCTGGCCAGTAGCTCTAGTGTTCCAGACATCACTTTAATCTCCATTTTAAACTGTGACTCTCTTTTTTATTAGGCCTTTTATTGTTCTCATTGTTTATCATTCTGTTGTTGATGTTGCACTGTTGAGTAACTTCACTGCCCTAATGATGGTTTGAGTCCTCGCTAAATCCGAGGCCAATGCAAACACGGGCTTAGACGGAGCTGGGCTGCAGTAAGTGTCACTTCTAATCTAGTGCTAAACCTGGATGAGTCCAAAGAGAGCAGGCAACTTTCTGCTAAACGCGGATAGAAATCATCAGACTTTAACACGGCTGATTCTCCAGGCTTTGTGTAGGGAAAAATATGAGATTGGAATTTGAAGTGTCAGAAGAATTATGAATGTGAAGAAATGTCAATGACTATAAATTGGATTACACTATGAGTAGTAACATCAACGTTTTGGATGTGAAAATTGTTTCAGGACAATGTCAAGTAATCTTATCACTGCTGGTATGTCTATCGTATCAGAGAGCGCTAGGAATGTGAGTTACCGTGCCGACCATGCTTTCCACAACAATGTGAGGAAAAAAGTCCTTCCTGAACCCGAACACCATGAGCTCACTTCCTGTTCACTCTGCTTCAGCGATCGCCTCTCTTCTCCTGACACCAGACTGAGGCTACACACAGCTCTGAGCAGGACCCAGTCACCAGAGCACTCCAGTATTAAGACAATATTAAAAACAAACAATACTGGCCCCAATGGCCTTTATAGTATATATCGGAGATGCCAGTAATTCATGTCTATAAAGGTCAGCTCCTGGCATCACTTAAGATGCAATGTGGCAGCATTAACTATTGCCTGTGGCAATCAAATTAAGAAGCGGGACAAAGTACAAATAGATGTTATTTTGTTATTACAAAGTAGTAATGTATGACTGCATTTACTTTATGCCTACTTTATGCATGTCCCTAATGTCCCTAATGAATGAATGAATCAATGAATAAATATAGAGTGCAAAATATGTTTACTGGCAAATAAATTTTCCTTAAAAGGCACAGAATGTAATTTTGAATGGTTTTATTGCAATAATTGCATTAATGAACGACTTGTGGTGAATTCATTCCACACAGAGCTTGTTCTGCACGGACCTGCTGCAGCTAAAGCGCAGAGGGAGAAAGTGGCACATTTTAAACAAGTGTGTCTGGGAAGCAGAGGACCACGATTATGAGAAAGTCTGTGGACACGGAGGCTAAAGTGAACGGCACACACACGTCAAAATGACTGCAGAGTTACAGCTCAAAACACCAGGATCACTGGCCTCACTCACATAAAGTTTTACAAACAAGTTTCATATTTTAATTCATGAGACATAAATGCAAATTAATTCACAGCTCCTTTTGGGGCATACTTATGTGGAATTAAGAATGAAATGTGTTATTTTAAGCAGAAACTCCTTATTTGTTATTTGTAATTTGTTTATTACTATAAACTTTATTTTTTTTAATGATTTAATATGGTTTACGGAATGCACAAAAAATGTACAGATTAATCAATTAATCGAAGAAAATAATAGCTAGATTACTCGATTACTAAAAGAATAGCTAGATTACTGGATTACTAAAAGAATAGCTAGATTACTGGATTACTAAAATAATAGCTAGATTACTGGATTACTAAAAGAATAGCTAGATTACTGGATTACTAAAAGAATAGCTAGAGTACTCGATTACTAAAAGAATAGCTAGATTACTCGATTACTAAAAGAATAGCTAGATTACTCGATTACTAAAAGAATAGCTAGAGTACTCGATTACTAAAAGAATAGCTAGATTACTCGATTACTAAAAGAATAGCTAGATTACTCGATTACTAAAAGAATAGCTAGATTACTGGATTACTAAAATAATAGCTAGATTACTGGATTACTAAAAGAATAGCTAGATTACTTGATTACTAAAATAGTCAATAGTTGCAGCCCTACTTAGAACATTTCTGACTTGCAAAATGAAATGAGCTAAGCTGTTTGAAACAGATCTTTTCAGTATAGCCATGAGCTCTGCAAGACAAATTTGTAATTCTCCACAATTAATTTTTAACCAAGGGCGAATGCGGCACAAAAATCTGCACTGCTTTTACAAGATAATCCGTGGGCTGAGGAGAAGCCGTTATCATGTTCAGAAAAGCAAATTAACAAAAAAGAAGCTGTGCCGCTGACGACATGGTGCAAACACAGAGAAGCCTTTATCCTCTCAGAGTGGGCACACAAGGGGCCCAATAACTCCACATGTCCCAGCAGCAGGGGATCGATCACGGCTTCTGCTGATCACTTAAGTTTGAAAGCTGCAAACTGCATGACCTCCAACTGTTCTGCTGGTCTTAACAAATGCAGCAAACTAAATATGAACTACATGTGTAAATTAGGACTGTAAGTTATGCTCAAAGAAATGCTGAAATGTCCTTTTATGTCCTTGTTTGTGTACTACACCTCAAAATAAAAAGTGTTTCAATAATTGTGAGAAGAAACATCGCAATTTAAATATTATTCACTGCATGACAGTAAAATCCTTTTACGATTGCGATTATAATTGTTTTAGTTCTTACTATACTCTTACTACGGTATATTGTGTCCTATATATAAAATTATAAAAATTAACCAAATAATCTTACCCAATATCTGCAACATAACATAATTAATGATATTATCAATAATGATATACACAGCAATTGAACACATCTCAAACGTTTTCCTACTGACCATTCTCAGTGACAGTTACATTATTTTTGAACTGAGGGGCAAAAAGCAACAATGAATTTAGAGCCAGGGACACAATTTTAGCCCTATTTTCCTCAGATTTTCAGAGTCAGTCTCAGTCGTCTCTGGGTGAAGACAGTCACAGCCGCTTCTGTCTCGTAGTGTTACAACTGGACTTGCATCTGAATTGCAAAGAGTGCACTGCAGAAAGACATGACTAGAGTCCAGTAGCAGGCAGTTAAACATGTAATAAAAGACGGTTTTGGCTGTGCTTTGGTGCAGCTGAATGTTTACTGACACTTCCGCAAACACAGTGCCCAGCGGCCAGTTAAAATGATGGAGGTAAAAATGTTCATCTTTTTAGGAGAGAGAGATGCAGAACAAGGCACATTGTGATATTTCTGCCTAAACACCAAACGTGTAATACAAAAAATGCACTTACAACCAAAGCTAAAGCGCATCAGATCAGCCCTCCTCCTGTGTCTGATGTCCTTGTATGTTTGGACATGTTTTCTTCTGATAAATTAATGGAAACGTAGTCACCTCTGTACACACTTTTAATGTCCCATTTAGAGAATAAGAATAAGTCTAAAGAAATATAGCCGCAAGCGGCAATGATCGGCCCTCGCCACGCCGCCGCCACACCGCCGCCACGCCGCAAGAGGAGGGGGCGCTAACGCGCCCCAATTGTCCTTTTATCACGCCTACTGCTGAATCTGTGACGCTGTCACATCTTCTCCCCTTTGTTTTACCATCAAAAAGCAATTTTATTTTGAATTCTTGGCAAAATGTGCGGCTTTGCCGCACAGACACCGTGACTCTTTGAATGAAAATGTGGATAACTTTTGATGGTCCTGAAGATGAGTCTCACCAAATTTCAGGTTAATAGGGCTGACGCCCTGGGAGGAGTTTGTGAAAGTCTAAAGTGTAAACATGTTCTGGCCCCATTGGAATAACATGGGAGGTTTCGTTCATCGTTACGGCAACGCCATAACAATTATGACATGGGTCTCATTGACTTTTTTGATGGGGATGCTAAAATTGAGTTGTGTGTCAAATTTCATATAATTTCGCAAAACTAAACATTTAACCTCCATATAAAATCTGTAGGGGGCGCTGTGGCGCCAAATGAATTTATTTCACTTCAAGTAGGTTTAGGGCAAAGAGTTTAACAACTGATTCTAATTTGACGCAATTCGGACTTTATCTGCGCAAACGGCAGAAATTTTAAATATGGGAGATTTCTGAAATTTTAGTTACAGTTTGCGGCTTCGCCGCACAGAGACCGTGAGAGGTATCAATGTAATTTGGATAACTTTTGATGTCCCACTCCTCAGTAGCATTTTCACCAAATTTCAGCTTTTTAGGGCCAACGCCCTGGGAGGAGTTCGTAAAAGTACGACGTTTGGAAAGACTCCGAAGTCATGTTTAGCCATTTTTGAAGCAATATGGCCGACATTTGGTTCGGGGGACGGCGTTGCCGTAATAATATTTTTTACTTCTCTTGTCACCATCTACCTCTGCGCCAAATTTCATGATTCTACGATCAGATTTTTTTTGGGTCATTTCCCATCTCTCAATGCATTTTTGGTACATTTGGTGGCGCTGACGCGCCAATTTTTTTTATTTTAGAAAAGGGAAATAGCCAGAATGTAGAGAGGCACGATTTTTAGAGGTGTGCAAATTTTTGTGACTTTTCGTCAATGTTCACTGGGTGAAAAATAGGGGGGTTGGTCCCGAGAAGAAGAAGAAAGAAAGAAAGAAAGAAAGAAAGAATAATATTCCGATGCGAAAACAATGTTTCCCATTTTTCAAATATCATAAACTATACATTTTCGGAAAGCGCTCGCGCTTTCCTACCTCATGGTGTGGGTCCCTGGTCACTGACGGGTACTTTCGATAATTTTGAGTGGGCTCCGCCCACTTTGTGTTTTTGGCCCTCTATACAGTAATAATGTTCAATTTTTGCATTACATGCTTATATGCACGGAACATGCAAGAGATGGGGAACGTATTCGTGAGCTACTTAGCGCAAATGAGTGCTTTATATGGGGATGACGACCGCGAAGCGGTCGTCATCCCAATGTAAAGTGCTCGTTTAGTGCGAACTTTTGCACGGGCTTCGCCCGTTTACAACGGTAATGTTCCATTTTCCTACAACTAATTAGTATGCACGGGGCGTGCATGAGTGGAGGAGTGCGTTAGTGAGTGTTTGGAAGTGGGCGAGCGCTTCGCGCTCGATTTCGTGCGCACTACGTGCGCACTTTCGCAGCCGTGCTTCGCACGGCCTTACGAGATTAATAGGCCTCTCGCCAGCTTGTGGCGCTCGGGCCTAATAAAGTCTAAAGAATAAAGTCTAAAGAATAAAGTTTTAAAGAATAAAGTTTAAAGAATAAAGTTTAAAGATCAAAACGCGGTCGCGCGGGAAGCGAGAGGCGATGCAGCTTTAATTTGTTGTTGATTTGTTTATTACTATGAACTATTTAAAATAATTTTAATATGCTTTTAAATGATTTACGGAATGTACAAAAAAATGTACGGATTAATCGATTAATCAAAGAAAAATAATGACTCGATTACTAAAATAACAATTGTACTTTTAATGTCCCTTTTAGAAACTCCTAAGTGAGCTAGCATCACAGCTAGCCTCGTGCCGCAACTCTGTCAAGTGATCACATGATGCTGTTTTAACCAATGAAAAGTCAGGAATCACAGTCCTCGTGTGTTTGCTCTCTTCTATCAACAATATCAACTTCACTGGGGCCGAGAAGATGCGTTTGAGGAGAAAAGGCAACGTGTAGCAGCCGAGCGGACACTGGTGTAGCTGTGCACTCTACTCTATCCCTTTTGCCACCCGCGAATGTCACTTACGTGCAAGTCAGGGTCTGTAGCTGGTTTTTCAAGTGTGATCAAGTCCATTGCACGGGAGATCCCAAAGTCACAACAAAATAATAACTAAAGTGGGTATAATAGTCTAAGCTATGAAAATAACCCTATTAAAGCAAAGCTGGAGCATAACTAAAGTGTCAAATTAAATGAAATGAAATCAAAACAGAGCTGAAAAAGCCCTGACTACCACCCAAGCAATTTTGTTCACATAAAAACCTTGCAATTGTGGCATTGTGATATAGCCTTTTGTTGAGCCAACTCAAAGAATGACGCTCCAGGAAGTAGACAAATTATGACATGGCAGGAAGAGCATTTCAGACCTAATCTGTAAAATATGAGTGTGGCACCGGTCTAAGTGCTGGGGCTGTGGCGTCACCATTTAGAGACTGTGATACTCCATTATGTGGCATAGGTTCAATGAGAACTGCAAAACTGTAGAGCAGTTTCAGGAATATAAAAAACTCAATGTATTTCACTTTCTTATCTCAGTAGTGCCAATTGGACTCAGCGCAATGAGATTCAAGATTTAATTAAAAGAGTGGCATTGATATATATTAGCTAATTACACAATGGGTCATTATTCCATGAAATAATAAAGTATTTCAAGACTGGTTAGCCTGAATTTTTTAACCTGCCATTTTAGTTACAGCCTAACAAATACAAACTGCACCAATGTACTTCAACTCTTCAAATCTCAAAAATAACAACTGTATTATGAGCAAGTATTGCAAGCAACTTCCAAAACTCTTCAGTGAGTCTGCTCCTTTTCAGCCAATAACTAGGGTGTCAAGAGGACCTCGAGCACACAATACAGAGTTCACTAAAAACCAACTAGGGCAGTGGGGTTTGAGGGCTTTTAAGTAGCTTTGATAGCTGCCCTGAGATTTGCCTGCCTCAGTATTAAGACCATAGATTAGTAGACAGCACCGGGCCGCTGGCTGTAATCAGATTGCTGATCTAGTATAATCGCTTTTCCATAGTAAGCAACACGCTGTTCGCGGGGATAGCTCGGAGGAGACGTCTTAAACAGCAGGAGGTTAAACTACAGCAGATTTAGAAATTCAACATTAATGGACATTTGTGTTGTGGCGTTGGTGTTGCATTGTGGAACTTTGATGTCGGAGCCATGCTTCTCTATAATGCAGCAGTGAAAACATGTGCCCACTGGGAGATTCAAGTTTCAATATTTTATGAGTAACAGCCAAATCCCTGTGTTGAGATGATTAAACTTTGGTTGGGCTACAAAACTGCACAGAATATATGACAAAGGCTGCTCTAGAGATCAATTCTCAGGAAGCTCGTAATATGGTCCTTTATTGTGTGACTGAAAAGAAGAGTGGACAGTCACTGAAGTGTGCCTGAAAAAGGGTATTAAGAAAAGAGAATGACGCAGCAACAAGAATATTTAGTGAAAGGAGAACATAATAATCATAATTTTAATGTGTGTGTGTCTTTGAAACTGTCAAACGCCTGGAGGAAGCTACAGCTCAGGCTTATTTTTGCTAATTGATCAATACAGCAATTTTTCTTTCAAGCAGTTGTTTAGATGTTCTAGAAAGGTCTGTCAGTGTCAGTGCCAGGCTGTCTCGGAACTGACAATTTACTGAATGTCCTTCCTACTCTCACCCCCATTTCATGCCACAGTCTAAGGGGCAAAAAAATCCCTTGAACAAAAAGAAGAAAAGAAAGCTCGGTGGATATGAAAGTTGTATTTAATTTGACCCAGATGAAGCTGCAGTAGCACATTTGACAGAAAAAGTGTTGAGGTTGCTCATCAAAAACACAAAATCTACTGTAATTTTGATGTAATTCCTATAAAACTTCATCTTTCAACACATGTTTTGGAGTCTGTGTACAGCCCAGGTAATGATTATTCAATCACTTAATTAGTTAGTTGGCGACGATTTCCATATTCGCTTAGTTGCAATTCATCAACGTACTCGTTTCAGCTCAAAAACTGTTACACACCAAGATTGCACACTTTTTTCTTTTTCCTCAAGCTTTTTAGTGTTCGTGTAGACAAATAAAGTCTGTCCATCCCGACCAATCACAGCCAGGGGTCAGGGCTTAGAATGCAGCAAATCCACCACTACCATTTCATAGACAAAATGACCATTATATGTCATTTAGTCCCGCCTTGAAATTAGACTCATACTTTGGAAATGTTGGAGCCTGAAATTAGCCCAAATGAGGAAAAAGTTTGAAACGATCTCCAGTCTGCAAGACGTACCAGTTGACCACCATGAAAACCGCTCTTGTCTAAGACTTGCCTTTAGCACTAACATCAGGTCATTCAGAGATATTCTTCGATGAGCTTCAGTTCACGTCACATGCCAGAACCAGAAGCCTTATGCTGAACATGAGATGTGAAAAGGTTCAGCTGGAAGCACACATTACAGATTTTTGGACAAAGTAGCGCAGCCCATATAGACCTGGGTGATAAATCTGAAAATGTTTGGAAAGCATTGACAAAATAAGAACCGAGGAGGGTATAAAATCATATGTTTGCACTTTTGTGTTTGATTTAACAATCCATTAACTTTCAAAAGCATCAAGTAATCCAACATTCCTCTCCAAGCAAAAAATCCCTAGACAAAACAATGAGCGTCTTCCTGTTCCCTGAGTTGTTCCAGCCCAAAACGTTTCCAACTTGAAGTAAACAATAACACATGGTTTGTATTTCACGATCGATCGAACACAGTGTGGTTATTTTTTTCCATCTGTGAGAGCTTGACTCAGGTGTATCTTGTAACCAGCTTCCAGACATCACCTCACAAAGCAGCAGCAGCAGCAGCAGCAACAGCAACAGCAACAGCAGCAGCAGCAGGAGGAGGAGGCACTGTAAGCAGCAGAAGCAGCAAAAACACAAGCAGGACAGGAGGACGCACTGTACCTTCATCAAATCTACCAAATCTACTCATACCATTTATTTAGATGCAGTGGATCGCTCAAATAAGGGCAAGAGCCTCGTGTTTGTGACAATCCTTAAGTAAAGCAGGGGATCTACAGCATTTGCAAATGTATTGGAATTGAGCAAAGATGTTTTATGGCTTTATATATCTTAGCTTGTGTGTGTTTTGTGTGGATATTATGCTACAATGACTAAAAATAGACGTTTAAGTTGTGATTGTAGGCTCTTTTATGCAACTTTGAATGAACCTGGTTATTAAGGTTGATGTAACCTGACTTTAGGCTGCAGATGCACACTATAAAACACACTAAACACACTAAACACAACAAGAATAGCGTCAATTCTCCTCGTTGTTTGACTAAGTTTAGCAATTTTCCACTCTAAAGTTTAGAGGGGCAGAGAATAGTCCCATCTCTGCACGATTTGAAACGCATAATTCATTCAAACCCGAGCAAAAGAAAGTTGGAGCCGCAGCTTGAGTCGGAGCCATGTGTAACAACAGCGCATGAAGCTTGAAATCTGGCAACATCCCGAGCAGGAGGATGTGGACGGCGACACGACAGCAGCGGAAACAGCGCTTTTCTCAGCTTTATAGCGGCTTTATAGCGGCTTTATAGCGGCTTTGATGAGCCTTGGTTGAGCTTTGAAGACGCTACAGAGCGAGATCCAACTCCTGAAAGAACAAGAGTCGGGCACGTCTCCCCGATCCGCTGCAGGAGAAAAGCCCTTCGTTTACTTTCAGAGCTTCAGCCCCAAAACTATCCGCGCGCGCACTCACCCGTCTCCAAAGTCGACAGAAAAGTCGCGGTGCGTGAAAATGAATATCCACCGGGTTAAAGTTGTCCCGTTGGAGCGGACAGGGTCAGGAGAGATGATTGTAGAGAACGTGTGATGTGCCCGTGTGTCCGCCGCACAGCGCCGCGCGCAGGCTCTCCTTCAGGGGGGCGGGGCTACGCGCGGAGGAGGAGGAGCCTGCAGCGGCGGAGAGACGCAGCGAGACAGGCCCCTGGCTGTTTGACCCCCAGGAGCCCCATGAGCCCCCATGAGCCCCCAGGAGCCCCCAGGAGCCCCCAGGAGCCCCAGGAGCACCCATGAGCCCCCAGGAGCCCCATGAGCCCCAGGAGCACCCAGGAACCCCATGAGCCCCCATGAGCCCCAGGAGCACCCAGGAACCCAATGAGCCCCCATGAGCCCTCAGGAGCCCCCAGGAGCCCCCAGGAGCCCCAGGAGCACCCATGAGCCCCCAGGAGCCCCATGAGCCCCAGGAGCACCCAGGAACCCCATGAGCCCCCATGAGCCCCAGGAGCACCCAGGAACCCAATGAGCCCCCAGGAGCACCCAGGAGCCCCAGGAGCACCCATGAGCCCCCAGGAGCCCCAGGAGCACCCAGGAACCCCATGAGCCCCCATGAGCCCCAGGAGCCCCCAGGAACCCAATGAGCCCCCAGGAGCACCCAGGAGCCCCATGAGCACCCAGGAGCCCCCATGAGCCCCAGGAGCCCCATGAGCCCCATGAGCCCCCAGGAGCACCCAGGAGCCCCATGAGCACCCAGGAGCCCCCATGAGCCCCAGGAGCCCCATGAGCCCCATGAGCCCCCAGGAGCACCCAGGAGCCCCCATGAGCCCCAGGAGCCCCCAGGAGCCCCCAGGAGCCCCAGGAGCCCCATGAGCCCCATGAGCCCCCATGAGCCCCAGGAGCCCCATGAGCCCCATGAGCCCCATGAGCCCCCATGAGCACCCAGGAGCCCCCATTAGCCCCAGGAGCCCCATGAGCCCCATGAGCCCCCAGGAGCACCCAGGAGCCCCATGAGCACCCAGGAGCCCCCATGAGCCCCAGGAGCCCCATGAGCCCCCAGGAGCACCCAGGAGCCCCCATGAGCCCCAGGAGCCCCATGAGCCCCCAGGAGCACCCAGGAGCCCCCATGAGCCCCAGGAGCCCCAGGAGCCCCATGAGCCCCATGAGCCCCCAGGTGCACCCAGGAGCCCCATGAGCACCCAGGAGCCCCCATGAGCCCCAGGAGCCCCATGAGCCCCCAGGAGCACCCAGGAGCAACTACATTCCAAGCAAAACTCATGCTTATGGTGCACCAGCCTATTCACTTGGCTCATGCCAGACTGAAATGTGTATTTTGTAGTTTGTGTTACTCACTTATGTCTAGAACCCAAAGGCTTTCAGCTTCCAGCCCCTGTGACAGAAGCAGAGCTGGAGCAGGCTCTATTGTCATATCAGTTAGTGGAGTATGTTCCAACATAATCCATCAAATATAGGTATAAAATATGATTTTAAACTGAGGCTGAATATAAAGGACATCCTTTTGAGGCTGTGGCTGTATGCATTTTCTTACACTGATCTTTACGCTTAACTATATATATTATATATGATTATTTCATTTTTTCATTTTCCATTCAGGGTCCTTGCGAGTCCTGTAAGTCTGCGTCGTCCTCGGCAGATGGCATGGAACAGATGATAAAACGCTCAAGGGTTTAAATCTTGACTTTGACTTTTAAAAATTCTATAAACAAGCTTAATACGACTGTCAAAGAAAATCTGCTGTGAAAGTTAAACTAAATATACAGTTTGGGACAATAAAGAACTTTTGTTTTCTTCAAATAAAATGATAGAAAACATTTATTCTCATTTGTGATGACTTTGATCATATTATACATTCTTGTTTTGAGCACAATATTGTGTATTGTTGACTTTATATCGACACACTTTGATTGTTTGTAGTGTTACAAATGCATGATTTAAAGGTGCACTGTAACTTGGCTGGGAATGTTCCTAATTATGGCACAAACATTTTATCTTTAATTTTTTATCTATTTATTAAATTACAGGTGTTTTTAAAGCTAAACATACATTCCTTGTTACTGCATTTGACGTCTCCACTCCACAGACCTGACCTGTAACGTGCCCTGATGCGTTGAATGCATTTCTCCATGGAGATGGATAAGTCAAACGCTCTATTGACAATCATTCCAAGCAAACCTCTGTCATCTCCATGGAAACAGTGCACCATAACCTTGGAAAAAATCTTCCTTGAAATGTATTTATCTACGTTTTTGCACCAGATTCTCTTTCTTACACAAAACTTTTCCATTTATGCTCAGAATATGAACGTATACCGCACAAGTTATTAGAGTTTATCCATAGACTCAAATAAATCTGAACATTTTGGTTTAACCTTGGCTAAAATCCAATGGCAACAGAAAGTATCACAAGTCAATACTTTGGAAGGAGGATTTTTTGAAACATTTACACATACACAGTGTTTGATGAATTTTTCAACAATATTTCTTGCGGCGCTGGGAGGATGTCAAAAGCACAGACAACGCTATTACAGTCTGTCTCGGACAAAAGCAGTCTGGAGGAATGCGTTTGCTCATTAAAATGTATTGCGTCCGATAGTTTCTCCCTGGAATGTCTGTGTTTCTTTTAGTCTCATTTGAATTCACTTGGACCCACACTTGTCTCTTCTGTCTCTGTGTCATGTTTGTCTGTGCACATTTCACATTTAATGACTGCAACAGACAAGGAAATATGAATTAACGCTGTAACCAAAAGTCAAACCTTATTAGACGTTTTATTAGGCCCGAGCGCCACAAGCTGGCGAGAGGCCTATTAATCTTGTAAGGCCGTGCGAAGCACGGCTGCGAAAGTGCGCACGTAGTGCGCACGAAATCGAGCGCGAAGCGCTCGCCCACTTCCAAACACTCACTAACGCACTCCTTCACTCACGCACGCCCCGTGCATACTAATTAGTAGTAGGAAAATGGAACATTACCGTTGTAAACGGGCGAAGCCCGTGCAAAAGTGCGCACTAAACGAGCACTTTACATTGAGATGACGACCGCGAAGCGGTCGTCATCCCCATATAAAGCACTCATTTGCGCTAAGTAGCTCACGAATACGTTCCCCATCTCTTGCATGTTCCGTGCATATAAGCATGTAATGCAAAAATTGAACATTATTACTGTATAGAGGGCCAGAAACACAAAGTGGGCGGAGCCCACTCAAAATTAACGAAAGTACCCGTCAGTGACCAGGGACCCACACCATGAGGTAGGAAAGCGCGAGCGCTTTCCGAAAATGTATAGTTTATGATATTTGAAAAATGGGAAACATTGTTTTCGCATCGGAATATTCTTCTTCTTCTTCTTCTTCTTCTTCTTCTCGGGACCAACCCCCCTATTTTTCACCCAGTGAACATTGACGAAAAGTCACAAAAATGTTCACACCTCTAAAAATCGTGCCTCTCTACATTCTGGCTATTTCCCTTTTCTAAAATAAAAAAAATTGGCGCGTCAGCGCCCCCAAATGTACCAAAAATGCATTGAGAGATGGGAAATGACCCAAAAAAAATCTGATCGTAGAATCATGAAATTTGGCGCAGAGGTAGATGGTGACAAGAGAAGTAAAAAATATTATTACGGCAACGCCGTCCGCCCAACCAAATGTCGGCCATATTGCTTCAAAAATGGCTAAACATGACTTCGGAGTTTTTCCAAACGTCGTACTTTTACGAACTCCTCCCAGGGCGTTGGCCCTAAAAAGCTGAAATTTGGTGAAAATGCTACTGAGGAGTGGGACATCAAAAGTTATCCAAATTACATTGATACCTCTCACGGTCTCTGTGCGGCGAAGCCGCAAACTGTAGCTAGAATTTCAGAAATCTCCCATATTTAAAATTTCTGCCGTTTGCGCGGATAAAGTCCGAATTGCGTCAAATTAGAATCAGTTGTTAAACTCTTTGCCCTAAACCTACTTGAAGTGAAATAAATTCATTTGGCGCCACAGCGCCCCCTACAGATTTTATATGGAGGTTAAATGTTTAGTTTTGCGAAATTATATGAAATTTGACACACAACTCAATTTTAGCATCCCCATCAAAAAAGTCAATGAGACCCATGTCATAATTGTTATGGCGTTGCCGTAACGATGAACGAAACCTCCCATGTTATTCCAATGGGGCCAGAACATGTTTACACTTTAGACTTTCACAAACTCCTCCCAGGGCGTCAGCCCTATTAACCTGAAATTTGGTGAGACTCATCTTCAGGACCATCAAAAGTTATCCACATTTTCATTCAAAGAGTCACGGTGTCTGTGCGGCAAAGCCGCACATTTTGCCAAGAATTCAAAATAAAATTGCTTTTTGATGGTAAAACAAAGGGGAGAAGATGTGACAGCGTCACAGATTCTGCAGTAGGCGTGATAAAAGGACAATTGGGGCGCGTTAGCGCCCCCTCCTCTTGCGGCGTGGCGGCGGTGTGGCGGCGGCGTGGCGAGGGCCGATCATTGCCGCTTGCGGCTATATTTCATGTTATTTTCAACAGCATTTCCACAAAGGACGTTCTAAAATTCATAAAACTTTTGGGTGGAAAATGTGGGTCATCGCCCTTGTCTGCTCTTAACCTCCATCTCCACGGTCCCGGGACGAGCTCAAACTGAGGGGGCTTAGGACTTCCCTCTTCTGCATATTTCATGGATTTGCACTTGGCCCAATTCTTTCATTGCAGGAGATGTATACGGCATGGAATAATAATCGTGTTTATTCCACCGAAAGTAACACTGACATTTAAGTTTGGGAAAAGTCAAGATATTGTAAAAAAAAAAAAAAAGATGATTCTCCCAGTAAGTGTTGAGGAGACAGCGTACCCTTTTAGTGACTTGCAAGACAGCCTTAAAAGAGGAATCATGGAAGTGATAACGCGATAACGCCACAGTAATCCTTGCTTTTACGCGCTAAGAATTGTCAGATGAGACGAAAGCAGCTTTTTACTGTCGGAGTTTAGACGGGCGCAAATGGTCTTTTTAGCATGGTATGTGTCAATGGGCACAGACGCTTTAGCTCTCTGCGGTTTAGTTGCTGAATATGATGGGGCCTTTGCGGAGTTTGCATGTTCTCTCAGTGTTCTCCATCGTTCAAAAGCATGCAAAACATTGGTGGGATTTCGTTGCTTCGTTGGAAATATATTCATGGCCTGGCACCATCTTGTTTATTGGAAATACTGTCGATGCGCGTCCCGTGTCTGCTGGACGGCCCAAGGTCCAAACTTTGGAATTTAAAATCTCTATTAAAGACACACTTTTAGATGAGCAGAACATTTTCACGACTTGGCTGTGTTTTAACTATGTATATAGATATAGATATAGATATAATATGATTGTGCCATCATTTATCTTTACATTTTGGGGCATTTATAGCTGTTTGTAAATGAGCTTTATAAACTTGACCTTGACCTGTTCCTCCTTTTAATGCTCATATGACAGATTAGACAAACCATTTCTCTAAAACATATCAAACATCACATGTGTTTTTACAGCTTTCCCCAGTTTGACCATTTTGGTGACGTTTATAATTGTACGTTCTGGTTGGCTATAGTTTTTTGACAAATAATAATTTATTTTGCTGAACAATTGTTTAAACTGTCAGAAAACAAGTGTAAATTGTGAGTAAATTGTCCCGGCATTTTTCACGGAATGTCACTAATTGATAACAAAGCTAGTGATTCTTTTACTACTATTACTTCCTGCAAGTTTTTTTACTTTCACTTTTACATTTTTCTTTACAAAGTACAACTTGACTGATGTAAAACTATAATAATTATTTATGACAGGGATCATGCCACTAAACCAAGTAAAAATCAGAAAAACGTGAAAAATCAGAGTTATTTGAAATGTAGTCTTTACCAAATCGAGATCAAGATGGAGATGAATGCTGCGCCGAAACAAAATAATATTAAACTATTTATTATAAGCTATAGATGGAGAACTTTCTGTGTGAGAGTAAACGAAGAAGGCTGTGCAGGTATTTTCATAAATTAGCAATGTTACTTGATGGAAAAAAGGTCAAAGATGAACGAAAAAGAGGGTAATTTTGTTTTGACTGATGAAGAATGGGAAACTATACACATCCCAATGGAGGATCACAAAATCACATGTTTGGAAAGAACTCTGTTGGAAAAATGTATCACGTTTGTTGAACAAAACGGGACTTAAATGTTGGACAATTTATGTAGTAACTTTTTATTGAATTTTTTTTAATGCCTTGTGCCATTACTTTCTGTTTCGTTTTTCTCTGTGTTTTATGTTCCGTTTTAAATTTAACAACAAGTTGTATTGATACATGAATAAACACAAATTAGCAATATTAATAATCATTCTTTTTACATTTATGTCAATGCAAATGAAGGCTGTTGATCCCCAAATAATCAGATCTTCCTTGGTCAGGTTTGCTCATTAAAGTCTAAAGGCTTTCAAAACAAGCTGTAATAGCTCCTGAGTGATCGATCTCACATCAATCGGCTTTATATTTATGACGGCGTACTCTGATTATTCACCGCTGGCCTTTTTAGCGCCTGGTTATTGACCTGTCTCCCGCGGTAAGAATATTATAGACACGGCTCGTCGAAACAATCACGCACCAGTTCATGCTGTAAATCCTTCTGCGTTTAAGTTGCTGAGCGTCTTTTTTGCCACTGAAATGTAGAAGGTGTTTTTATTTTGGATGAAACAGCAGTTCTTTCAGTCAAATCTCCAAACATTTCCCTGGTGATGGAAAAGCAGATTTATGTTTCCTCCTGTTTGCAACTCACAGTATAACCTTGGAACGATTTAGGCCAAGTTCGGCTTAAAATGAGAAAGGCAAAGGTGTAAATGCTCAATATGCTTCATATACAAACGAATAATTTCCTCCCAAACCCCAATGTGCAACGGAAACAATAAATAGGTCCCTGTGGAATGCATGGAATGTACTTTTGGCTGCAGCAAACTGGACATTTTGGACAATGGAAAGACATTTTACAGACATAGGACAAATGCGACAAATACAAAAAGGGAACATAAGCCAGACTGAGAATATGAAACGATGAAGTAGTGTGTTCAATCCTGTCCCGTGAGGGGAGTTGTAAAGAGCGTTACATCTGTGAGAAAAAGGCTGCATCGACACAGAAGACACGCAAATTCAGGGTTACGGAGCGCCGTGCCTCATCATCGTGAAGCCACAAATCACACATTTGAAGACAGTGACGTGACGATTCTAAGCGCGTGTGTTCTGTACATGCATAATGAGAGCGACAGGTTCAACGCAAATAAAGCATACACTGTAATGTTTATTCAGAAAGCACGTCGAGTATCAAACGGAGCTGGTATTTACATGTTTAAGTCTGTCGAATGGGTGCGCGTAGTCGCATTTTTCCATGAAGCAGAGATGCACTCCTTGAAAGCTTCATAGAGATGCAAATGCGGTGTCTGCAGATGACAGATGCTCACGTAAAGTCTGGCCAGAGCGATGGAGGCTGCTGCTGAATGGCCTCTACAGACTCAAGAGGGTGCATCGCCAAGAGACAGGGGGAAGATTTCTCTGTGGACATTACGATGAACCAAAGGCGCAAGCGTCAACATGAGTGTGGTGAGATGGATGAAGGAGGAAATAATTGTAAGTCATCCTTGGTATTTGGTTACTCTCACACGCCATCAAACTCAGTGATGGAAAATGTGCTTTATTGCCTCTGTGCTCCGGCAGCAGTGGAATAGCTGTACAGACCTTCCAAAGCACGTAAATCTCTTCAGCTTTCGCAGGGAAGTAGACTTTTTGCTCGACACATTTATCTACAAGAAGCATTACGCCATCGCCTGACCTGAAAACCTGAACTCCTCATGACACTTTTACAAATTAAGTTGATTTTTTTGATTAGAAAACTTGAGCAAGCAGAATTGTTGTTGTCATAAGGTTCTGAACGGGGCATATTCTGTAAAAGATGTATTATGTATGTTTTCTATTATGCTTTGCCTGGAATATTTCTAGTATAAAATTAGACATATCTACATTTATTCCTTGGAAAACATGTATTCTTACTGTGAGTGTGGCGCGCCTCCCAACAGATCTAACTTGTAACATGGCCTGGTGGCGTCAACTGCTCATCTCCATGGAGACGGAAAAAAATATGTACTTTTTCAGGTATCTTGTTTTAACTCAAGTTTGTTTGCATTTTATTTCACATTTCATTTCGGGACCACTTTAAAATAACTCCACCTTAAATTGCCTTAACAAAGTATGAACAAAGACCTAATTCACAATGAAAACATCATTTATTAAACATAATTCAGGTTTAGTAACTTAAGATTGGCGTTAGGAATGAAGGTAATTAGGGTAATAGGGTAAGTAATTACTAAGTCTGAATCATTCTTAATAAACTATTTGTTCAGTATGAATGAAGTCTTTGTTCATCTTTTACTAAGGCAAGAAAAGTTTTCAAAAAGATTTTTAAAAATACATTACACATTATTACAATACTTTACACTTGAAAACGACTTGCGTTTCATGGTTGATCTTATTCTTTCCCGGCAGTTAGACTATAGTGCCAACATACCTGAATGAGTCTAATAGTCTAATAACCTCCCATCACACTAAGTTATTAGATATATCAACTTTGAAAAGGCCGTCACATAATGATTGCTGTGTTTCCATTGTGTTGTTTGCGTTGTATGTGTGAACGTTTGAATTCATGGAAACACAGCTAAAAAAAAAATTGACTCATGTTTTCCATTTCTTTAATCTACATCTCTGCTCGAGGCCTCTAACCCTAACCCTCTGCTCCTCTTTATATCTGTTTTAGCAACAACGCCACAAATCTTTACATACGTTGCTATTGTTACGGTGGACTCCAGCTGCAATAAAAGCTTGAATTACTATTGCTAAAACATCTCCCCATATATGGTTTCTATTTCAGTGCAAGATGAAATGATACAGTAGCTTTCCAAATCTTGATGCACTTTCCAACAATAACAGTAGAGGTGTTATTCATAGAGCTAGAGACGCGCACGGGGATCTGGGCTGGACAAATGAAGGAGGTATTCCAGGGTTTACGCCGACAAAGCATTATAGTCTCATTAGGATATCATGGGGCGCCTCCAAACAACCAGGTGTGGTTTGAATGTTTCTTCATAATAATTATCTGTATTAGTATCATGTGAAACTCAATGATACATTTACCACCACCAGCACCACTACAACAACAACAACAACAACAACAACAACAGCAACAACAACAACAACAACAACAACAACAACAACAACAACAACAACAACAACAACAACAGACAGCAACAACGGCAGCAACAACCTGCACTTTAGAAAATCAAATAACCTGACCATAATGACCCGTTTGCCACGAACTGGTTCCAAGCCATTTGAAAAACATTGATTTAAACAGGCTTAAGAAAAGGGCAGCTGAGGTTCAGGGTCTTCATGCCAAGACAAATCCATGAGCGCCCTCTGGTGTACACTTTAGGTAAATACAACATTGACCCTGACTTCCATGCAGTACGCACTGATAGGCGCAAGAGGGCGCCGTTGTGGTTTTCTGCAGGCTCCTCAGAAACTTCCCAACCATAATAGTTTTTGTTTTGTTGCGCTTGCTTTATTCATTTCTTTTCTGCTCTATATTTACCCACAGTCTCTCTGTGCTGGGTTGTTTCCACAAAAGGCTTACCACACTTATCCCAGCTGCACTAAACATCAGCAAAACTCGTGCAGCTGAGCTCACCGGCAATGGAAATCAGTGATTCTGCTCAAATTAGGGTTAATCCCAAAGGATAATACTTTGTGTGTGTGTAAAAATAGCAAGCCATTATTTCGCCTGCTTGAATGTTTGAACAGAGACCATTGTTTGGCCAATTATGCAATAAGCCCTGTCACATTAAATCATCAATCATTTGTTGGCGTTCTGAGGAGGGGAAAGGGGGCAAACAAAAGTAATTATCGAATAATAAAAGGTATTGCCCATAAATATATTCTATGTATTATTTTTAAATGAAAAATAGTGGGCAAACACAATAAGTTATAGACTTAAATCTACATGACTCCACTTCAGGAGCAGAAGGTTTCATTTGCAGTGACAAGAGCTCACAGATATCTTGGCCCTTTTCCCAGGTGTGCGTCACCAAAGAGCCTAACAGACTTACACAGCTTAATGCACGTGCCACTTATGCTAGTGTAAACCAGGAATCCAGGAATGTTGTTATGGCACAGCCTTATTTTAAAAGAAAAATTTGATTCATTCTTTTCCTATGTGTAATTACTGTTGTGATTCATGTGCAATTACTGTGAAATTCATGTGCAATCCATGTGCTGTGGTGACACATATTCATGTGTAATTACTGTCGTGATCACATGCAATGGTATTTATGTATTTATTTATTTGTCTATGGGAGTTTTTGTTTATAGGAGATCTTCTACTGAAAGTGTTTTTCAGACTTCCTATAAGTGATCTGTTCTTCTGTATCTACCTCTGTATCTACCTGCGTTGCACCAATGAAATTTCCCCATGTGGGACAATAAAGGAATATCTTATCTTATCTTATCTTATCTTCCTCAAAATTCTACAAATAATACCTCATAATGACAACTTGAAAGAAGGTTGTCAGAATACTTCAATTATTTGCAAATGTATCAACAAAAAAAAGAACAAAAGCCAAATTTTGCCATGACACTCAATATTGAGCTCGGGTAGTTATTTTTTCCAGTGATCATCCTTGAGGCGCTTCTACAACTTGATTGGAGTGTGGTAAATTCAGTTGATTGGCCATGATTTGGAAAAGCACACACATGTCTATATAAGGTCACACAGTTAACAGTGACGTCAGAGCACAAACCATGAAGTCCACGGAATGGTCTGTAGACCTCCGAGACAGGAGTGTATCAAGGCACAGATCTGGGGAAGGGACTGAAAATGTCTGCAACATTGAAAGCTCTTGAGAACAGTGGCCTCCATCATCCGCACTCCACCAATCAGGCCTGTGTGGTAGAGTGGCCTGACCTCAGTAAAAGTACATGACAGCAGCTTGAAGGACTCTCAGACCATGAGAAACAAAAATCTCTGGTCTGATGAAACAAAGATTTCACTTCGGCTTGAATAACAAGTGTCATGTCTGGAGGGAACCAGGCACCGCTCATCAGCTGGTCAGTACTATTCCTACAGTGAAACCTGGTGGTGGCAGCATCAGGCTGTGGGGATGTTTGTCAGCTGCAGGAACTGGGAGACAAGTCAGGATCAACAGAAAGATGAATGCAGCAGTTACAGAGACATCCTTGATGAAAACCTGCTCCAGAGTGCTCTGGAACTCAGACTGGGGTGAAGGGTCATCTTCCAACAAGACAATGACCCAAAGCAGGAGTACAAAGGAGAAGCTACAGGACAACTTTGTGAGTTTGTGAGTGGCCCAGCCAGATAGGCTTAGGACGGGGTTAGGTTACATACAGTATATGTGCTAAAAGAGTTTACAGATGGTTTAGTTAGTGGAAAGGCACCTGCTCATTATAGGGATAAGTTTACATTCTGCAGATCATATTTCAATCATATGTCACTGTCTCAAGTGTTTCACACCAAACTATCTCACGTGTATAAACTAGGAGTATGTGACTTCTTCATAAGCTATGTGCTGAATTCCTCTCATTATTTGCAAACAAACCTGGAAATACTTGCTCTCCAGATCAAGGCTCAGAATTCCTTAATGTACGTTTGTCACTCTCAATTCTGGTTCTTCTTTTGCTGTGTTCCCATAGCCCTGAAAATATTTCAGAAAATAGAATTACTTTGATATATTTGGGTTGCATCAACCAGGCACTAATTTGAATCCCAGCTTGGGCTGCAGGAGACAGAAGGAGACAGAGGTACATGTTTGTCCTTTTGTCTCCTCAAACAACCCTCATACAGGATCAGTACTCCTTATTATGCTGCACTTATATTATGCAGTTATTCAAATGTTTGTTTTAACTGCTCAATTAAATTACTCCTCAAGTATAGTTACAGCTCAAAACACAAGAGTCCCCTAAACTTGCATTAACACTGATGCGTTTCAACACACGGTCTTCACCAGAGCAAAGTAAAAGAGATTTGATTTATTAATTCATCAGATTCTTCTCCAATAAGGTTATTCATAAAGATATCTAGAAACTGATTGATAATTTGAAACTATGCACTCATTTAAACACACACAAACCTTTACCAAATAGTTTCCGAGTGGTCTATACCAACCTAGCCTAATATTAGACTATCAAGATTGTAATAATTAATATACTGTTTTTTGTATTTTACAATTCTAATACTAAATCACATTAATTTAGCACAGATTTACAGAGAAGCTGAAAGGAACTTAGTCTTCAGTCGCCTATAATTGTGATAATAACCATGTGTGAATAGAGGAGCCACCATTCTGCCCTAATGAAAGATGCAGTGATAAGTTCTTAAAGAGAATAAGAAGTGAATGATTATTAAATCTAACTGTATAGCAACTTTCCCTGCCCAAAATGTTCTGTTATAATAAGCAAGTTTGGTTTTGCATCATCTCCTCATAGACTCTAAATCACACATCGACCAAATATTTCCCACTTTGCATCAGGCTTGCATCTGCACGTCTCTGTGGATGTCTTTCAACGGGCGAACGCAATCGTCTGCAGGAATACTCCCTGTCTCTGTGGAAACGCCACAATTTCGGAGGCCCAATCGGAGGGCAGCAGCTGATGATGCCCCTGTGAGGGATGCGCGCAACAATAGCAGGAAGAGAGTCCCGGCACCGTCCACCGCCGCCGTCCACGGGCCAGCTCTGACCCGGACAGTCTGCAAGAAGGAGCAAAGACCAGTGAAAACAAAAAACAGGATACTAGACTGAAATGATCTGTCCAGGAGGAGACATCTTTCCACCTAAAGCAAGCGTGAGGGGGGAGAGGAGTTTGCAATGGTAAAATGGATGCCAAAGTGAGTGATTTATTGCTTGAAAGAATAACAGAACAACACCTAATCATACATAAGCTCTTAAGTCTTAGGCAATTGGAATTTAGGTCTAACAAAGATAATAGAGAATGTTATGTGACTCGGCAGTAATTACGAACAATAACCTTATGATGCATATTCAAAGTATTTAAAATATCTGTTTGGTTTTCCCTATATGCATTTTTAATAATATAATAAAAACAATGTATACAAATCTATGAGACATCTTAGTAAAAAAAGAAAAATGATTGTAAATAAGGTGATGACTTTTGCATAGAGTGGTTTAGTCTTGCTCCTCATCTTGCTCCTGCAAATGTGTTTCCATGATAAGACCTCAGGTTATGGCGTCAGCTCAGACAAATGCTTTCATTTCCAAGTCAAATGGCTCGTCAGTCAGAGCCTGAGGAGGTTTGCTGCTGCTGTGAGGGGCTCGGACATGATTAGCTTTCACTGACAGACATGACTGTTACTGTTTCCTTTTAGAAAGTGGTTAAGCATAAATGATTCAGTTCAACTTGAGAAATCTCTTGGAGTTTGGAGCCAATGGAGAAATGCAAGAATACATTACAAATACGAAATAGAAATAGGCATGTGTGAAATTAAATTATATAAAAAAGGCTGACATTAAGTTTGAGTGTAAAAGGCATTTCGGTGCAGTGTTGTCATAAAACTAAAAATCCAAACTCGACTTCGATAAGAATAAGGAAACCCCAAAACAATTTAAATTCCACAATGATAGTTAAGAACACTTTGTTGAAACATTGGTTGTGATTTTTAACACAAACTAATAGTACTTTCTTATATATTTCTACATCATTTACTCTTTTTATATACTTTCTTAGTGCTAGTTCTGTCTGAAAGGTCAAATGTTGTATGTTATTTATTTTAGGTACTTGTGTTTGTGAATTCTGTTCATTGACAATGGCAATAAACATTTTCTGATTCTGAAATGTCAAGTTTCAATACCAGTTTTGGTATAGATTACTATCTGATTTTGTAATACATTTGAAAACCCTACTGTGTAATCAAATAGTTTTGCTTACCTTAGATAGGCCTATAGTCTATAGGCATAAGTAGGTTTAGATTATATTTTTCTTTCCTTTTTGTTCCTACTTTTTGTTCCTTATTTCTGTTTTTCTGTCCCCCCAAACTAAATGAATTGGTTTGAGTTATCTTAGTAATGTCATTAAGCTTACATGGTTTAAATACAATGACGCCTTCCCCAGTCTGTGTAATCATGTTTTTGGCAGCTGTGTGTTGTGTCACGTGGCTCTGTTGTTGTGGCGGCTGCGTGATGACGTATGAGCAGGTGAGGAGGATTACGTAGAGAGAGGCGCGCGCGGTGCTGCGTGTAGCTTCCATCCACAGATCCGGGGAAAAGCGCGTCTCCTCCACCGCATGTCTCTGCTCTCGTAAGCCGACTGACAGTGACACTTTTCCGGGCTTGGATGGACTTGATGGGGGCAGGGGTAGACTTTCCCTGCGGCGTGTCGAACCTCCGCGCCCCGGGGCTGTGGACGGTCCTCTCCCAGGTAAGAACTGCCGAGGACCGCTTTGTGGGGAATGGATGGAGATGTGCAAGAGAAACTTTTTTATCGTCTCTTTATAGTTAGACTGTTGTTGTTGTTGTTGTTGTTGTTGTTGTTGTTGATTAAAAAAAGAAAAAATGAAGAGAGAGAGAAAGAGAGAGAACTGGTTGTCATGGTTTTTAAGATGGCTGTTGCACATTTTTCTGTTAAGAGTTTAACTATCAAATTGCAGATTTGTTGCTTTATTGGTTTATATATTTTTATTTTTTATTTAGTGAATGTTATTGTTTTTCTGTTTCTGTAATTTCTTTGTGATTTTAATGCATTTTTCCTGCTGTGGGAAGAACTTTGAATTGCCTTGTGTATGAAATGTGCTCTACAAATAACACTTGCCTTGCCTATATTTCTGTTATTTCTGTGTTCCAAATAATGAAACGAAAACCGGCACAAAGGTTGACAAGTTCTCTGTCAACGTGATATTATTTGTTGGCAATAGCTTCAGAAAGTAGTGCCATTATTCAACACCAAAGACGTGATTGTTGACAGTTGAAAGGACCTCTAATTCCAACCATTCAAATGTTAAATTTGTGTTGCCAATGTTTTACATGTTAGGATTTTTCTTTCTGAAACAGTGACTTTCCTACAGTTATACAGACCCCTGCCGTCCATTTGAAATCAGGACTTTATAACGTTCTATAAAGTGTACACACAACAATTTCTAAGCAGTTTCTTATTTCAAACTTACTCCTTTTATGTTATTCCTATATAGGCTTTACAGGCAAGTTATGATTATTTTTGGAGATGCATTTGCTAAGGCAGATAGAAAACAACATCGAGATAGGCCATATCCTTTTGAATGTGATAATATCCATACTCCTCAACTGCACCTGCTGCTGCCCTGTGTGGATTTATGTTTGGGTTTTATTGGTGTGCACAGGTGACAAAGATAGTATTCTACTGACTGTTGACTACGTAAAGAACAGTGTGTGGGCCGTGTTGTTAGGTAAGGTAATAGTAGAAGTCAGTGTGTTGTGATGAGTCTAATCCACTTTCCTCCATATGGCACGTGTGAGGAGATGAGTGCCACGAGAGACCACAGATTATAGATTACAGATTATACATTCAGTTCATTTATGACGTATATTATTGAAGAAGCTTGATCAATGTTATGTATAAATTAATTATAATGTTATCAGCGTATTACCATGTTATGTGTTGCTTTTGGTTGTCTGTCTGGTGGTTCACTAATTGCTGTTATATAAGTAACTTTGACATTCAGATCTTTTATTTGGTCATTAATTTTTCTCTAATGATGGGCCTTGTTTATGAGCAGATAATGAGAGGTTTTCCGTCTCAGTGCCCATCTGTGCTTCGGAACCAGTTCAGCCGCACAGGCCTGATGAACATTACTGTAATATTAATGATGAGCACACTTCACTCACTTCACTGTAGCTGTGCACTGCATTGCCACTGCCCTTGTGTGACTGCGCTACAAGAATAGTACACAAGAAATGCAATTCATATTTTTGTCTTTTATGTTCATTCATTTTTTCATTTCCTCTCAGTGGTTTGAGCTAATACTATTGCTTCTATGAGCCTAAAGTGGGACTATGACCACACTTGCAGGATATACAAGGTTATTTAGATTCATCTTACGACTAATCGACTAATTGTGACTATTCAACTATAAAAAAAATCATAATTTTATCATTGTAATTTGTTATCTGGAGTTTACAGACTCTAAACACATATGAAAATACATTTTATAACAAAGACAGTCCCTTTATTAAATTATATTCAAATAAATAAACTATTTCACATTTTAATAGTAAATATTCTCTATCTAGAACCCTTCAGTCATCATATTGCAACCTTTTTGGGTTCACAATGTATTTAAAGTGTTCAATAGAAATAAAATTAGTCGACGAAATGAAAAAATAGTTGAATTCCTGCATACAAATCAACCCAATGCTTTTGAAAATCTGTGAAAAACAATAGCGATAGTGCATAACCCACACAGTTTGACGATAATAATAATTCATGTTTAAATCTTGCTGATATAAAATGACTAACATACAGTCATAGTACGTGTCTCTCATCCAGTTTGGGACTTGACTTCTCACTCCTTTGGGTGTCGTCCAGCTCGGCGAGGCGTCCGTGCTGAGCGTGGCAGATTGGCCCAGTGCGGCGCGAGGATGAGCTGGCTGTCACGTGCCATCTGGAGGCTCAGACCTAAATGCCCTCACACTCTCTTACCCGCAGGCACCACTCTTGAGCTGAATAGGACTGACAGCCGGGAGGTCAAAGGGCACCACCTATCACGTAGACGGACTCCTGCTGCGGCTGCATGTCGGTGAATGATAAGGCCGTGAAGAGAAAGTGACATGGCCGGGGCAATGAGCTCTAAATGGTGTGAGAAGATATAGTGCACAGACTCAGAGTTCAAATGTCACAAGGTTATCAAGGCATGCTTATTGCACTTTTTGTAAGAGAAGTTGGTATGTCACAGTAAAACAGACATTTTTGTGGAACTTGTAATAAGACATCAAACGTATTTTACCACTGACCTTCTTCTTCTTCTTCTTCTGCGTTTTATGGCGGCTGGTATCCAAGTGTTACATTACCGCCAGACTTTATTCTATAGACCTTTTTCTTCAGTTCAAAGCCCACGAGTTCAAAGCACATGAGATCCTCTTCTTCTTTTGGTGTGTTGTCCTCTTCTTCCTTCTTCCCAATGCTTCCGCCCACTGTAATTGTGATTTCTGGAGTTACTTCTGTTGTCGTCGCTATGCATTTACTGTGGACAGGAGACCAGCAACGACAAGGTTCTCGATATACAGTCAATCAGTCATTTTCACATCTAATTTTCACTTATTACTGTTGTGTACGAGTTGTAGACGACTAGTTCTCTCTTATCTAGCTTGAGTTTGGTAATGTGGCAGACATGTTGCAGTCCCAGGTCATAACTTTTGTTGTTACAAAAGGAATTTGTCTCTGTGCGCACATCTAACATAGAGTGTGTTCAACAGAGCCACACTTTGAACGCCTCGCTGAGTGACGTTTATGTGACTGCACTTCAGCCTTAGAAGCATTCCTTCATTTGCACAAATAGTCTAAACAGGAAATATTTGTTGTTTATTTCTTATATAGAACTTTAACAAATATGTCTTTAATAACAAGATAACAACATGATCTGTTTCATTATTGTTCTAAAATCTGTAACACTGCATCTTTTTAGTTACATTTATTATTTTTGCTTGTTTTAAGAAGCCTAAATTCTTCCCATGCCTCCTACTTAGTCAGACACGGCCTGTCCACCCTTTGAAGTGATTGCTGATAAATCATTACGTCTGTGTGGAATCAGCAGTTACTCTTCTGACATTCTAAAGATCCATACCACCATTTCACCAGCTTTCCTGCACACATTAACACTTTTTGTTCATTGTTTTACATATTACAGTAAGGCTAGAGTAAGGTCTGGCTGTAGAATTCGCTGACAGCTGTGAAACCACGCCGTTTGAGAGCGCCTATGACTAGACCGTCCTTGAGAAGAGCTGCGTGTTGTCAAAAGGCTATTTTAACCCACTCATTTCGTACCGCTCGAACATGAGTCGCACTCTGAGTCATTTCTTTAAGCCGCACTCAGCTGTCCGGCGCAGCAGATGTTATGTCCACGGCCCATTCCCATCTTCAGACGGGCTCTTCCCTAGTGTTTCAGACTAACCCAGCCCCCGGCAGACCGCTCTCTTCCTGCCCCAGGATGCACAGTATTGACGCGTTCACCAGCGCTGCAGCCGCTCTGTCCGTCCCTTTGCTGATGTGTTTGTGAGCGGAGCAGGAGAAGGGGGAAGCAGCTGTGGTTTCCTCCAGGCTCGCTCGCTCGCTTGCTCTTGGTCGGGCAGGAGCTCCAGCGAAATGCCCTGGAGGAGAAGGAGCTCGTCCGCACTCCTTCTGCTATCTGGACGGGTCATCGGCCGAGCCAAGGCCAGGTAGGAACGAGAAGATGTTATTCACAGCAGCAACAGCAGCAGCAGCAGGGTAATAATGAAAATGATGGCTTAAGTAACGTTCTTGGGTTTAGTGATGATTTCTGTTGACCAGATTTAATGTTTAGATCTGGTTTAGTCCGTCCTGGAGCCATTATTCTAGACTTATTCAATTTGTGGACAAACACTTATTCTAGACTTATTCAATTTGTGGACTACTGTTAATTCTATAGTACATTGCGAGTTTTTGAATATATTTCTCAACCAAATAAAGGTTGAAATATGGAGAATGAAGGCTTCTGATTGATATAACAATGCGGTCTTTGTTATTAAAAGGTATTTTCTAAGTTGGTGTATTCAAGCTAACAACGGTCAAAATATGACTACAATTATTTTCATTCTGGTCGTGATTAGTCCATCAATCATTGCAGCACTTTGCATGTGTAACTTTCTGTATGACGCATATTGGGAGGGCTGTTTGGGTCAGATATTGGGTCAGATCTGCTGCTGTCGACTCAAGCACAGGGCAAGAATTTCCACACGTTTAGTTTACATTTGGTGTGCGCACTAATGCAGGAGGATTAGCTTGACCTTCATATCAAATCACAGTTGCCAGATCACATTTTTTTCTTCGACCTGCTGCATGCGTGTCTTGGAGTGGCTGAAAATAGTTGCCGGCTTTGTGAAGAAACTTTCTCAGGCGGGTGCTCTCTGCAGGAGCTGTAAGAGGCTTGACGTGGATTAACCTCTGGTCCTTTTAACATGAGCCTCAATCTCAAATGGATTTAGTGATTTCTCTGACAGAGTCGCGCACGGCGGCATTACCTTGCATTGTTGACTATTATTGTACACAGAAATTGACATTTAGTCTATTCTTTTCAGCCAGAGGAAGCTTCCTGTTGATGCACATGGCATTGAGAAAAGAAACATTATCGACAAGGTGACATTTTGAGAGCCAAAACATAAGCAAAACTAGACAGTGTAAATGGCTTTTTTGTTACATTGAAACAACCAAGCTATGGAAAATGTGAACGCCTCCCTTCCTCTTTTTTATGAACAGGGCAAATGAATGAGGTTTTAGTTATGCATTTTTGGTTAATCACAAGGATTCTTCCTCTTGATATAAAATGAGAGGCAGAAACGTAACAGTAAAATGCAGCTGAATCAATGCATTTTGCTGACATTGATAATTAGGCCCGAGCGCCACAAGCTGGCGAGAGGCCTATTAATCTCGTAAGGCCGTGCGAAGCACGGCTGCGAAAGTGCGCACGTAGTGCGCACGAAATCGAGCGCGAAGCGCTCGCCCACTTCCAAACACTCACTAACGCACTCCTTCACTCACGCACGCCCCGTGCATACTAATTAGTAGTAGGAAAATGGAACTTTACCGTCGTAAACGGGCGAAGCCCGTGCAAAAGTACGCACTAAACAAGCACTTTAAATTGGGATGACGACCCCGCTTCGCGGTCGTCATCCCCTTATAAAGCACTCATTTGCGCTAAGTAGCTCATGAATACGTTCCCCATATCTTGCATGTTCCGTGCATATAAGCATGTAATACAAAAATTGAACATTATTACTGTATAGAGGGCCAAAAACACAAAGTGGGCGGAGCCCACTCAAAATTAACGAAAGTACCCGTCAGTGACCAGGGACCCACACCATGAGGTAGGAAAGCGCGAGCGCTTTCCGAAAATGTATAGTTTATGATATTTGAAAAATGGGAAACATTGTTTTCGCATCGGAATATTATTCTTTCTTTCTTTCTTTCTTCTATTTTTCACCCAGTGAACATTGACGAAAAGTCACAAAAATTAGCACACCTCTAAAAATCGTGCCTCTCTACATTCTGGCTATTTCCTTTTTCTAAAATTTAAAAAATTGGCGCGTCAGCGCCCCCAAATGTACCAAAAATGCATTGAGAGATGGGAAATGACCCCAAAAAAATCTGATCGTAGAATCATGAAATTTGGCGCAGAGGTAGATGGTGACAAGAGAAGTAAAAAATATTATTACGGCAACGCCGTCCGCCCAACCAAATGTCGGCCATATTGCTTCAAAAATGGCTAAACATGACTTCGGAGTTTTTCCAAACGTCGTACTTTTACGAACTCCTCCCAGGGCGGTGGCTCTAAAAAGCTGAAATTTGGTGAAAATGCTACTGAGGAGTGGGACATCAAAAGTTATCCAAATTACATTGATACCTCTCACGGTCTCTGTGCGGCGAAGCCGCAAACTGTAGCAAGAATTTCAGAAATCTCCCAAATTTAACATTTCTGCCGTTTGCGCAGATAAAGTCCGAATTGCGTCAAATTAGAATCAGTTGTTAAACTCTTTGACCTAAACCTACTTGAAGTGAAATAAATTAATTTGGAGCCACAGCGCCCCCTACAGATTTTATATGGAGGTTAAATGTTTAGTTTGGCGAAATTATATGAAATTTGACACACAACTCAATTTTAGAATCCCCATCAAAAAAGTCAATGAGACCCATGTCATAATTGTTATGGCGTTGCCGTAACGATGACCGAAACCTTCCATGTTATTCCAATGGGGAAATCGCCAGAACATGTTTACACTTTAGACTTTCACAAACTCCTCTTAGGGCGTTAGCCCTATTAACCTGAAATTTGGTGAGACTCATCTTTAGGGGTGGACCATCAAAAGTTATCCACATTTTTATTCAAAGAGTCACGGTGTCTGTGCGGCTAAGCCGCACATTTTGCCAAGAATTCAAAATAAAATTGCTTTTTGATGGTAAAACAAAGGGGAGAAGATGTGACAGCACCACAGATTCAGCAGTAGGCGTAATAAAAGGACAATTGGGGCGCGTTAGCGCCCCCTCCTCTTGCGGCGTAGCTGCGGCGGCGTGGCGAGGGCCGATCATTGCCGCTTGCGGCTTTAATTTAGTTTGGAATTGCTCCGCTGAGATTCATTTCTTCCTGGTTTTAATATTCTTAGTGACCAATCGCAGTTAAGGGGTGGAGTTTCAGGTTTTACATTTTTGTTATATCCAGGATTTCTTTCATCGAAACAGTCCAGATTAGGTTTTTGCCTCTACGTTTCTGTGTTGCGTGCTTCTTTTAAAGAAAGCATAACGTTTGACTGCTTCCATTTGGATGTATGCATGTTTAATTCAGATAAAACTGTGAACATTTCTCTGTCTTTAATTCATTTTCATAGAAATCCTGCTGTATGAACTTTAAACACTCATAAACACTGTTAGCTAATTAGCATCTAACTAACACATCCAGACCAAACTAACTAAGTTTCAACGGGGTGCAAGTATGATACTCTTCTTATACAGGTAATTATTTAACCTGCTAAAAATGAGGGTGCAAACCTTCCCTAATGCACCTTCTGCCCCTGTGTAGGAAGGAAAATCTCCACTCCATAAACGGGGCTTTGGAATGAGATAAACCTGATCGACGAGTTGCACTTAAGACTTTCCCCTCTCTCTCTCTCTCTCTCTCTCTCTCTCTCTCTCTCTCTCTCTCTCTCTCCCTCTCTCTCTCTCCCTCTCTCTCTCCCTCCCTCCCTCCCTCTCTCTCTCTCTCTCACATAACTCTCAGTTGCATATCAGTAAACCTGGGCTCTAGTATGAGGACAGACAGGTAGGACGACTACCCTGGCTGTCGTCAGAGCGCTTGTTATTGTCAAAACCACGGATAATATATCACTGTTATAGTATTTGAATAACTTACTTTGGAAAAGCTGCAACAGAGCTGCATTGGTGTTAAGATGCTTAAGTTAATTACTTATCATTACTTGCAAATCAATGCATTACAGCATTGATTTGCATTGTGATTTTAATCAAGTGCATTGACTTGTTCGTTTTGGTTTCAGGCATTTTTGTAATTAAAACAAATGTACCGGTATTTGTTTTTCCTGTGGGGCCGAATGAGCTTGCCACATTATATGAATGAAAGTTAAGCATGGTTTTGAAATATTATTGAATTGTGTTGTGAAATCTGACTGGAAACTGGTCTTATTATTTATACTGGGCTGGGCCATATCACTCAACGCTACAGCACAGTACACAGTATATCATCATTTGCTTTCGGGGCAATATTGAATTACAGCTGATTGTGGACGCTTACGCCTAGAGACACATTAACATCGACTGTGGAGGTTGTGCAGAGCCTGAGACACTAATGAATGGAAAAGACAGTGAGATGTGGAAGCAGAACTTCCTACTATGACTTATCCTTAAAGTCTATGACAGGGCTCATGTTTTGTTTGGTGGGATAGCGCCTCTGCAAAATACTTAAGTTGTACATCAGTCAAGTTGCAGTTTGTCAAGAAAATTTGAAAAATAAAAGTAAAACAATTGCAGGAAGTAGATCTGCGTTTTCAAACAGAATCCCTCTGTGATGTCATCAATAAGTGACATTTCATTGAAAAATACTTTTCTGACAGTTTAAATTATAAATCATGTTCACGACGTTTTAGTGAAATGTAACACAGGCACAAATATTAAAGGTCACATTTAAGTATTTTATCTCGTTTCAATTACGTCTTTATTGCAAATTGTACATCATGATAAACATTTTAAACTGTATTACCATGCCCTATCCTGAAAATTAAAAAAAGAAAGTTGATCACTACATTTGTACAGTCATCAGTGAACAATGGCACTTATTGTTTTATTAGTCAGTGT
>NW_027315823.1:30049223-30099223 GCF_026437365.1 Eucyclogobius newberryi | reverse complement strand
TACTACTTCTTACCAAATATGTACCAAATATGTAGCACTCAAGATGGCTGTTAATAGGCTTTCATCAGTTGTCATACGCCAATATCAAGAGAATGACTTAGACATGTTATATCTTGACTCTCCATAGAACAATAGTATATAGTCTTTCATTTAACATTTAGACTTTATTTATCCTCCTCTTCCATGTCTGTATTTAAAGTGTTATTCAAATGGCCCATCCCCGGTGTGTGTCAGGCCGCAGTGAATGTCCTGCTCTTTCACAAAGGGCCGCTGTCACAATCAAAGCAAATCACATGTAAAGGCCAGGCTGTTATTCTCTTCTATTTCTCCATGTCTGATGCTTATCTGGGACTTTTTGTTTCTGTGTAAACACTTGCATCCACCTGCAGCGGGAACAAAAGGCTGCACGGTGCTGCTAGTACCTGTATAACTCAGAGTTTTAGGGCTCAAACGGGCCTGGACGGTATGATTATAAAAGAAAATCGATCACACTTATCCTGGTTTGATCCAAGTTGAGTCCTGATGTAGAGTCGGTTTGGTCCTATTCTAGTCCTGGTTGAGTCCTAGTCTAAACCCAATTGTAATGTGGTTTGTCTAAATTTGGAAGGTTCCTGTCGGTGCCGATCCTAGGCCCGGATAAAGGGTTTTGACATGGAACAACCTAGTCAAATGAAACAGAAATATATTGCTAATATGGAAAATTACCTAATTACAACAGAAGTGATTGCCTCAATTCCACTGGGCAAGGGTAACAAGCATATTTTATCATTGTCATCATCCATACTTCAGATCAGAATCAGAATCAGAAAAAGCTTTATTGCCACAGTCCGAAAACATAGGAGCAATGAATAAAATAATAATAATAGCAACGTCTATAGGGTCAAATGTGGCTTGCATAATTTAAGAATTCACTAATAAAATAAGGTGCAAAATGAACTTGGTCTCAGTATTTACACAGATATTTACACAAAAATGTACTTGTGTCTCTAAAGGAAGTTTTTGAGCTCTACTTAAAAGTTTCCCTATACAACATTGTGGAATGATCTGTATGTAATAAGCAGGTATATTGTTTTTCCCCAGACTCTTCGCCCTGAGTCCAAACGCTCTGACGACATGGCATCGGTCAACAAATCCCCTCTGGCAGGTAAAAGTCTGCCCGCTCTCCCCTGCCATATGTTTGACGTCAAAGCAAGCAGATCAGTCCACAGCTTGCTTTCTGTAGCGTGATTGGTTAATCCAGGGTAGATCCTCGCACTACGTTTACCAGCGTTAAGTGTATTCATTTGCTCTGATTGCATCCAATGTACGAAAACTAAGCACTCATAGTTGTCGTATTGCACAATTTGTTTCCAACTAAAAGATCAGTACGCATGGAAAGATATATTTAGAAGTTGCCCTGTGGCGTTTTCCTTGTTCGATTAAGAAAGCAAAAAAACGCAATTCATTTCCTCGTTCTTTTTCATTGTTGTTGGTTTTGGTTTTGAGTGTTTCCCCATTGCAGAGAATTTTAAGTTCCTTATTGTTTTCTTTGCAGCTGTATCTTTAGATCAGCGTGGCGGCCCAAAAGATGAGATTTTTATCACCGATGTGGCTTACTGTGAGCAAGCGGTCATCCTCATCAAACAGGCCAAGCTCCCCCAGACCACCTACCAGCGCCGCAAAGAGGACGGCACACTGCCAGTAAGCACCAACCATCAACTATACTGTACTTTTAAAGGATTTCAAAGTACTTTGTAATAGAAAACGATAGATAAAGTTGCATGTAGAAAATACAGAAATGAATGTTAATCCATTTGCATCATTATGACATTAAAAAGCACTTCATTGTACTCATTGTAAGTGTGTGTTTCAAAAAGTTTCGTTTTTCTTACTATTTTCTTGAGACACAATTTTAGTTTGCAAATTGGGTCAATCAGGAGTGGAATTCTATATGAAATTACTTCTCGGCTGCTTGTTAGATAACAGTATTAACGTGGGATGAATGAATAAGCTCCAAACAAAGGGATAGTTTTGTGAGATTATTTCCCTAATCGAGGTTGGATAAGTGATTTAGCCAAACCGGAAAATGAATGGACACTAAGCACATTGTTTATGCGTCTGCGCTTATATTCATCTCTGCTTAGGCATTATTGTGATATGTGTTCTCTCTCATTTTTAGAGAGTGGTCTGCCCCAAGTGCCGTTTGGGAGTGACCCGGATCCACGACTTGTCCCAGGCTGACATGAAGAAAGTGAGACAGTTAGCGCTCATCGACATGACAGCACTTAGCGATCTCCTAGAGCTGGAGGTCAAGAGGAACAAAAGTGGAAAGAGAAAAAATCCAGGTACGTTTTTGCAGGCTACAGGTTAATTGACTGTAAAGGTAACTGTAAAACAGTGTTACACAGTGCGAAAATGCTAGAGTTATGCAACTTCACTAGAATACATCCACTTCCACAGATATATCACCTGACAACTGAGTTATTTTACAGAAAGCATTCTTTTTGGAGTTCCCTTGGCGACGCTGCTCGAGAATGACCAGAAAGTGAAGCCACACACCTCCATTCCTCTTTTTATGCTGGCAGTAAGTCACACAGACACTTCCAATGAAATTATGTACGCATTTTGAATTCTGTCCAAAGGGCTTTTTATTTTGTTTTAAAATTGAGTTTGAGTTAAGTTAAGTACATTGGTGTAGTTTACTCATTCATTTACTTTCAGAGGGTCATCATTTTATGCTACACTCTGGGCAATTATGACTTTTTGTGTGTGCATTTATCTGTAATTTAGTGTGTTTCTGTCAAATACATTACCACATCAAGTTGCAATTTTATTATAGATGAAAACCCTTCACAAAATGGCACTTATTACACACAGTGTTACTATTATTATTTCAGTTTCTAAAGACTTTGTGGTCTATGTTCAAAAATCAATACTTTACTCACACTTACAATGCAAACGTATTTAGTCTGGTTTAGTTCATGTGAAGCACTTTGGCTGGACACAGACCTGTATTGCAGTCTTCTGTTTGTGCCATGGTGGGCCACACCCTGCTGTAGCAGCAGTTACATTGAGTTACCAGTAGAGGTGATCATGAGATTGTTATCTTCACCACACTGTCTGATAATGGCCCTTTACCTCTCTCTCTCATCTCTGCAGCTGCTGTCATTTCTGGAGAAGAAAGGTTTAGATTCAGAGGGGATTCTGCGAGTTCCTGGCTCGCAATCCAGAATAAAGGTACAACGTCTGGATATATATTTTTACAGTCCAAAACAATCAGGTGTTACTAAGAATACCTCTTCTTTGGTCCTGCTGTCTGGTGTTTCACAACATGAAAAATGTTGGCGTCTATCCAATATTGACTTGGTGAAATGTCACAATGTGACCATGTTTCTGCAGTTTAACTACTGTTGACATTTAGAAAGAATGGTCTCATACGAAAAGATCAATATTGTCTTATTGTGTAACTCCCACCAAAACCTTATCACACTGTATTTAATTCCTGTCTGAAAGGTATAGACAGTTACACAAAGTCACCAGGAGAGGGCACCCTTCATCTCTGTGGGATAAAGGTGCAACACTGTTGTTTGCGCTGCAGATGAATAGAAAAAATGGGATTAATATGAGATCTTTTGATATTATATTGGGTAGATAATCATTGAATTGAATTATTGTGTGCAGACACCATTAAAATATAATTAAATTAATAATTCAAAGGCCCAATATGAGACTAAACAAGTTTTACAACTAACAATCAAAGAATGACAGTGTAGTGTTAACTCCATGTGTGTGTCTCATCTTCAGAGCCTGCAGCAGAGTTTAGAGAACACTTTCTACTCAGGACAGTTCAGTTGGGATGAAGTGAGCCCAAATGACGCCGCCGCCCTCTTAAAGAAGTTCATCCGCGAGCTGCCTGCGCCTCTGCTCACACCAGAATACCTTAACACGTTCAGCGCTGTCAGAGGTAAGTCCCTGTAGCCAAGCTTGTGTCGAAGTAATTGTACACAGAATGCTATGTACTATGCTAAATTACCCTAATGGAAAACTCAAAGACCAGACAAGCATGATGCGTTCCCTCATCTGTTCCCTTTGGGCAATTTGAGTTTACTTCCATTTATAGTTGCAGTAGAAACACTTGGACATAGTCTTGACCCACAACTCTTCCTTTAAATGTCCTCAGGTTATGCCTCATCTGAAAACTAATTAAAATATTGCACTAACGATCTCTACTGCAAATTGTTATGTCTTTGGGATATGTTTATGTCTTTTTAACGTTTTTTTAATCAAATCAATGAGGGACTTTAAAGCTTTGGACTTCTACAGGTCAACTGCAAAAGGTTATAAAGCCTCTGATCCATCACTAATTCCCATATTAGCATTGTAGCACTGAAAATATTAGTATCACTATTTATTAAGTCCTTTTTTCACAGTGGAATTAGTTTGATCTCCTTCCAGATTGAGACACACTAGATTTCTATTACGCAAGCTCCCATTGTAGTACTCTGACACAGCCCTTCATTATTTGGTTGAGGGTGCGGCATTTTCCGAAGTCAGCAATGTGTTACTAATAATAAACATAGAGTAACATTTGTTTAAGTCACACTGTTCTTTAGAATGTACTTGTTGACATCAGGCAGTGAGGATTTATTATGTTATAAGACCTGTTATTAAAAGGTCTTAGTAGAATATGCAGTCAATCAGAACTGAGAAGTAGCATATATTTTTGAATTAAGTTTGTACAGTTTTATATTTTGGAGGGAAACCGTACATATTAACAAGTTTTGTAATATAGTAACAAAGGAAGGTGAAGTCAGTCAGAATAAGGTCATTTCTGACAAGTTTAGGCTGCAAGAATAATCACAATCAAGTTGGAATCCCAGTTTGGATGCTTGTAATTAGCAAATCGCTAACACTGCAGTCAACACTACATCATTTCGGGTGCAAATTATTACAAAATCTAACAAGCGTATAGTTTAGACCTCACAAAAATGCATGGAACTCTTTCTGGACAGAATCCTATTGTTGCAAATTGTGATATTCAGACATGTTTTTGTTGATATCTTTGATTGGATTGCACTTTAAAGACTAAATATAATGTCAAATGTAGTGCATCATTCGCACGACTTAATTGCCTCGCATTTTCGTTACTATTACATTAGTATTGTGTACTCTCACTTTAGGACAGATTCTATATACAATTTTTCCTCGTCCTCATATGACACAAGGTGGACCGCCCTTTTCCCCTCTTCTAGCTCAGCAGGAGCAACTTATAATTACCTAAATGTCTTTACCTTGATGAGAGCTCAGTGGGATCCTTATCTTTGCCGCCTCAGCTCCAGCAATCAGCCATCAAGATGAACAAGTTGATAGTCTTTTTATAAGCATCTTTGCCCTACATAGTCATAAATACTAGACTAGAGCACGGTGTCTACCCCCAATGGCAGAAACTGTGAGGTACAAGTACAGTTTTATTAATGGGATCTGATTGATGACTCACTTATGAATGGTATGTACGTGATGGATGGCCCACGACCACAGAGTCATAAGCTAACAAAGCTAATAGCCACCTGTCAGACGTGCCATTAGACCACGCAATATCAGGAAATGAAGACGTGCGATCAAAGATATATACGTTTTATTTATTTTTAATTGTATTCGTCTCTCTTTTTCAGACATTACAGATTTGAAACAGAAGCTGCACATGCTGAACTTACTCGTACTACTGCTGCCCGAGCCAAACAGGAACACGCTGAAGGTGGGACGCTGTCTTTCATTACGTTCACTGTCGTAGAATTCAATTGAGCCCAGTTTTCACGCATAGTTTATTGGTATTTATTGCAAAAAATAACCCATATTCTAATGAAAAAAATAAAAGCTGTTTGTGTTGACAGTCGAGGGTTGCAGTTGTGGGGCTAAATGTCTTTTAAGTCTGCAACATCTGTTCAAAACTCCTCAGAAAGGCTGTCCACATACGCTTAATTTCTCCGGCGTACATTGTTAGCTTTTATTAGATCTTACTAGTAAACCACCATGAATCATTCTAAAGGCGCAAGCTTTAAAGCCCACCTGAACTAATTATTCTGACTCCGACTGAGCAGGAGCTGTCTCTGTGCATTAACACGGCTGCATTTCCACTGCAATAATCCACCCCATTTTCCACTTGTACATTTATTTCTCTTAATTACAATTGTCATTTAGGCTCTGCTGGAGTTCCTGTGTAAAGTGGTGTTGAGGGAGAAGAAGAACAGAATGAACCTCTGGGCTGTAGCCACCATCATGGCGCCAAACCTCTTCCTCCATAAAGCTGTGCCCAGTAAACTGACCGAGGGGTCGGAGAAGGGACACGCAGAGAAGGCAGCGGATGTGATGAGGCTCCTGATACGATACCAGGACCTACTCTGGACGGTGCGTGAACTAAAAACAGTTATCATGAAAGTCCTGGCCGGTGGTGCAGTGGTTCGAGGTTTTGCACATGTGTGGTTGTTGCCACCTCGTCGCTGTACAGTCCAATAATGCCTTCGGAAGAAAAATATATATTGTTTTAATTAACATGAAAACATTATACAGAAAATACACTATTCTATTTCCCTTAAAGGTAGATTATGTAAGATTTTTTAGTCAAATGTCCTAAACATGTTCAAATCAAATGCCAAATGTAACAATCGTAATGCTGCCTGATTCTTAATTACAAAAACACTGGACATGACGGTCAAGTTGTCGATTGTAATTTGGGGTATTGGTTCTCAAAACGTCATTACCCAATCAGAAAGCAGAATGAGCCACACGAGTCTCTCATTTGTGTTGCCAGTTCCTACGACTAAATGCAGTGTGTTTATCTCTGCATCTGACCACTCGCTACCTAAAGTCTGGACGTTCTTTTCCGAGCTGGACATGAGGCACGGCCTGTTTATGCCCTGAGAATGAGGAAAACTGGCTTGTGTACCTTTTTTAAACAGAAAGAGTGCAGGCTACAAACCGCCCCTTCAACACGCTTTAATTTGAGAGGAAAAAATCTAAATAATTTGACATGAAAAGGACAACGGAGCATATTATGGTGGTTTCATGACATTCTGAGGAGAGTCTGAAAGGCGATGAAAGAGTTGCCATCACGCCGAATGTCTGTCTCTGTCAACAGGTGCCGAACTTCCTCATGAGCCAGGTGCGACGGCTGAACGAGAACACCAGCCGTCGATATCAGTTTTACGATCGGCGCTTCAAGAACCTGCTGAGGAAGATTCACACCGACAGCCGTGAAAAGCCGGAGAAAAATGTCCCTGAGGTGAGCTTCTCGTACACTCTCTTGTCTTATAGAAGTGATACTCATGACGTTATGAGGATTAATGCAACACGTGGTTCTGCTCTAGATGTGCCGCACAGTGAAGATCCAAGTTGGAGACACACAGACCAGCACTATGGAGATTCATCTTAATATTAACTCACGGACCTGTGACATCTTGGCTCAATTTCAGCGCCAGTTTCTCCGCAGCCCTGAAAACGGAAAGGGCAAAATGCGAAGGTATGACGTCATTTACCATACTTAAGATACAACCAGGAAATTGGAGCTTGTATAGTAGGTTTAATTTCATTATACAATCTTAATACCAATTATTGTTTACTTGCTTCAAACAGAAACGGTTCACTGGCCTCTCCTGACTGCGCCCTTTACGAAGTGGGAGGTAACATCGGTGAGTAAAAGTCGTTGCACTTTTTATCTTCAGTGGCCAAAGAGCTGACATTTGTACGTCTTTCTGCTCATTGAGTTGATGAAAGGAGCACAGTCTTATGTAATGAACTATGTTGCTGCCAAAGAGACGTGGGCTGTGCATCTGCAGTTATCAGAGCACACAAATGCTCATTACACACGTCTCTGATTCTCACAGGACGACCGCCACAGAGAAGACAAACTACCAACGCCATCTAAAACTACTCTGGAGTTCTGTCCAAGCTTATGTAAAAACAATTGTAGGGACTCACAAGGCAGAAAGAGTTTTGAGATATATAATAAGTAATACATGAAATAACTCTCACAAAAAGTCTCACAATAGAATCAAATTTGAAGCTCCTTTACAAAAACAGATTGTTTTGTTGCAGCAACAGCAAAAGAAAAAGCAGAGGGAACAATATAGACCACGATCCTTTGCTTTATTACAGTGCAGACTATAAAGTAATACAGGTTATTTTGCACTTTTTTGGAATATGACAGAAATGAGTCACACCGAGTGTCGTAAATTTCTACAAATCTGTTAGCCTCTTCACAATATCGCAATATGTGAGGTGAATATTTTTGCATAAAATTGCATCCCTATTAAAATGTATAGAAAAATGAGGAACAAGAGCTAGTGAAGTGTTAAGTGACAACTTGACACTTCACTAGAACGGTGTAAAAGCACAATGTGGCTTTCACATTTAAAACACAATTTGTAATAGTTACTGTCATTGTGATTCATCAAAGTAAGTTTTGTGTGGTCTGTTTAGGCGAGCACTGCCTGGATCCGGACACACACCTCCAGGACCTGTACAACAGTAACCCAGGAGGGGAGTGGGTCATCCGGCTGAAGCCCAACAGCAAACTCGTGTGAAGCGTGGACATTCTCCGCTGTGACACGCAGCCATCCCTCCTTATGGACCTTTGGAAACCCTTAGAGCAACAGGGGACAGAACATAACACTAACAGATGGAGGACAGACAGGGACAGGCCCGGAGCTGAGCCTGAAGACCCACGGCTCCCACTGCATTTTGACTGTTTTTAGCTCATCTGCATATTTTTGCCTCTTGTCTTACTGAGAGGCCGGGAGCGTGAGTGCTGCTGACGCGAATCATTACTTCCAACATTGAACCTGCTGCAGAGAAAAGCAATCGTGGCAGCCATTATGGAGCAGATGGAGCCGAGTGGAGCACCTCTGGGCGAAAACGAGAGGCGGCGCAAAGTTCCACCCCCACCAGGCCTCGCTCCGCTCCACAAATCACACACGGCGCCATGTGTTCGTTCCTCCTACGCTCCTCGCTTTTATAAACTAGTCTCTAACGTTATTGTATGTACGAGTGTTGCAGCGGGGAAAGTCAAAATGAGAGAACTGCACTTTTGCATATCAACTGTAGGAGCGGCCAGGGCAAACAATGGCTGTAATTGCTCCAATCTCACGTTTTGAATGATACAAAATGAGGACTGTTACCATAGCAACTAGCAATTCATTTTTTTTTCTTTTTTAAAGGATTTTTGGCTCTTAGGCTTTATTGGACAGAACAGGTGAGCGTGAAAGGGGGATGAGAGAAGGAAGGACATGCAGCAAAGGGTCAAAGTCAGGAATCAAACTCACGACCCTGCGGCCGGCTGCACATGGAGCCTGGCATGTGTGCTGCACCTTAACCACTCTACCACCGGGCAGCATAGCAACTAGCATTTCTTAATAAATATAGACCCTATACTATACTATACTATACTATACCCAATACTATATCATTAGAGCGTTCAAAATTCTTCAAAATGAGGCAAAATGAAGCATTTTTTATAACACTAAAATCTTTATAATACAAATCAAGCAACAATTTAACATTTTCAAGGTATAAATATCAGTTAGTTTGGTTTTCTTTGACAAAAAAATGTTTGAGCTTCACAAAAGGAATAATTTGTGGTACAGTATATTATAGCTAGATCAAATATAGTAAATATAAAGTATTCACTTTTGCTCTATTCCAGAATTTAGAATGTTTTGAAGGATCTATTATATGATAAAATAGTCTCATAAAAAACAGGCACAGAGCTTTAAAAGAACATTAATCTAGTAGAAGCTATACTTGATTACTTGTTCCAGTAAAAATCAATTGCATCTTCCACTCCAAACAATACGTGTGCTCGCCCAACACAATAACGCTGCATTTGGCCTTAAAACACGGCCCCGCCCTGCTCACTTGTACATACAGTTACCGCCATTGCCAATATAGTAATATAGTTTCAAGTTGATACATTAACTTAAGTAAAACAGTATTCTCTCCTCTATGGTAACACAGCTTGACTGACTGATGGATAAATTGATCGGTGAATCGATCCATGGATTTGACTGACTGCCTGGTTGGTCAGTAAACAATAAAGGAGATCCTCAAATTGGCTTCACTCTGCACTGATGAACTGATAAGCTGTTATCTGTGAAGCCCTGCTCTCCCCTGGGCCTTATGGAGAACCTCAGGACCTTGTAACGAGCGTGCACAAAGACACTGTATTATATTGGCTGCTGTAGCTCTTCATGGAGTCGTGAAGCTGGTCTTCAGTTCGAGACTGTGAGGGAACATTTGGGGTTATTTATATCAATGTTAAATGTTTTGTCTTGAGTATTTGGACGGTTGTGTTGCCCATACTCTGTGTAGGAGTTTGCAGTGTTCATGTATATATCTTTTTTTTCTTTTTTACCATTTTGCTGTAACATAAATGTACATATTTCGTTGCATAGCTCTTTTTTGAGACATGGAGAGAACTCCGGTGTCTGACAGGGACGTAACAGTACAGTTTACTATACTATGACTACTACTAGACTATGACATTTGAGTGTACACACTGTCATGCATGTTTTCAGAGAATGAATTATAACATTTAACAACATTTAAACATCCTTTGTGTCACCTTGTAAGCAGAAACCATCCATCGAAATAACACATTTTCTGAGCAAAGCAAATCACATCTGGAAGAAAATCCATTATTTTAGCTCCGAACTTGTAAACCGTGTTTCCTTTACACCGGCCACATTTAAACACCGCGCACACTTGTCGATGCAGAGGTCTTCATCATTCACAACACATTGTCACATCCGGCGCCTGCGAATGTGTTTCAATTTGTTAAACATGAACGTTTACTCTCTCAGTCTGAGATCGTAGCCATGTTGGTGCGACGCGGCCATTTTGTGGAGGTATAGCATCCCTCCACTCTCCTCCACGGACTAAAGTAATGACAGCCCCATCTATCAGCCGCCCCTGTCACCTCCCCATAATGGATCATAATGGCACTGCAGCCGTGCATCTCCAAACTGAGGAATCGCATTTCTTGGAGGTTAATAAATAGCTGTTATAAATTCTCCTGGCCTATACTCCTGGCTGCGTGTGTGCATGTGTGTGTGCATGTGTGTGTGTTCGTGCATGTGTGAGATGAGCTTCATTACACAATAAGGTCCAATTGGCCTGTTCCCGGGGTCCCAGCCACAGTTCAGTGCCTCCACACAAAGCAGTGCTGATGAAACGGCCGTCTGCTGCCGACAATCAGGGGAAGTAGGTCACCTCTGAAGGCACATCCCAGAGGGTACGGTCCAGCCCCGAGCACCCTGGGAGTCCGGACACATGGGCACAAGCGCTTTCACCCCAAAAAAAAACCCACGGCAATACCGCCAGATCTGGAGTGTAGTCGTGCTCCTGTCTGTCGACTGGGAATGCAGCGCTGTAGCCTGGCTTTCCACGCACGTTCATGTTTTCGCCGCACCTTTTAAGTCAAAGTATATATTTTGATGGGTAAAAGTCCTCACAAAATCCGTCCGATCAAGAAGGAATCATTTGCCTTTGCATGAATATATTTGTTTTGTTTTCATCACAAAATTACTCTTTGGTGGAGTTTTTTTGGCAAATTTTAAGCGCAATTCTTCAACTTGATTGGCAATATTAGTCAGACTTGCTAAGATATCTCCATTCAAGTCATTTTAACTTTAAGACACAGCTTTTTCCACACTTTTGATATGGAGTAGACCTTCTATGCTACTTTTTGTATGTCTCTCTGTTGCCTTTTAAAGATCTCTAATATGCCTTCCTGTTTCATCCATGAATTGGGACGGCTGGCCAGGCTATGTATTGATATTATGTACCCAAAAGCCTTCCTTGTCCTGCAATTGTAATATTTACAACTCAAATGCTGTTACCTGCCTGTTACAATTGAATGTACAAAATATTTAAGCCCTTTACATGTTTTTACAACTCGAGTATGAACACTACAGTGGAATAACAACTTTTTTTTGTCAATAAATGTGACTCTAATGCCACGTTAAGCATGATTTATTCCCCCATATGAACGTTAGGGTGTGGTACTGAGATGCTATCAACAAACGCATCATCTGTCATGGCGTTTGTATCATCCATCTGCAATATTTAAGCAGAGAAAGTGACTCAGAAGAAAGGGAAAGCGCGGAGTGAAGTATTGCTTTATTGCGCTGCAGTAATCAATGGAGAGATTAGACTGGTTATGTTGTGTGCGGGTGGAGAGGCCAGCGCCGCTTCGATGTCTGATTAATCATGGGTGCTGCTCCTGGAAAAACCATTTGCGGCTAAATGCCTCATCAGCTTCGATTATTCAAGCCCTCGCTGTGTCCAAACGCGCAGACAAAAATACTAACTGATGCCCCTTCTTCTTATCATTTCATTGTACTTTGTTTTTATATGTATGTTTTTTTTTTTATCATCATTCAGGTGTGGACGGTGTGTGCAAAGACACGAGTGGAAATCATGATGGGTTTGCAAGTTATGAGAGTTAAATGTGTTAAATGTAAAATGAGATGGGGGACGGGACACAGGGACATTGCTTCTCCTCCTTGTTTTTAAAATTTATAAGCATGACGTGCTTTACATTTACTTGCATTTTTCAGTAGATTTCAGGACACAATACTTTTACTTCTACTTGAGTAATGTTTTGTTTGAACAGTACTACTCTTAAGTTTTGGTTACTTTTCCCACTGTGAGTAACTCTATATTGACAAAAGCTTTATTAACGTATGATTCAAAAATTTTCACTTCTTAAATTTAGATAATATTTCTTTCCATACTTTTGTGCCTATTCTTTGGAAACACTAAATTATGAGCAACTATTTTTATATTTTATTTTTTGCAATCCGAGTACATTAGCTCATACGTTATAATTCAGTTACTTTCAAATTACTTCTTACGTCCAAACGGTTACGCAGTACTCAAGTAGTACTTTCTACATATGAGGTTTTGGTACATTCTTTTGTCCGTATAGGGAAATGTGTCCTCTGCAATACATTTACACCTATTTGAGTAATTATTTGACTCACTTTCTTAGTAAATAAGCGTAGAATTTGGATTATGCAGGACCAAACCAGTGCAGAAGTATTAAAAACTCCCAAAAATACCACCAATGAGTTTCAGAACCACTGAACTAAACCCCCTCTTATCAACTTCCTCCCCACTGTTTTTATTGAGAGACATCACTTTGCACAAATGTCGTAGCATCTATTTCTTTGGTGCCAACAGGAAGCCACTTCTTTCTCAGACCAGAAAAGAAGGTTCATTTCTGGCCCAGTCAGTGCTCAAGTCGTTGTACTGCGGTCAGCACCAAACAAAACAACATAAAGCCCGAGAAGTGCTTCCTCTTTCACGTGTGCCGGGAAGTGGCCTGCTCTGAGGCTGTGCGGTGATTAGCTGTGAATGGGCACGCTGCTCTGTGATTGGTCGTGGGGGCAGGCTGCTCATACAAGGCCACTGATTTCTTTTCATCAACTGATTAGGGTAATTTAGACATGCAGCAGCAGCAGAGCGGTCTGGGCACTGGCACTCCGTCTGGTGCTGGGGAAAGTGAGCGGTGCTAAAAAGGGAAGCAACAATTACATGGTAGCACAAAAGATCATGTGTCCTCCAGATGATCCGGTAGAAACTGTGGGTCAAAGAAGGGTAAAGGGAAAGGGGTCTAAAAGGATTGTTTATTTCGTCTTAAAGTTCTTTAACAACATTCGATTGCATGAAAAATAAACGGGCACAGTCTCATGTTTGACTGTGTTAGTGCTTCTGCTTGGCCTGCAGTCGATTAATCAGTCAATGATGTCTTAGTCAGCCATGTTTTTTTTAGTATAGACTCATTTTCTAGTAGGATTATGAGGATTTATACACAATAAAGAAGAAAGGGTGGAGTAGGTTGCAGTTTTGATTTGAAGCAGTGACTGGACAGTTCAATCTGTCTTTTCAATTAGTGTTTATTACTAATACTTCTCTGCACAAACTTGTCTTTTTTGGTCGACTACAGCCAGAAATCTTGTCTCACTGTCTGTCAGCCCGACTCATACAAATTCAGGATCGTTTTCTGTGTATGATTTGAATATCCAATCCACTATAGAACTTTATAGATCACGATTACAAAATGCAAGTGGTAAATGCGAGATTTGCGAGCCCAGTCAAATCCAGGGATTATCTGCCACCAACAGCTCACCCCGCCCATTCCCCAAAGCTCCCTGTACCTCTGTCTCTGCGAGGGGGCACGGGGAGACGGGGGGGGGACTGTTTATCTCTCACATCCAGCCTCGCTCGTCTCCTAGCAACGCAGCATGGATCACCTTTGTCTCTGCTTCCTGAATCCAGGCCTGATGCTGCCACTGTCTGCAAACAGCCAGACACACTGGTTTACATTGTATTTGTTTTCCAAAATACAAATAAATCATTATACATCTGGACGTTTAAAGTGAGTACAATGTTTTGAGCAAATAGAGCAGTTCATAGTCAAACACTCAACAATGCTACTCCATATTTAGACTTTTTAAAATGCTATTTCTGCCACCCACTAGCCCTTAAACAGGAAGTGAGTTTTACGGTTTCCATCTAAGTAAGGACAAAACATGTATTTGAAGAAATTAGAGCAAGAAAGTCTACTCCACACTATGTCTGGACATCAAATTTAAGTGTTACAATTAATGTAAGAAGAAACTATTTTATGATCGTACCGTTATTCACAACTATTATTGTCACTTCAACCAAACAATGGTGAAATCCTTAAGTCTAGCTTTATGAAATCAAACTTTCCGAATGAAAAAGTTATGATATTTTACTGCGTTTGTCAATTTATGGAGTCAAGATTGAACTGAAATAACTCATTGTTGCTGCTGCTACGATTTTTACCACACAGAAGCAAACGTTGAATCAAATCCGACTGAATCATAATATAAACTACAATGCACTTCTGAGTAATGTTAGTGGCCCTGTTATTACACATAATTTCCTTTCCTCTCTCTTGCAGCTCGCCGTATCAGTGGCACACTCGAGGCAGACAGACAGGCAGGAGAGGGTTTTCCTGTCAGCACTGTCACCGGGCCATCCAGACCACCACACCGCTCCTGCCTCTGAAAGCCCCTGCAGAATCAATTAGCATTTAAATTAATGAAGCGCGTAATGAACCGAGCGCTATCTCTCCTCCAAAAGGGAAAGACGGAGTGCATGTGCATCAGGAAAGACATCAAATACATTCAAAGAGGCTCTACACTTGCTAATTTTAGACGTGACGCTGCCAATATTTAGAATAGCTTTTAAGTAACCCCACAATTTGCATGTAGTGTTCATGTAATTGCATTTCCATATAAAAGGTGCTATTAATAAAACCTGTAATTAAAGATAAAATGATTGGATGAAAAGAAGAGCTTTTATCTTTCAATATCCATCACTGGAAATGTGCTTAAAGGAGGCGGCTTCCGGTGCTGATAACCCTGAGTGATTCACTGCTGCCCACGCGATTCAAGGGTTTTCTGTGCATCCCATGAAGTAACATTAGATTTACTAACTGGACATGTTAGGGAATAGACTTTGGTAAAAGCTTTGTACTTGCAGCGGAAATGTAGTTGTAGAGACCATTTTATTCAATGTTTAACGAGGCCGGTGTGATTGTAATGCAGCGTCTGCAACTGCATTGATGTTTGTTCTTTTAGTCATGAGCAATTTAACAATGCAGACATAAGGTATTGATACATATTTGGCAAATCTATAGTAAAATACATCCCCTTTTGTTATAGAGCAGATTTTATAAACAAGTCTATTCCCATTTGAAAAACCTAAGATGGGTTCCCAATTTAGCAAATGTAAGAAAAATAATAAATACAATGTAAACAATGTAAAACCATAAATAATCATAATATTTATAGAACATGACACGGAAAACTAAAAACAATAAAAACTAAATGAAAAGCCAGAGATTAAAATGTGTCTTAGAAATTAGGTCAATATGTGTGATAAACTAATAACCTAATTAAGCATGATTCATATGCAAGTAATATGTAATGATATATTTTGCATATAATTATAATAACATTAATCAAATTGATAATAATAATAATCTGATGAACTGACAGCAATATTATGTTTGCTTTTGTACCCATACCTGGACAAGTAGTAGTAGAAGTAGTGAGAGTGGTAGTATTTGATCATTAGATTTGTTTAATGTTTTATTTTAGTTTTGTTGGTAAGATACACTTTATGGGTCTCCATGAGGAACTATGTCCTCTGCATTTGACCCATCCTTCAGTGCCGCTGGTATGACCCATTAGGAGCAGTAAGCTGCAGCCACACAGTGCCAGGGGCCCATCTCCACATTAGGGGCCCATCTCCACATCTTAGGCTTTGTCAAGACTATAACTGGGGGAATTTGTCTGCATTTGTGAGTGTGTAACTTTAACTATTTGAAATACTTGAGTGTCCCTCGGTGAGTGGATAGTACGTATGCCAGGCTCCATTGTCCAGCCAAAACGTAGCGAATTTGGTCTCTGTCCTTTCCTCTCTCATCACCATTTTATGCTCCACTGTAAAGTTTACATTGTCTTGTTCTTTACAAAACAAATGAAAAGAAGCAATGCATTGTGAGACAAAACTGTTTCAATCTTGTGTAGACATAATTTCCCACCCCTAAACGCAACAGCGCTGGCTTCACACAAATCAACCGTTCACACACTCTGTATCCTTTGTGTTTGTGACAGGGACCAGTGGTGTGATGACGGGCACTGACATCACCCCCTGAGACTGACAGGACGCCCTCTGATGTACACACATTAAGCGAGGGGCGGGGGGGCGGGGGGGGGGGGGGGGGGGGGGGGGGGGGGTGAGCTTGTCTTGTCACACAAACCTTATCGCCACTACGACTCTGTCCCGGGGCGACTGGAGCTGGTGCCTGCCATTTCTGCTGTGCTTCCCTTCTTCAGCCTGCATGACTCAGAGCTTCAGCTTTCATGAGTCACTGCCATCCATTCACTCAGAGCCCGCCTCCACCACTGTTTCTTCACTGTAGGAGCTGGAATTCAAACAGGGATGAGTGAATCACATCAATAGTTACAGTGCCCTACATGAATGGCCTCCCTCTTTCTCTAATCACATATAGTAAATAATAAGCAATGTGATCTGTGAAAGTTCAAGCCCCAGACTCATTCCATGCAGCTTTCATTAAAAAAAAAAAAAAAAAAACTTTCGGCACATTTTAAAATATTTAGCATTAAAATTTGAATCTTTTGAGCATTATGTTATAAAGTAAACACACACAGTCAACAAGAATTCATTGAAAACAAATGTGGGATTGCATCGACTTAATTCTTAATAAATGTCGACAGTTTGGTCTTTCATTGTTAAATCAATGCTTTAAATGAAGCTGGTGATGTACCAAATATCCTCTGGACTTAACAAAGGCGTTGGATCTCTGCATCTGTTCTGCACCAAGTCGTGACTTCCTCCCAACCAAAACTGAACCCCTCCCACCTCCTCGCGTTTTGCCTTTGGTGCTGTAGTGTCTACCACACGACCAATGCAGCCCTCCCTCTAGGGGGCTTTTCCCTGACTGCAGTCACCAGAGAGGAGAGCGTGGGAGGAACAGATGAGTACAGGGGCGTGGGTGGACACGAGAGGAGTTGACATGACGCTCCAGGTTAGGAGGAGGACGGAGGGGGTGCCAAAGGATGTGCTCCAAAGACACACTTACGGATGCACAGGGAACAGGAGGGCGCTAAAATGCAAGACGACTCCATTTAAAGTGATTGTGCACACTGCAAAAAGCAAATTAGTTTTTATATATATCTCAATTTGGTTTGACACGTTTAGACTTCTGCAGCATAGACCTAGATTATGAGTTTCAGGTATCAAAATACTTATGTTATTACAATTTCAAGCAGTTTTGTGTAACACAGGACAAGTCAATTATCTACTGTAAGTCACATGGGCAAAAATAAATACAAACTTGCCAAAATAAAACCAATATTCTGTTTGGATTAGAATATTAGGATTAGAATAAAATAAGTGATTCAGTTCAAACACCTTTCGCATTAGATGAATAATGTAAGAAATAAAGTCCATACTTGTTAGCACACTTATTTGGACACAATGTGATTTTTTGTATTGATATTAGAATGTATAGCCTTGTCATAATCCTTTGTGCATCCTATCCAACAAATTGACAGAATTGTCCGAGATATTTGGCTTTGTTTGTTTTATTGAACTTGACAATAATTGATCGGGGGGGCTCCCATTATGAGCTGAAGTGTCTTTGTCAGAGCAGCTGGTGGTGTGGTGCCACATCCTACAGCTTGTCTGCACCGTCACTTCAAACCTTTAACACTGAAACTCATTCAAACCTTTCTTCTTTTTGATGGCACATTTAGTTTTACCTTTATTAGTCCATTACTTTTTGTATATAACAAAGACAATCCTGCCTTCCTCTTCTAGTCTAGAGGCCTCTTTGTGGCGTCTTTTCTTGCTCAGATTTCAGACACCATCACAGAATGGCACGCCCCCTCCTGCTCCTCAATTATTGTGACCATGGCAACTATCTGCACTATAGCTTGTGAATACATTGACTATTACCAGGTCAGTGCCTTGCCGTCCCTCTGTCTCCCATTGACACAAAACACACGCTGCTCGGGGCTCTCATCACCGGCCGCCAAGCAAGGCAGCACAAAGCTCCAAAAAAGAGAGATGAGAAATAACCATGGCAACAAATTTGAGGCAATTTCAGTAATAATATGAATTATACGACAGCTGAATGATGTTGGGAGGAAAGAAGGCTCTCTGCTCGGCTTTTGTAGACCACGTATTTTTATATTTTTTTCTATAAAAAGTTCCACCAAGAAAGCCCTTATGTTTATGTTATATATATATATATATATATATATATATATATATATATACTATTTATGGCTAAAAGGCATATTTTCCAGCTGCAAAAAGATGCACACGTAGCCACTCATTCAGAATAAACGGCAGCTGGCAAAACAGGCTTAGCCAAGCATAAAAACTAACATGAGTTCTCAGTCAAGTAGAGCTCTGTGGTCTGATGTCCCCAGATAATGTCCCACAAGGTGCAAGGAACACAGCAGCGGGCCAAGGCAGTATCAAACATGGAATTAAGAGTATTAAATTTAAAGTATCAACCCAGGATTCCGAAGTTTCAATTGTGAGTGAGACAAAATAATGTAGTAATATTTTGGCACTCACATCGTGGGACTCCAAAACACCTTCTCATCTGGTTGTCTGTCTGGAGTCACAGTGAGTGTCTTGCCCAATGACTAGAAATCAGCCTGACTGCTGTTAAGATATCTGTCAATATTGGAATTTATTTAAAGTGGTTATTGAGTTTACTTGGGTTACAGTAATTAATTGTGTTCTCAAGCTGTAAAGAGGAAGGTAAGATAATGGCTAACAAACATATCACCAATAGTAGTTAACCTTCTTTTCTCCATTTTGCCCAGACCAACTCATCCTCTCAGACTCGTGGTTTTGTTTGCGCTCTGATTTGGCCTCAGCTGCCATGTCCACTTGAGCAGACACATTTACTAACTTTAGCAGATTTGACTGTAGCCACACCTGATGTCTGAACCATCCACTGACATCAAGAAACAAGTGAGTTATGAGTGTGGCAAGACAACCAACATTACAATTAAAACACAGAATAAATGTAACTAGTAGGAATTACTATAGGTACGCAAGTTTTTGTATCAACCTTTACATTGTGAAAGTAAAACCAGAATTGGTCGACCCAAAGATGACAGAGAAATGTGGGCATAGTCTAAGTACACTATGAGAGAAATCACACAAGTCATGTAAATATATTAAATCTGAAGGGATTGAATCAACAGTATATATTTTGATTATCACCTCAGACAAGCCCTTCAAACACTGCACACTGCTCTGAGGCGCCTCATCAGCTGCACTGCAGGGCACATTTTCCCTTTTCTTATTTCAGCCACAAATTCTACATTTAATATTATAGCCTTTGCACACTTCGGCCTCATTTTGTCAGTCAAACTGCTAAAAACAATAGCCAGCCGCTGTTCGTCAGATTGCAAATGGTGCATGTAAAGTGAGTGAGCTGGGTCTTTTCACCCTTCAGGAAGCAGCAGCTGCAGGAGACAGGCTGACGCAGAGTGGAGGGAGCGGGAGTAAAAATACAAGTGTGTGGCTGCTATTAATCTCTGCTTTCATTCATGAAGCTACAATGGATTGCAGCTGTGGAGGCTGATAAACTGGGCTTTTTCTGCTGATTATCTTGATGTGTAGGCGGGTGGTGGAGGTACGATCACCGCCATGGTACAGGACACACAGAGGACACCCCACAGAGGACACCCCACAGAGGACATCAGAGGGAGGGGAACACATCTTTTCTTGCATAAAAAGTGTATAGTTGTTGTTTTAGAATAATCCAACCAAAAGAAGTTATTTGAAAATCTGTATTCACATTTAAATGTTTTATTTTAAAGGGAGTGTAATCAACATTTAAGTTTCTGGAGGTGGCACGTCACGTACGAGTCAGATTTGTGGAGATGCAAGCCTCGTAAGAAGGCAGGTTTTTCAGTGCAATAAAAATATTCAAGAGGAAAATGTGCTTTTATTGTAGTCTATTTTTGGTTAAAAGGTAACATATTGGGACTTTAAAACAATTCTGGTCATTGTTTTCAACATTTTAATGATACTGTAAAAAGAGAAGTAAAAGCAGGAACCAGGGCTCCATGAATACTCTTTGAAACAGAAATAGAGAAAAAAACATTTTTTTACTACAACTTGAAGTTTGCTGTGAGAATTCAATGGTAATTATGAGCTGTTTATGGATGAATGATTGGATGTAAATAATTTCAATCTGCAAACTATATATATATATATATATATATATATATATATATATATATATATATATATATATATATATATATATATATATATATATATATATATATCCACAAAACAGCTAACATACATACATACATACATACATGTATGTATATATATTAAAGTTTGGGGCAATCCAAATTCCATATAATTACATTTTTTATCATGTCACCAGACCAAAACCTTTATGAATAAACCTATTAAAACAGCCTCTTAACTGCTGCAGGGACTTGCGCATAAAAATGCAATGAGAGTCCGAGTCCTGTGGAGGTGAGAGGGCTGATATGGGGCTCTTCAATATTGTTAGTTTATCTGCAGCGAACACTGGCACACAATACAGATGTTATCAGGGCACCTCAGAGTGAGAAACATTTCAGATCACGCTGCAAAGGCGATAAGCTACATTTAAGATTGAATTAGGCTGCAGTCTAATCAGATAGTAGAACAGGTTTGAATAATGTTGAATAATAATGATGTTTAGGAATTCAAAAATGAGCAATTTGTGTATGAATAAAACAAATTAACTTTCTTTGTTATTAGAGAGGATGTGTTCAGACTTCTATGTACTGGTATTATATTTGTTTGTGTTATTAGAAATTGTTTAGCATTTCTGAGATGGGAATCTTAATTTTAATATAATATATATATATATATATATATATATATATATATATATATATATACACACACACACACACACACACAGCATAGCCTTTTGTCATCGTTGAGAGCTCTAAACAAGTTGAATGCTCCGGGAGAAGCCCTCTCACTGTTCTACACCCACAGAGTCACATGCTTATCCGTACATCCAAAACATGTTTTAAATAATTAGAACTAGCAAAAATGTCGCCCCAAATCCTTGTTGTGTCACAAGTCACATGTCAGGGGTGGATAGTCACAGTCAGAAAGATAAAGTCTATAACCACTTCACGCAAAACATAAATAAGAAATTAAATAATTATAAAAAAAATGCTGTTGCTTTTTTATCACTGTGGCACTATTTCAAATGTAATAAATTAGTTTATTTTAGATTTGTGTTGAGGCTTTAAACACCTACCTTAGTAAATAAACAATTTAACACACCATTTTGGATTATCCACCAGTGACTTATCTGTTGTGTAATCTTTAGATATTGATCATTTTAGCATGTCTGGGGAGAAAACCCCAACTATAAATAGAACAACAAAATCAAATTGTCAAATTGTTTGAAACTGCTTCCTTTCAGTGGCTCTCTTTTCTTCTGCTCATTCCTTTTGCTGATCAGGTGCATGTCTGTATTGAAAAGAAGGTTTTTGAACCTGCCATCCAGAGGGAGATTCTCTTCCACAACACCAGGCAGCGCAGGCTCCTGGAGGAGGCATGACTCAACAAGGACCACATGATTATACAGGTGGAGGGGCCTATGCACAGCACATGGCCCAGGACCACGGAGAACAACGGAGTAAAGTGATCCCAGGGGCCGCTAGACACCCCAAGATTTACATGCTTGTAATTATAAGCAAATACTTAATCTAATACACACAATAGATGTAGATGTATATGTATATGTAGATGTAGATGTAGATGTATATATATATATATATGTGTATATGTATATGTAGATGTAGATGTAGATGTATATATATATATATATATATGTATATGTATATGTATATACCATTTTCCTCAAAAGTACACATGACCTCTTTAACTACAAGAACATTTTAATTAAACCGGTTCACTCAAAGTAAATTTCACATCTTATAATTATGCTGCACTTTCCTGACCTTTAAGGACTATTCGGAGGTGATTGGCTGAATGTGGGAAAGGCGCGTCCCCCTTGTGCCCTCTGCATGTAAGTCAAACTCTATGCTTAAACAGAACAGCAGAGCAGGCACAAAGCAATCAGGGCTGGGTGGTGAGTGGGGCGGGTGGTGGCGCCTGGGGGGGTCCTGTCAAGAGGTGAGACACAAGTTAACTTTATTGACACTTGTGTATGAGGCGTGTTGTTCTCCACTGGGACACTATGGCAGCACTCAAGCGGAAAGCTACAGGACACACTCACCTCTGCTCCCATGTGAGAATGACACCAGTGAATGAGACATTGATCTGTGCTGCTGCTGGGAGTGTTTGTGCCTTAGATAAAACAAGCTTTATGATAGAGAACCTGTTCTGTATAGGATGAACGTTATTTTAGATATTGTACAGTTTATGGTTTCAAGTTGGTTAACAAAGCATCTCAATGTCAAGATCCTTGGAGCAATTCCTAGGCCAGGTGGAGCCTTTCTGTGGAGTCTGCATGTTCTCCCTATCTGGATATGGTGGTTTCCCAAATTATCTAAAATATGAACAAGGGCAAATCCTCCAGCATCTCAAGATCTAGAGATGGGCCCCAGGAGTGCTCCGGAGAGTATGTAGTGAAAATTGCATGTGGACAATAAAGCTACCTTACTTAATTTATCTGATTTGGACAAATGTTATAGTGTAAAAAAGAAGTGCCGAGGTGAAGGCGGGCACTGTGGTAGATGTCATACAGGGACACAACAGCATGTTTGCATTTGTGCAGTATTCAAACACTGTGTGTAATACTCCACTCAGGGCACTAACGAGTTATAGTAATCCATAATTTGCTATTCCTGGTGGAAAATACTAAGTTAGAGCTCTCAACAGATGAAAATGCTATAAACTGATCATAATTTCTCAATTTCAAGACTTTCATTGGTAGTTGTCTACAGCACTTGTCAGCACAAAGACAGAGACAGTGTGAAGGAGTTTTCTCCTTTGTCCACTTCCACTGCCCCAACAAGGACACAAGACTCTGTCTCCTGGTCTCCAAGTGAAAGCAGCAAACGTCAATATGATGCAATCTTTTAAGAACCTTTAAATTCAACAACTTTCTAAATATATAAACATAACTCCACCCCAGCAGCAAAGTAATCAGGCTCCTCTCCATCTTCAACTTTCAAAAAAATTCACACAAAATTGCTTTAGATTTGTCCTAGATGTCAAAATACATCTTCAAAGTTTTTTTTTTCTCAACCCACGAGTACCAAAATGACACCCCTGTCTTTGTCCTCCATTGTTCCCATTTTGACACCACAATTCTGTAAAGCCCCATCACCTGTTTGTAGCGGCTTGATTTGAAGTGAAGCGTGCTCTCGGTCAGCACCATGATGATGCTATTGACCTTCTGCCTAAATATAGAGCTGGTCATGGGCCCGTGGTGGCAGGACGATTACAGCTCTTAAAAGACAAAAACACCTTTTGTGGCCACGGCTGCTGTATTCGTCTGTCATCTTGCAGCAGAAATCAATAGGGACGTCCATTTTGCCAGCGTGTGTTTTGTGGTAGGTTTGTGATAAGTGCTGTTTTTTACCCTCTTGATTGTGGAGCAGTTAATGACAGAACTGAGTGGGGGAAGGGATGTTGAAGAACCTATCTCGGTACATGCTTTTTATTCATAAACCTGGATGAAACGTGGACATTGCTTTTGCGTTTGTAAAGCACTTTGGAGGGTCTCAATTAAATCAAAGCCGTTGGTTGGGCGGCCCAGCAACATCACAGACAGTGGACAAAAAGCTTTCAGCAGGTTTGTGAATGTAGTCAATGAAAAAAGATGATGCATTTCAATGACTCATTCAGAGCTGGATGGGAAGAGGATATGGAGGAGTTGTGCTTATGAAAACACAGGAATAAATAAAGATTGAACGGGAATCCCTCCTTTTTGATCTCCATCCACTAAAATAAACCATGTATTTATGTTTGTGGTATTATATTAAAATATTTTTTTTTCAGGGCAATGGTGCCTCAAATGCAGGACAATACCAATCACTCAATTTTGCATAATATGTAGCCATTAAGGATTGGAACAACTTTTCATTGTACTTGATTGTTCAAATCAAGTTCAATTGAAGTACACAAAAATAGACAAAATGTATGTTTTTAATATGCCTGTGCAAACAGATTTTTTTTTTATCTGAAATAAATTAGTGTAGAGACTATATAAATGACTTCTGTGTTCTATGGTTTGAAATTACTTTTTTGACGCTTTGAGGAAAATAGCATGAACTTTTCTGCGCTAATAGAAGAGAGAGAGAGAGAGAGGGAGAGAGAGAGAGAGAGAGAGGGAGAGAGAGAGAGAGAGGGAGAGAGAGAGAGAGAGAGAGAGAGAGAGAGAGAGAGGGAGAGAGAGAGAGGTGACATACAACTTTAATGAGAACAAAGCGTTACATGTGACTTTGAGGCACACACATTATTGACTTGAGACCACACACAGCTAGACACAGAGACGGCTGTCACGAGTGGCTAACCCCTGCAAGTCAGGAGTAATGGATATTATTTATGCAGGCATGTAAATATATGTTTGTATAGGCTTATACAGGGACTGGCAAGCCTATGAAATGTACATAGTCTCCTAAAGTATCTTCTTTATGAGAGTGTTTTGCCCAAGGTATACATGGAACCAGGGATTGAACAGACAACTTTTTGGCCAGTAGGCAAACAGTCCATCATCTGAGCTATTCTACACCAGTTTCCAAGAAAAGCATAAAAATTGCTGAATGATAAGTCTGATGCTTGAATCCATCACACGTTCCAGAGTCTTAACAACACCAAACCAAGATACAAAATATATTTATTTAGTCATTGAATACACAATTTAAAAAAGAGTCTTTTGTAAAATGTTTATCAAATTTCCTTCCAAAATGTAATACAGTACTGCATTTGTTTTGTTCAGAGACAAATAACTGTATTGTCCTCCTTTGGGTTAGCCCTACCCTCAAAGAGAGGTTATGATCTAAAACTGCCCTGCCTTTGTTTACCCGTTTGGTTATAACTCCTCCCTGAGAGTCTAGCTTCAGATTGAAAATAACTTTTGAATGGAAATCGAAACGCGTTGATTTTACATTATCCAGATGTATACCTCTGAAACTTATTTCTATGGACCACTTCTGGACAAAGGATGGATTACACCAACTCATAAAAATCTATCTCGTAGCAAACACATGTGTTCTTTCCCTTGTTGTTCATATGTATGTTTAAACAGAGAACACGTTTCATAAAAGGTGTGGTTTTCAGGCTCAAACACATTGTTCTTAAAGCCATTTAAATCAATGATTAGCTGCTTGATAGTATATTTGATAATATAAGCATCCCCTTTAGGCCTGAACTGTCAGCAGACACTTTACATCACGAGTGTCGCATAAACACATGCAGCCCTGTGTTGATAGCTCTGATATTTTTCCTTTTTTGTCGGCGTGTGAAAAATCGATGGCATAGCTTTGTGCCAGCCCCGGGCCCTGCAGGTCCCTTTGGACTGGCTCAGTTTATTGTGCTCAAAAAAAGGCAATTACAATGTTAATGTGTGGCAGCGGGAGGTGGAACTGTACTGCCCCCACCCCTCGTCTGTCTGAGTGTGTGTGTGTGTGTGTGTGTGTGTGTGTGTGTGTGTGTGTGTGTGTGTGTGTGTGCGTGCGTGCGTGCGTGCGCGTGCGTGTGATAGGGAGGGGAGGGAGGAAGGGTGTCATGGGGTGATGGAGAGAGCAGAGTCAATGTGGGTTAACAGCAAAACGGCGTCTGGGGAGTTTTTGTGATCAAATACATACATGTACGAGTCACTGGAGCCACTGAATTAGCTCCATTTCAAACAAAAGCAATAGTGGTAAATACAGTAGAGATGCATGGAAGATTATTTGTATAATCATTTTTTTAAATGTAGGTATTAATTAGTAAAACCTTCACAGAAACAGGGTTCCCTTTAAATAACAGGCCAAAACCTCAAATCCTCCATTCCTCATCTGATCACAGGAGAAGGCAATTTATTTTTGAGAACAAAATGTTGATTAAATTGTCACAGCAATTAAATTTCAATGCATACTTTTATTTTAAAGATGCATTGCTATAGGTCTACTCCATTGGTGTTACTGGAGCCATCAAACAGCACAAATACTTACCCCAACACAGTGCAATCTCAGGGGAGCCCATAATAAGCCATTTAACAGGCACATTAGAGCTAATGAAAAGGCTCTCAGTGGTTTACACTGTGGGCCACCTGGACCGATCAGCTCCCTCACTAAATAACACCGATGTCTGCACCCATCACATAGATGAAGAGTAAAGTAAACAGTGAACAGAAATAATATTCAACTTTGAGATGTGCAAATGATCAGATCAGATTTGTGAAGCAAAGTAGATTGAAAAAATGATCGTGTATACATGTAATAATGTAGGTTTGATTGGTTTGGTTATACAACAAAAATGTATGTGGGTATATTTTATTCTGTCAAGGTTTTTCATATATTACAGTTCTCACAATTATTTTTGTACTAGCTAAACAAATAATTGTAGTTAATTTCTGTGTTAGAATTGGACAAATTGTAGTTATACTGTCACACATCTAAAACATCTGAGTACAAACATGCACATTGTACATTTAGAAATGCCTCTCAGTATGTTAAACATAATAACTAGAGTGGACGACTGCTTTAGAATAGGCAGACGCTGTCCTTGGTGCTGAAATCAGATCCTCTCTACCTGTGATTGTGATGCAAATGTTAATGGAGTGAGAGGCGCATCGTGATTAGCCTGATGTGGACTAATTTCCCTCCTCTGTGGTCCCCTCAGGGACCAGACTGCCTTTTCTCTGCTGCTTTTCATTCGAGCGCCTGTTTTCTGCTTGGTTTCACACCACACCACACTGCGCTGGCTTAAGGGCTATTGCTTCAACTGGCATTCTTCAGCCAGATGATACGTATAACTTTGGTCAATCATTATTCAAATGACTAGCTTGATACTAAATTCAATTCAAATATTTAAACAGGATTATTTTTTCAATAAATAAATAAGCATGGGAGTAGGATGTTTTGCTGTTGTTGTTTTTTTTGTTTTTTTTAATAAAACTGGGTGACAAAGGTGGTGACTTGCTGACCACTGTTATTGTTTGTTTACAAAAAAAAGTATTTTCAACATTTTTTTTTCTTTTTTCTTTGTTTGCTTGCTTGTTTGTTTTAAATACAGATACCTGGTTTATAAAAAATAGATTTTTTTAAAAGGATGTGCAGTAGTAGTAATTTTAGTAATAATATTCAATTCCTGGAAAGCTATTCATTGCAGAAACTTCATAGATTCCCCTGTAATAATTGCCCATTTGTGTGATAAGGGTTTGGTGAGGATAATGAAAAATTATCTGTCATGCAGGAGGCTTTTACATACTGAGAATGTAATTTGATATTGGTAGACAAGCAGTCAGACATTGTTGAGTAAATGCAAAACTGGTCTATTGTTGGCTGCTTTTTTTTTTTTTTGTCTTCAATAAAGATCTATGGAGACAGAATGAGTTCTAATCATTTGATAATCCAGCCGAATTATGTGCGTAAACACCCAAGCCAGGAGAAATGCTCCACATTTCCTGGGCTGCATCTGGAAGGTCATCTGACTAAAATGCAAATAACGTTTCTAAAATCACTGCACAGGAGAAGTTTAATTTATGTTAGAATTTAGGACATGGAGAAAAATCTACAAGAACCCGATTGCGAAGACTTTATAACTTAAAACTATAAAATACAAGTTCAATGTGTATGACAAACGTATTTAAAAAGGAATATTTATTGAATAATTCCTTATTCACCATATTACCCATTGTGTTCTTTTTCTGCTGTCTTCAAAATCAAGCCTTGTAATTGGCCAAATTGTGCTTTTATGAGTGTGTGTGATTAGGAGCCAAAGCTTGAGTGGAGGGAGCTGCCTGCCGTGATGACGATGATGGTGATGATGTTGATGATTGAGGGGAGGGTCGAACCTTGTGCCAGCTCAGCCAAGTGTGTAATGTGAAATGGGAGCCACGAAGAGAGGTTGGGGGTTGGGGTGCTGTAGGAAATGAATTACAGTGTTTTGGCTTTTTAAGGGTAGACCGAGGAGGTGGATCTATAGCCTAGAAAAGGTGGAAACGGTTTGAGGGGAAATACAAAATGGTAAAAATAAGATAAGGAGATGTCGGTCATATCTGTTTTGTGCAGCGATGAGAGCAGGGCTCCCTGGGGATGTGCCACTCTGACCCCCCCATGTGACTTCTGAGACCAGGCAATGAACTGGGGAAAAAACCCTTTTTCAGATTAAGGTATCATAGGTAAGTAATTAGCAGAAGATGAGAAAGCTGAAAAGCTAAAAATGTGGTTATTGTTTTGGTTGTTGTTTTGGCTGTAATGAGTGACACCTTTTGATAACGTTCATTTGTGATTTAAGATATCATTGAGAGGGAAAAAAAATAAAAACAATATTTTTTTTCCCTCTCAATGATATCTTAAATCACAAATGAAAGCCTCAATTCATGTCAGACAACCAAGTTATACCATTACTCTATTACTCAAAAGGCCTCGTCACTGTTAATATTACAGCAAACCAACCTAAAACCTATGACTGTTTTATTTTGGGTGCAGTGGGTTACTGTATTAGGTCTTATGTGGGTCTTTGGGTCGCGATGGAGATGGAGATGGGGGGCGCCTGTGTCAGAGCTGTTCTTCTCATCCCACGGCTCACTCGTTCAGACAGCGGCGCGCGGGAGAGGGCTGCGGCGCACTGATAACACCCGCCGTCATTAAGTCTTCTATTCACACGGGATAATGGCAACAAGGAGCCATGTTCGCACACGCAGCTGAAAAATACTAAAGCAGGCGTAAACGCAGGCAGCAGCCGCGGCGTGGATTTGTCTGCAGGATTTGATGGTGGTTGAGATTAAAGGCCGTGTTCAGTCGATTGGGCCTGGACGTTCAGTCTGACTGGTATTGGTCATTCGTTAAAATTCCCTGACCATGCTGTGTGAGTCGTTTGAATTGTTTGGACAAGGCGTTGTGTCGTGATGATATCCATAAAATGACCAGGGACTACATTTGTATTTGTTTTCGAAAACTATAAACCCTTCAGTTCACATGATTTATTGTCTGTTAACATAAAGCCCTTGTTCTTGTTCTAATATAATACTGGACACTATTTTGCCCTCGACACACTCGGATCAGATGACACTCCTCAGATAAAGGCAGCTGCAGATTGACCACAGGTTTGATTGCATGCCACGCGCAGTGCAAACAACTCGTGCACCAGCAAAGTGCTGCGCAAATGGTCAACTCTCTGTATTATTGTTTCGATTGGGAGATTCGTCTGTTTTGTCTTCATCTGTGCATCATAGGGCCACAGGGCTGCGCAATCCATGTACAATGTATTGCGACCTGCTTGTTGGAATAACTCTGTGCTATAATAAGACTGTCTGACCATAGGCTACAGTTACACCTCCGTCAATTTATTTTATGTGGATTGTGTATAATCATACCCGGTTTTTGATGAGTCCAAGCTGATTCAAGCAGTAGGCAATAAAAAGGCACGAGACAGTTTATTGTTATTCATCACTACATTTAATTAATTTTAAAGCAACGGACAAACACAAAGGCATAAAAAGACAAAGGATATATAGCCTATATTTACCGCTGAACTAAATTGTTCTGGTGCGCATTTTGGAATTGCAACTTCTGTGCGTAAAAGGGCACAAGTTCTCCTTATCTTCAGCTATCCACTGGGAAACCGTCATATTTGGTCATGAACGGAGGGCGACTTTGATTCAAACTGACAAATCACAGTCACTGAAAAGCATATGATGAATGAAAGCCAATAGAGTTCAAAATACTGTGTGCGCCCTCGGCTCTTACCGGAAAAAACAAAACCAAAAATAGTCCCTTTTTAAAAATCCAAACATCCAGTTATAAAGAAGCTCCACGTCCTCTTCCTCAAAATAGCTTTATTGTTATTGTATTTTTGAGTAATGTTTGATATTAATTCCTCCCCACATAGGTGTTCTTAATTTTCTTGGCTTGCTTTTATACGCGTAAAGTTATGCAAGACGCGAGGCCCCCAGAATGCCATTGGACGTGAGGCAGAGGTTTGGTGGGTTGAGGTTGGGGGACGGAATGGTGGGGGTTCTTCAAGCGCCTCCCCTAGAAATGCAGCAAATCTGTGGCGTTTTTTGCGCGCGCGTGTGTCGGCGGGGCACAGGAGGGAGGCTGTGGAGATCGCATTGGCAGTGAGTGTGATGAGGACACGTGTCTCCTCCCTGCCTCTCCCCCAGGGCTCCTCGGTACCGCATTGGCATCAGTGAAGGCACCTGAAAAGAGACGGAGAGCACGCCGAAAGGGAGCAACGTCTCAGGCCTCCTAAAAGAAAAAAAAAAAAAAAACAGAAGAGGAAAGACGCCAGAAGGAAAAAGCTGCACTTTAATTCGCGGGTTTGGTGCGCAACACTTTTGCGCGCACACAGCGTCAAGCATCAGAGCGCAGCGCCACGATGCAGAGACGGAGCAGCAGCACCTGAAGGTGACATGAGCCTGGATCGAATCAAGCAGCAAACCGCGAAGAAGTGGAGATAGCAACTCAGATATTTCAATCGTTATCGCTGCATTTTGTCTTGGCCTCTTATTTCACTGTCTTTTGGGGATATCTTCAGAAAGGAAATTAAAATGGCGACATTAATTAGAGGCAAGCTGTCGAATAAACTGTCAAACGCAGCCACAGCGGTGTCCAACAAATCCCAGGCAAAGGTGAGTGGCATGTTCGCGAGGATGGGCTTCCAGGCCGCCACCGACGAGGAGGGACTGGGTTTCGTCGCGTGCGATGATTTGGACTACGACCACCGGCAAGGCATGCAGATGGACGTGATGGGGTCCGAGGAGATGGTGATGGGTGGAGGGGGAGAGGGGGGTGAGGGCAGCGGGGACATGATGGACGGGGACAGTCACTACCAGAGAGACGGTACCGGGCCTCCAAAGTCTGCCTCCAAAGACGGAGCTTCACCCAACGAACTGAGCGAAGTCAGACCCAAAATCACCGCCTGGGAAGCGGGGTGGAACGTCACCAACGCCATTCAGGTAAAACTGTGGAATGAAACAAAGTAAAGGTTTTCCTGTTCTATGAATTTAATCCAGTTTTTTAATTAAGAGGAATGATAATTGGCGATAACTGGGGAAACTCAAACTTGCCCAAGTCGTTTGCCCCCACATAAAAAGAGCACCAACCACCAGGACGTCAAAGTGTGCCGCAAAAGGGAGGTAGAGGTTGTGCCCTGTAACCCCCTCCCCTCTCACACCCACGCACACGCACGAATTCTTTGTCTGTGAAGTAATGCCCATCTGTGGCACCGATGCAATCTGCTCAAAGTGCTGAATAAATGGGCCTATGTGCGATGGCAACATTCATTTGAACGAAATAAGGCCTACAAATATTGAATCTTTCAAAAACCTATTTATTATAATGAATTATAAATGCCTTGAATGCATTGCGTCGCAAATTAAAAATCAATGCATAATGACATCCATAATCTGTTCACAATTATAGTCTACTTGAGAAGTCTGTGGTGTGACATACAATGTGAACATTTACAATATTTTTTATTCATTGTGATCAATTAGTCCTTAAAAATGACACAGGTCTACATTTCACGCATTCCTAACTTCAGAACATCTCCATCAGGAAGTCGACAAAATAATGCCTATGGATCACTTTTACGCACAGCGTAAAAATCACAAATAGGTGATTTTTTTTCTCCAAAAATCTAACCCTCTGATCGCCCTTGTGACCTGAATGAGGCTCTGCTCTGCGACAAAAAGCCTTTCAGATGAATCGCTTCACGTTGCCTTTTGAGACATGTGTCACGTCATGGCGAGTGTCTCCTCCGTATCAGTGACGTCAGAGGCCAACGATGCGCTTAAAGCAAAGTGGAAAACCCAATGTGCAGAGGCCTTATTAGAATAGTGATGCCACTTGTAAATGCAAACGCAATAACTGCTAAACCACATTGACCCATTTAACGTGGACTATTTAAGATAAAACATGCTTTTCAGCAGTTTTATCACGTGGACAAAGACAGTGAGCAGTGTCCTGATTGAGAAAAGAACAGGCACATAGGTTATTTAAATTGTTCCTCTTTTGACTTATTCATTGTTTTATGTTGCACCGAATTACCAAGACAAGTTCCTATGTTTGTGAATTGTGTTCATTGACAATGGCAATAAATCCTCTCTGAATCTGATTTCTGATTCTGATTTCTCACGAGGCATGTGCACTTCACATCTTGTGCTTGTTCTTCTACAGGGGATGTTTGTCCTGGGGCTGCCCTATGCCATTCTCCACGGTGGATACCTCGGACTCTTTCTCATTATTTTCGCCGCCGTCGTTTGCTGCTACACGGGGAAAATCCTCATCGCTTGTCTGTACGAGGAGGACGAGGACGGACAAATGGTCCGCGTCAGAGACTCGTATGTGGACATTGCTAATGCCTGCTGTGCACCCCGCTTCCCCACTTTAGGCGGGCATATCGTGAATGTAGCGCAGATCATTGAGCTGGTGATGACATGCATCCTGTACGTGGTAGTGAGCGGGAATCTCATGTACAACAGCTTCCCAAACATGCCCATCTCACAAAAGTCCTGGGCCATAATGGCCACCGCTGCGCTGCTGCCGTGCGCCTTCCTAAAAAACCTCAAAGCTGTGTCCAAGTTCAGCTTATTGTGCACTTTGGCCCACTTCGTCATCAACATCCTGGTTGTTGCCTACTGCCTGTCCAGGGCCAGAGACTGGGCCTGGGATAAAGTCAAGTTTTACATAGACGTCAAGAAGTTTCCCATCTCCATTGGGATTATCGTGTTCAGCTACACGTCGCAGATCTTCCTCCCGTCACTGGAGGGCAACATGCAAAAACCAAGCGAGTTCCACTGCATGATGAACTGGACCCATATTGCTGCCTGCATCCTCAAAGGCCTCTTCGCGCTTGTGGCCTACCTGACCTGGGCTGACGACACCAAGGAGGTGATCACAGACAACCTGCCTCCCGGCATCCGCGCCGTGGTCAACATATTCCTTGTATCCAAAGCCTTGCTCTCTTATCCTTTGCCGTTTTTTGCCGCTGTCGAGGTCTTAGAAAAATGCTTTTTTAAAGATGGAGGACAAACAATTTTTCCTGATTGCTACGGTGGCGATGGACGACTCAAATCGTGGGGACTCTCACTCCGCTGTGGCCTTGTGGTGTTCACCTTGCTTATGGCCATTTACGTCCCACATTTCGCGCTGCTTATGGGCCTCACGGGCAGCTTGACGGGCGCCGGCCTGTGCTTTCTGCTTCCCAGCCTCTTCCATCTCAAGCTTCTCTGGAGAAAGCTTCTATGGCACCAAGTTTTCTTCGACGTGGCAATCTTTGTAATAGGAGGTATATGCAGCATTTCTGGCTTCATTCATTCAGTTGAGGGGCTCATAGAGGCCTTTAAATACAACATAGAAGAATAGCTTGTAGATGTTCAATGCAAAGTCCCATTTAGTAAAAGAAAAGAAGAAGAAGAAAAAAAAAACTTCTGACAGGCGCGATCTCTTCTGCTTAATCCATGCGTAAAAGGCGCATTTCCATGTAGCCTTGTATCTGTTCACAAAGATTCACTCACTCACTGAAATGCGTGCAGTGACATTATGGCAGTATCCTGAGTCCACCTTGTGGACAGTACATGTTGTACAAATAATACATCTTTTGAGTCGAGTTTATAATTGAATAAAACCAGATCCATTGTGCTGATTGGAAACGTTTGGTAATAGGCTGGTGTGAGAGTATAGGCTATATTGATTGGAAAATACCCACATAAAGAGCTCAAGTCCCTCTACTTTATCGTCACAAATTGCAATACTATATACAGATGAAACGAACACGGGGCAATAACATACAATGTGAAAGCATATAGAGTTAATAAAATAGATATATTTTCTCTACACGTGAGGAATTGGACCTTTCCCCTGAAAGATTTACATACACAGCAGCTATACAAACTATGCATTGAATGTATGATACGAAGACACAGAACACGATTAAACTGGGAAGTAGAAATTACTAAACTCTGTTTTATTGCGTAAACGCGTGGATAACTTTTGACCTATTTTCAGCTTAACGTCTTATAGATCTGTTACTTTGGCTTTAGGAAGTGTCACTTGTCCTTTCTTCTGGTTGTAAGATCAAATGGAAAGCCCGCACTTTTCAGTTCAACATGGCCTATTCTGGGGTTAAATGGATTTCCTATTTTCTAATTTGGTGATTGAAAAAAAAGGAAAATACAGACATTTTTCATTTTGTGCAATCCAATGGGTCCTGTGGAAATGTTATAATTCCGTATGTGTAGTGTGTTATTGTGGTTTCAAAATGATGGAATGTATATCTAAAAGTCGTTAACATATATCGTGAAATTAATATTAATGAATAAAGAAGTGACATTATATTGTAAAAAAAAAAAGAAAAAAAGTGTGTGGTTTTATGTAAAACGAACGGTCAGAACATGTATTTTATTTTTGTTCGCTATAATAAAAGAGAGAAACCCATCGAGGGCGCAGTCATATTTATTTGAGCTTGAAATACAGGGCGTGGCATTCAAGGTAAAGACTGAAACCCATTTAAAAATGTGATGTGTAGAGTTTGAGAACCAGGCAAACAGAACGGTTTGACAGTAGCGCATTGGACTTCAAACCCAGTTCCTTTGAAGTCTACATTTGCAGGTCTGGACTTGGCCCGCACAGGGCCCACACTGTGAGGGGCCGCACCAGGCCTCATGCTGGCCCTGCACACTCACTCAGCACATCCGGCCCAGTCATTTATTTGTAAGCGCTCCCTCATCTACAATGCAATATGGCCCCACTTCGCAGTAACAGTGAACCTTGTCAATAGACAATTAGAAGCATACTATTCGGATTAAAACGTCAAAATCCAGCCATGGACTGGTAAAAGCAAAGATTATTTTAAGTTTATGGAAGAAGGCCATTTTTGCAAACTAGTCTAAGCCTAGATCCTTAGCAAATTTAATTTTAGGTCTTATAGAAATTCTCAGGAAATTCTTTGAGTCTATATTTGAAGGCAAAAACATTACCACCCGTATAGTAAGAGTGTCACCTTGTGGTCAGCACAGGGATTACACCAATGTTTTACAATCTAGTTTAACACTACAAAAATGCTGCAGTGAAGGTTGCCCTGCCCTACCTGCACATGCAAATCATACTGAAGTCACGATAAGATAAGATGATCCTTTATTGTCCCACATGGGGAAATTTCATTGATGCAACGCAGGTAGATAGAGGAAAAGAACAGATAACATATAGGGAAGTTTGAAAAACACTCAGAAGACACCAGCATCGCCCGATGGAACCATAGGTTCTCAATTGTAACATTGCTCATTACTTGAGTACTCAAATTTCTTATATACAATCCCAAACTTACAATGTTTTGAGAAATTAAATTGTAGAGAATGATGGGGCTAGGTGCAGCATCTGCACTGCAAGAGGCTAGTCTAACATGCACGCCATTCAATCTATTGCTCTAATACAGGGGAGTCCAACCTTTTTTTCACAGAGAGCCATATTTCAAAACTTATGGAGCAGAGGGCCGCAAACAACTTGTCAATGAAGTGAACCATTCGGAATTTTACAGACAGTTTCGATGAGCCTCCACTTAAGACTTGGAACATTATTTGGTTAATATAACAGACATGTGAAACTGATCTGAGTGCTGCATTTGGCCCCCGGGCCACAGTTTAGACACCCCAACTTTAAGATATTGAAATAGTAACTAAATAGCATTGAACAGTCACTTATTCATTTAAAACTCTTTATTTCAAGTATTTGGAGCAAGCATGAAGTCCACCAACCCATATAAAATGTCATGTGTAGATACTAATGTAGAGCTTGTGAATTGTGTAATGTGACAAATAGAACCTGTGTCACCTCTAACACAAGTTAGCTGAGTTTATAGAAATATCAGGGCACTAGCAGACAGATACTTGTGGGCCCTTGGACAGGCACAGTTACATTAATAAGCTCAATTCAAGATTTTCATAATTAAAAAAGAAAATATTTACAGGCAGAAGAACGCAATAGTTTTGACAACAAAAAACAGGAAAAAAGAACCAAGTTAGACATAAATTTACCACAGTATGTTTTGTTGGCTCCTCCACTGAGGAGCCACTCACTGACTGGGTGATTCCCCAGTTAAATTGGTGGGTTTCTTGGTGGAATTCTCAACAACCCAGGGGTGAGCCATAACTCCTATGATGTTCAATCTGTGCAAAGGGTTGTGTCTCAGTAGTTTGGCAACCAGGTCTTTAGCTCCAGCGCTGATATTATACTGAGGAGGATAGGTGTACTCTACCTGTGGGAATATTAAAACATTAAAGTACATTTATATATAGATTATAATTAAGTTTCTCCTACAATGGTTCAAGGTTACCATAAGACACAATGCATACATTTTCTTGTCAAAGCATCCAGATTTAAATCAAGCCTTTACAGATGAGCTGAATCTTATGTCCAGTAGATTTTAGAATTAAAAAGTACCAGACTGTACCAGAAGAGTAGCCTGTACTAGCAGCACTTGTGAGAAATTAGTCCACTGCACGCTGTCTGCAACCAACCATCCATCCATTTTCTATCACTTGTTCCCTTTCGGGGTCGCGGGTGACTGGAGCCTATCCCAGTGACTTCGGGTCACTAGTAGTCTGCAACTACTAGACAATAATAAAAGCGTCAACCCAGAAGTAAGAGCTGAAATCAGTGATCAGATTGGCTGTGGTTGGGTGGTCCACCCCAGCTTCATGTCAGTCTAAAAGAGCTGTGCACTCGCCTGAAGATTGATGCATGTGAATACAAAGTGATTCGAGAGGGTTGAGAGTTTGATGGATACAGACTTCCTCAGTTCCAGGTCTGAATATAAAGTACCCCAGTTTTTTTTTTTTTAATCTTGTTTAAAAGGAAATAATTTGACATTCCTATAAAAAAGGTTGAGTAAATAGATGTCCCATGTTATAACATATATATAAAAAAAAAAAAAATAAATAAGCAAATTAATTTATTAGCTGGGAAGCCGAATTCATCTCTAACTCAGTCTGTTTAGGTAGTTTGAAAATCAGGTACCACATTTAAAGATGGAAGAATTCAGAACAGTGCAATGATAGTCTTACCCTTGATATCCTACGATAAGTCTCCTCATGAGTTTTTGCCTCAAATGGAGGTTGTCCGATAAGGAATTCATAGCAGAGGACACCCAAACTCCACAAGTCAACATTTTGGTCATGGGGTTTCCCTTCAATCATTTCAGGAGGCAGGTAATCCAGGGTCCCGCATAGGGTGGATCTCCTAAAAAAAAATATAATATATATGAAAATTTATTTACTAGCTCACCATTCCCCAAACTTTTCAGACAGAGGACCCCCGCCCTCCCCCAAAAAATACATACAACGGACTCAATATTCCCACTGTGGGATTGAAGCCGTATTAAATTCAATTTTCGTTAGAATATTGTTTATTGCATAAGATCCCCCTTGAATATAATAAATTAGCCTCATCATACATTGAAAATCACATTTTGAAAATGACCTCATGACCCCCCTGGAAGTCCTGAGTTTTTCTTTGAGAAACACTAAATCACAAAACTGTACCTTGCAGATGGCGCATGAACAGACCAGCCAAAGTCTGCAATTTTCAGTTCTCCATTGGCACCCAGCAGCAGGTTTTCTGGTTTGATATCTCGATGAATTACATTCTTTGAGTGGCAATAGTTCAGAGCATCAGCCAGTTCCATGATGTACTGCAGAACAAAGTCAGTCAGATTTGCACAGCCGTAATGGTACAAAGCAATGGCGTCCTTGTGAATAGGGCCAAGCTAAACATTTGACATTAAAATGGCACACAAAATAATGTGAACTCACAGTGGCACTTCTCTCTTCAGAAAACCTTCCACATCGCTGTAGCTCACTATAAAGCTGTCCTTTGGGAGCAAACTCGAGAATGAGGTACACTCGAGACGAATCGTGGAAGTAGCCATAAAGACGCAGTATATTGGGATGCCTGAAAATCAAGCCTAAGTTCAGAGGTCAATAGCTCCTACTCTTGACATGAATACATTTCCTTAAAAACTGTATTTAGTGAAATGACAACCAAAACTCAAAGGACAATCACAGCCTCCAGAAATTATTGTAAGTGGTCAAACCTTAATTCAATCAGCATATCTGGAAAATTATAATAAAAAGTTAGCACCATTTACCTCAGATGAGACTGTATCTCCACTTCCCTCCTCAGCTGATGCTCGACACCGGCCTTCTCAAGCTGCTTCTTAAATAGAACCTTCAAAGCCAAGATGAACATGCTTTGTCGCTCTCTGGCCAGGTAGACATTACCAAACTTGCCCTTTCCAAGAGGCCGCCCAATCTCAAAGTTCTCCAGGTTCCATGGCTTTCTGCAGAAGAAAATATACACGCAAGCAGGTCATTTACTATGAACATTTGTGTATTAAAACAACCACGTAGGAGAGAATGCAAACACCCTCTGAAGCAATTGATAGAAGGAACTTACTGTGATCCTTTTGAAGGTTTACCTGCAAAGACAGACCAATTGTTAAATATTTGAGGGATAAGGAAGACTAATATAGATTTACCAAATAGTTTTTCCATACTCTGCATCTTCTCAGTCTTGGACGGTTCAGTCATGTTTTTTTGTAGCTCCAGGTTCTCTTTTGACTCTTGTGTTTTTGGATGCAAACTTGTTATGGGTAAAGTGTTTTTTTGCAGTGGCTTTGGCTGACCATTCTGAAAATTTGGGTTAATATTTTGCCCATTGGCAGACATTGGCTTCACTACTGCGGGGACATGGCATACAGGCTTTTGGTGAGTGACCAGTCGCTGCGGTCTCAGGGGTCCATTTGAAACACCCATGACACGCTGAGGCATTTGTGCATGTTGAGATATGGGAACGCGCATTGGCCCATCAATCTCTGTCTGTAATGAAAATGACATGCAAAATTAACATTTACACAATACAATAGTGGAATACAATGCACCGTTCGATTTTTGCGAATTCAAATAGTTTTAATATAGTAAAATCTAATGTCCTGGAATTAAATACAAGGTAACAGACACTACTGAACACTGCCAAATAACAATTACTGGACTCTGTCTTTTTGAAGTTTGATATCAAAATAAGTGTACAAATGTTGCATGCATGCTGGAGTAGTAATATCCTGTAAAATCTTAAAACAAGAACACAATAGTACTACCCTTCAATATCTACATTACCTTTGCTTTAGGCCTTGGTGCATTGGCTTCCTTAGACATTTTGACCCTTGCCGAAGAATCCATTGCCTTCAACACATAATAGATTGTCATCATGTTATAAGTCAGTAGCAATTTGGTAACGAACATGATTTGCTTTGTTTTGTTAGCAAGAAATAAGGAACAATGTGTGGATAGTCTCCATTCACACTGGTAAACAGCAGACCAATGTTAAGCAGAATGGGTGAAGAAAAAATAAAACCGCCAAAACCCTATCGGACAACAAAAACTAAACCCAATTATGATATGGGAACGACTTACCTAGGGCGATAGTTAAAGTTAGCTATCCCTTTTAACGTCTAGCGTTGCTTTTCCGGTAGTTAGCCTTTAGCCTTTAGCAAAACCGAGCCCCGATTACTTGAGCTAAAACCACATGCTAACGTTACTGCAACACGTCCACAAAGAACCCAGGAGACGATCAATAAAGTCTCCAAAAATGTGTCCAAACGTGGTATAAAAAGAAGAAATAAAGATTGAAGGCTAGCAGATCGTCTCGATCTAAAGTAGCCCTCACTCCACAAGCGCTTTTTTCAATTCTAATTCAACCTCCGTTCAAAACCTTTAAATACAGCAGAGCCTTTTCATTGGTCAAGGAAACGCTTCAGCTCGATCCTTATTGGCTATTCAGATTTGACGTAACGACGTAAAGACGTAAAGAAACAAGCCCCACTCTGAACTGTAGATGGCAGCAACATGCAAAACAATTAATCATAAAGGTTTATTTAAAAAAAAAAATGAATTTCATACTAACCGTGTAAATTAATTGTGCAGAAATTCCATGTGTAATTTAGCTAGATGGCTGATTCAGATAATTATCCTAATTATGTTTTACATTGTTTGGTTTCGTCTTTTACGTCTCAATGTCGGACTTGTCCACATGAGGGCAGTAAACGTTACTACTCTTTAGTGTATGGCCCTTGGCTAAAAATAAAGACATGTACGGCTAATAAATGGCACAGGATAAGGTGATGTTTTATTGCCAGATTCCTTAGTTTACTATAACATGAAATATGCAAATATCTTCTAAATATCAATACAATATCACACATTCAAAACCAACCATAAGTCTAAATAAATAAATAAAATAATGGCATCTTTACAACAAAGGTGTTCTGTACAAAGACTTTCTTAAATGCAACTGTAACGACAATAACAATACTGAGTTTAACATATTTTTCACCATGCGTAGCAGCGTATTTTGTTAAATATTTTTAGTGCAAATAACTGTCAAAAAGACATACACTGTTCAACATGTTGACTACAAAACTTATTCTCATAAAAGTACAATTATACAAACTTGACAAACAATGAGGAAACATTTAAATAAGAAGAACGTGCTATTCAACAAGACGTACTGATCCCTTCATTTTACGTAGGAAGACTGTTTCAATCAGGCATCTGTGCAGAGAGGTTTCTTGAGGTCCCATGTGAATTAGTAATGTAAAGAATGGTCACCTAAATAATAAGAAATATATATATATATATATATATATACAATTTTAAACATTCAGTAATGCATTTCATCAGTTTACATTCAGCATCTTCTAGTTGACTCACAATCACAGTATTACACCAGGAAAGCATTTTTTCATAGCTAGAAAAGCTCTGCTGGCTTTATGAGGTCTTGTTCAGAATAAAACCATGTGGGGCCAATGGTGCTTTTACTGCGGAGCTATTAGCTTGTGAAATGGCACATTTGACTAGTGCATCCTGTGCCTTCCATTCTTCTTCACCAACACTACGGCTCTAACGGGTTCGGTTTAAGCTTGTCCCTGAGCAGGTTTTCAGAGTGAATAGATGTTAAATGGCAAACTCAGAGCACCAACAAGCACCAGATTGTCAAACAGGAAGATGGAGGTATGAAGATACAGTTTGACCCAGAGGGTCATTGTCAGGTGTCATTTCTCTGGGACTGCAGCTGCTGCCAAAGGAGTCCGCATGGTTCCACGGGCTGTGGCTGCCAGTTCTTCAATTTCAGAATTCAAACGTCTTATTACCCACTCCATGGCTTCGCGGCCCTGTGTAACAGGAAATATCGATTCATGTTGTGAATGTGTGCAAGTGAACATATGTATGTATGCATGTTCTGAATATGTGACATTACAGAAATTAAACTGAACTGAAATTAAATAGAAATTGGATAAAAGATGGTTGAGACTTACCTTTCCAGCATTAGTAGAGATTGTGCTGGCCAGAACTCCCTCCAGGTAACTGCTTAGACTTACACCTTTTACTGAGATGATAGCTTCCTGGGTCAGTATTGTTCTAGAAAAAGATTTTATTAGTAATGGACTTACAATACCAAACAAAGTACATATATGGGAAGTGGGAACATAAACATTAGAGTATGAGTGCTTACTTTTCTTGATGTTCTGGATGTGGCTTGTATGTTAACTTCTCATCCACAGAAACCAAGTTTGTAAAAGTAATCTGGTAAAGAAACACAACAAGTGAGAAAGGTTTTGTCTTTCACATCTTCAAACTAGGCAGCATAGCTGCTGAGTATTGACACATGAGTCATAATGAAGCTGTAGAACTAGTCAGATTTGATGCCAGAAATTGTTGCAGCACAAAGCCAGCACTACTTGTTGGCAAAACAATGCTTACAGTTGAAATAAAGCATCTGCATTTAAAGCAGCAAATTTTCACCAAAGAGTGGATTTTGCCGTTATTGAAGTCGAGACTGTAATAACTTCGCAGTCACTGTTATGGGGAACTCACATTAGTTGACTGAAGTTCGAATGTCTTCTCTTTGGGGTCCACAACGGAATGTTCTTGAACATAAGTGTATGACCGCGAGTTACCAATGATCTAAAGAGACAGAAAGTACAGAAAACAATTACAAAGCTATAAACATAAAAATGCACAACAAATCTCATATATATATATATATATATATATATATATATATATATATATATATATATATATATATATATATATATATATATATATATATATATATATATATATATATATATATATATATATGCCAAGAACATTCCGTTCCATTCCATTTTGTAAAATTAATTAAAAGACACTTTACATGCAAGGATAATTGCATGTAAAGTGTATTTTTGAGTGCCCAAAAATGAGCTATCTGAATTTGATGAATTATTATATCTATTTCTCAGATGTTGTCGTCCGGTGGCTTTTGTGTTATCCCTGACTCCCAGAACTTCCTGTGTTCTGTCCCCATCAGTGCAATCCTCTGCACCGTTCCGGCATTGTGATGGCCTGGGTGCTCTCTTAGGTCCTTTTCAAATCCCTTTTGGTGCCGAGAGCACATACTTCCACAGGCATAGTTCTGGCTTTGGTGCCCCTTGGTTATTACTCTTATTATTCTTATCATTATAACTAAGTCTCATGTATTCAACATAACAAATACTGACATAAAAAGTTACATTTCATGCAGTTATGGGTAACACTTAAGTAATGTCAGGAATGACACCATGGGACACAGCCATAAAACAGCTTTTGCTGTATCTTGTGGACAGTTCTATGGTGTCACTGAACAGATACAGCCACATGAGTTAAGGACATACTTGGGGCATCGGTTTCCAATCATGAAATGAGGACGCTCTAGATGTGAATACTGGCATCAAGTCGCAATAAAAAATACTTACAGATTTCACTATAGACGGAAGGCCCCAGTCTGTGCAGAGAAGTCTTTTACTGCTGAGACGTCCTTGTGTGTCAATAGATCGGTCCAAAACATCGACACCAATGACACTGGGATTCATAGGGTTTGGGTACTTCTGCATGGCAGCATTGGTCACAGTTTCCCATGGATGGCTGTGACAAAAAATATATATATATATATATATATATATATATATATATATATATATATATATATATATATATATATATATATATACATATATATACATATATATATATATATATATACACATATGTATGTATGTATGTATGTATGTATGTATGTATGTATGTATGTATGTATGTATGACATACATACGTATGTATGTATGACATACATACGTATGTATGTATGTATGTATGTATGTATGTATGTATGTATGTATGTATGACATACATACGTATGTATGTATGTATGTATGTATGTATGTATGTATGTATGTATGTATGTATGTATGTATTACATACATACAAATACATTTTCATGTTGTTTTATTAATGGCTTGACAAGAACATTATGAGATACTGCAAGAGAGTCTACCAATTACAAAATTATAAGATCTAAGTAGTGAATGGTTGTCAGGGAGACAGAGCCGGCGTGCCAAGTGTACAGGTGACGTAATCACGCGCGACCCCAAAGTAGGGGAAAGGTTGCGCCAAGAGTGGTGGGCAACTAAAGGTCTTGTTAAAGATGACAGGCTTTTTAATCGCATTTCATTACCATTGCACTTCGAGAAATATCCATTCCAACATCACAACTAGCATATGCTAGCTTCAAGACAACACAATCTGTATGACAGCCTAGCCGATTTAAGAGATTGGATAACTATCACGTAACTATATTTTACATCTTGGTTGTCTACAAAATGTTTGATTCATCGTGAAAAGCAGCAATCGAGTAATTATCATAATTAGGTCAGGGACGCAATGTGAACGCAGTGTGAGAGACCATTGTCTTACGTTGGTATAGTAAAAACATCTACTACTTACTTGAAGATGTGTTCTGATGTCCAAATCTTCATAGTTTTATTTGAGTGATAAACCCCAGTTGACAGAATTGTAATCTGTGAAAGACGACGATCCACTGATCCACGCTGAAGGAGACTAGCCCCCAAAGCCCCGGTCCCCGCCCCCTAGCGGCTCCCGCGCACATGGCACAAGTGCGTGTGTGTGACGCACTTCCGCTATGTTACCGCACTGCTGCACCTGCACACGAGCTGACAGGAGCACGTGAAGGGTGAAGAGTGGAAACTATTCAGACTTCTAAGACTGTCTGACTTTGTAACTGGATCGCTTCATCATGGAAATAATGCAACTTAATGATATGCGCTTGGCTGCTGTTACCACGTGAGGTTTGCCCAAATACAAATTACCCCTGCCCTTGATGAGTCTATTTGTTCAACCTTGGAAATCACACAGGGCTTGGAGCGTCTCATTTTTCAGTCATCCCTCTTTTTTATTTTTGTTCTTTTGTAAATATATTTATTTTCCCTTTTAATATATAATTGTGCAAATCATATAACAATAACTTGAAGTGGGGATGGTTGTTTTCCTCATATTTCATTTTATGAATCTGGTACTTTCCTAATAAAATCAGTAGATTGGCTATATATTCCAGTTCCTTATTCCTGTGATGGAAGACTGTTAATATTTTCGTACGTGAGTTTGATTTTTAGCAAAGTTTTCTATGCAATATATTATTCTAACGGTTTTCACTGTTGACAACAGGGTTTACACAATCGTAAAAGAAAGGTTTAAGTTTTTCTTTTTGGCAAAATGTGCAGTAGGTGGTTATGGCTATCATTTTAGAAATAAAAATATTGGTGGGATAAATATTGTGTATAATTTTCCATTGCATCTGACTGACTTTGCTGTTTAAGCAAAAGTCAAAAGCTATGAGACAGCCTGTATCCCATCTTTGGTATGGATCATTTGATTGGGTGTTGCAGTGTCTTTCTAATATGCTTGTGTGTACACCTTTTATCTTTAATGTTGATTCTATTAATTAACAGATTTTCAGTTGTTTTTTTCTTAAGTCCTTTCATCAGCTCCATCCTTTGGGGAAAGCTTTTAAATATATAATTATATTCCCCTTCCTCGCAAAAATCTTGCATATAAATAGTATTTTTTTCTATATTTTTTTCAAAATAATGATTTGTGTGTGAACAGACTCTGAAAGAAGAAAACTGCGGCTTATAGAGAGTAGGACAGTAGTTTGTGTTTAGCTGCGGCTCGCCTCGATGATCCACGGTAGTTGAAGTGTCCAATTAGGGTGTAGAAAAACGCCAATAGGGTTAGACCGGAAACTGATTGATCAATTGACCAATTGGATCCTTGCAGTTTTTGCTTATCCCGAAGGCGCCTAGTGGCAGGATAGTAGGGCGGAGCACCGGGAGTCAACAGGGGGCTGGGGACCACTGCAAACCACTCACTGAACTGGTGCTTAGGGCTGTATGATTGGCTCCTGGTGATTGGGTTTTACTAATGAGAGTTAAAATCATAGTCGGAAGCCTAAAGTGTGACGCTCACACTGCTTTCCAATTAGAAATGTAGAATCACTTGGAAAGTCCCACTGAGATTTTGCATGACTTTGTTGTGGGAGTTCTGGCACTAAAGGGGAGCATACTTTACGTTTTTAGTGGTAAGGCCAGAGGAAGATCTAAGGGGAGAACATTTAAGGACCTTCATGGGACCCTCTTGTTGTGAGGCTGAAGCATTAACCGCTGTGACACAGAGCGGTCCATGAAAACATAAACTCACATACAAGGTGACAACATAACATGAAAATAACAAATAACTTGTATTCTTTGAATTTGAAATTATTTATTTACTCAGGAACAGTACAAAAAAAACATTAATCTTTTTAGGTTTCAGCATAATGTTTTTGTAATTAAGAATCAATGGGGTATGGGTTAAATAAGACCCATAAGACCCCCTGTTCTTGATATGGAATGTGAAATGTTTCACATGAAACATAAATTCATGTGAAATGAAAATAAATCAACATTACGGTTGAAGTTAAACAATATTTGATTTGATTTGAACATGCATACTTCATATCTTTAATAGGTTATGTTTTATCAAATATTTAAGAAAATGCAATGTATAAAGACAACTAATACATGAAAATATTGAGCCTGAAGAAAATCTCAAGGTCATCTTTGAACACTATAACAATGATTCACAACGGCAAAGCTAGAAATGTATTTGCATTAAATATAATCAAGCTATATCACCCCATGTGTACTGAGCCTTTAAAGTCCACTATAGTTTGGAACTTGCAATGTGACCAGGTCATTTACACGTCATGCAAGCTTATCTCTGGCCACAGACACTCCAGCCCGAGTTATGTGTAATCACCATGTCCCAGACTGTAGCAGTGGGAGGAAACTGTGGCTGCATTGAGCTCAGTGTCACCAAGCTGTCAGCACGCTGTCCATCAGTGAACCAACTGGCTAATTAAACATGTTCTTATCTTAAAAGTGGCCATTTGACTTAAAAAAGACCAAAACTTTAATTATACATTTACAAATTTTAATCAATGGTGCTTTATATTTCTTAAAACCATACTGCCAATGCTTAATATCTATATTACATTATACCATTTTATTTCAAATACTGCAGATTACATTTTTGTATTGCAAAACATTTGTAGCACAATTAACACATGGCCAACCAATCACCTGTTTTTCATCACCTGTAACCAAGCAACAAACCAACCATCTAACGCTTTTCTGGCAAAAAAATATCACATCCCACAAGTACTTTTCAAATAATTGAATATGAAATAAATCATAAAACATCACATTATCTTTTAGACAAACTGTATATTTAAATAATTTCACACACACAAAGTATACATCAATCTGCTGTCTCCCCACTTATCTCGGTCACTGTTTCCAATCGAACATCCAGTTGGGGCTGCGCTTTGGCTGCTGGTCGTGAAAAGGGCATCTCCTCTTCCTCTTCCTCTTCCTCACCACCTCCATCCAATTCTGCTGAAGCGTCTTGGTACTGTTGATACTCCGACACCAGGTCATTCATGTTGCTCTCAGCTTCTGTGAACTCCAGTTCATCCATACCTTCTCCAGTATACCAATGAAGAAACGCCTTGCGCTTAAACATGAGAGAAAACTGATCACCCACCCGTCTAAATATCTCTTGAATAGCTGTGTTATTGCCGATGAACGTGGCTGACATTTTGAGACCACATGGCGGGATGTCACACACGGCCACCTTGACATTATGAGGGATCCAGTCCACAAAGTTGTTGCTATTTTTCTGTTGGATTGCAAGCATTTGTTCATCCACTTCTTTAGTTGACATATGTCCGCGAAATATACCTGCCACTGTAAGGTAGCGCCCTCTTCTGGGGTCACAAGCAGTCATCATATTACGTGCATCAAACATTTGCTGCGTGAGCTCTGGAACGGTCAGTGCTCTATATTGCTGGCTTCCACGTGCAGTCAAAGGAGCAAAGCCCGGCATGAAGAAATGCAGACGGGGAAATGGCACCATGTTTACTGCTAACTTTCTCAAATCTGCATTGAGCTGGCCTGGAAACCTGAGTGAGGTAGTGACCCCACTCATCGTCATGGAGACAAGATGGTTGAGATCTCCATAGGTCGGCGTGGTGAGCTTCAGCGTACGAAAGCATATGTCATAGAGGGCTTCGTTGTCAATGCAGAAGGTCTCGTCTGTGTTCTCCAGGAGCTGATGCACAGACAACGTGGCATTATAGGGTTCCACTACTGTGTCCGAGACTTTGGGCGACGGCATGACGCTGAAGCTGTTCATGATGCGGTCGGGATACTCTTCTCTGATCTTGTTGATAATAAGGGTGCCCATGCCTGAACCAGTGCCACCGCCCAAAGAGTGGACCAGCTGGAAGCCCTGGAGGCAGTCGCAGCTCTCGCTCTCATTCCTCACACGGTCTATCACCTGCTCCACCAGCTCAGCCCCCTCTGTGTAGTGACCCTTTGCCCAGTTGTTCCCAGCTCCGGAGTTTCCTACAATGGGATTGCAAAAATGTAACAGCGTCTAACTCCAAGACAACTCACATTATGAACAAACACAACCTCAACAATGTTTCCTCTGTGCCAATGTGAACGGTTGTTGTAAACGTTGCTGCTTTTTCTCACTTGCCTTTCATCTTTGTCAGTACTCTTTCATTCCCTTTTCATTCTTATACCAATTTTACAAAGACAAACTTATCAAACCTGCTGCAATCAAACCCAAGGTGTGCATATATGGACTAAATTTAGGATTTCAATGGCTAAAGACTGATCTAGGACATGGGAAGTGATTTTGTGTACAGTATGTATGTCCCAAGAAAGTTTTTTTTATTGCAGATATATTGTTATAACCATCTTCCTTACTGCATTTGTTTATGGTATGTTACGGCAAATAATGCAATTCACTTTTTCCATATGTTGTTATGTTACAATCTATTTCCAAAATGTATTAAATTCATTGTTTGCCTCAAAAGTTTACAATCAATACCCCATAATGACAACATGAAAGAAGGTTTGAATTCTTTGCAAAGCTATATACCGTATTTTCAGGACTATAAGTCGCACCCGAGTATTAGTCGCACCAGCCAAAAAATGCATAATAGAGAAGAAAAAAACATATATAAGTCGCACTGAAGTTTGAAATGCGGTTGCAAGTGTGAAAACAACAAATATCACATAAGTCGCTCCGGAGTATAAGTATATAAGTATGAATATAAGTATAAGTTGCATCCCCGGCCAAAACTATGAAACTGTGCGACTTATAGTCCGGAAAATACGGTATTTAAAAAAAATAACATAAAAAGCATATATTTATTGCCAGCATTTGCTTTGTACTTTGTTTTTTGGGCAGTTTCTCCCATTCTTCTTTGCAGAACCTCCTAAGGGTTGAGGGTGTTAGTGCTTAGGGTCGTGGTCTTGTTGGGAGATGAACCGTCACCCCAGAGGTCTGAGATCCAGACCATTCCTTAGACTTCATGGTTTGTGCTCTGACATCACTGTTAACTGTGTGACATATATTATATATGTGTGCTTTTACATCATGTCCAATCAACTGAATTTACCACTGCTGCATCTCAAGGATGATGAGAGGAAAAATGATGTACCTGAGCTTAATATGGAGTGTTGTGTGAATACTTTTGTGTGATTTTTTATTTTTTGCAAAGAATTCAAACAAACGTATTTCACATTGTCATTATGGGGTATTTTTGCAGACATTTAGAGGTAAATAATTCATTTAATACATTTGGGAATATGGCTGTAACATAACAACATGTGGAAATGCAATGCATATTGATGCAGAAAATATTTAGATCAACTGTAATATGTAGCATTACTAT